>NW_019174455.1:251124-425091 GCF_002260705.1 Seriola dumerili | reverse complement strand
ATCATAAAAATGAAATATAAGTAAGTAAGTTGTGACGGGACGGAGGAACTGAACCCAAAAGCAGCCAGACAGGGAAACAGTTTAACAGGGTTTATTGTAAATGATGAAGCGGGAATGAAGGAAGTCCGGAGTTCAGAGATAAACCAAAAGTTGTGGTAGAGAGTGTTGATCTGGAGGCTGGTGTGAGGCACGGAGGGAGACACTGGAAAAGGCAGACAAACAGGAGGATAAGAAACACGGGAGTAAAGCAAACAATCTTTCAAAAATACTTATTCTTCTGGAGCCGTGTACCACTGCGTTGAGGCGATAATACTCTGGCACTGAGGCTGAAGTCTGCAGCGGTCTTATAGGCGTGGAGATGCTGATGAATGCATGATCAGCAGGTGAGTGCAATCAGCCTCAGCGTCACGGGCGGGGGAGGGGAGCAGCCTCTGGGAAAAAGTAAAAAGCCAAACACACAGCACAAACAAGGGAACTCCGGCAACAGCCTTTCAAAATAAAACCATGAGTCCATGATCACCACAGTACCCCCCCTCAACGGACGCCTCCTGGCGTCCTACCAGGCTTATTAGGGTGCGCTGCATAAAAGTCCCTCAGCAGTGAGTTGTCTAAAATAAGCTTCCGGGAAATCCAGGAACGCTCTTCAGGTCCATAACCCTCCCAGTCGACCAGGTACTGGAGCCCGCGACCCCGAGGCCGCACATCCAGGATCCTGGACACCGAGAAGGCTGGATGATCATCGATGATCCGGGGGGGAGGAGGGGCGACGGCAGGAGGGCTCAGGTCACAGGAGGAAACAGGTTTCAGGAGGGAGACGTGGAAGGTGGGGTGAATCTTGAGGGAGGCTGGGAGCTTGAGTTTGACAGCAGTGGGATTAATGATTTTAAGGATGGGAAATGGACCAATGAAGCGAGGTGACATCTTACGTGACTCAGTCTGCAGAGGAAGATCGCGGGATGAAAGCCACACCATCTGTCCAGGTTGGTATTCGGGGGCCGGGGACCGATGCTCATCAGCTATTCGCTTGTTCCTTTCTGCCGTGCGAGTGAGTGCGGCTCTGGCGGTCCTCCACACCTCCCGTAAGCGCCTGATCTGTTCCCTCACCGAGGGGGTGGCCACAGATTGCTCCTGGTCGGGAAACAGGGGGGGTTGATAGCCAAAACAGCACATGAAAGGAGACATACCTGTGGCCGAACTGGTGAGGGAATTGTGCGCGTGCTCGATCCAAGGGAGGTGGGAGCTCCAGGAGACCGGGTGGTGAGCCGCCACACACCACAAGGCTGACTCCAAGCTTTGGTTAGCTCTCTCCGTGTGGCCATTAGTCTGGGGGTGGTAGCCAGAGGAGAGGCTGGCTGTTGCGCCCACCGCCTTACAGAAATCCCGCCAAACTTGGGACGTGAACTGCGGTCCTCGGTCCGAAACAATGTCACTGGGAAGTCCATGGAGTCTAAAAACATGCTGGATGAGCAGTTCAGAGGTCTCAAGAGCAGAGGGGAGCTTGGGTAATGGCACGTAGTGAACACATTTGGAAAATCTGTCTATGATAGTAAGTATCACAGTTTTACCTTCAGACGGCGGGAGACCAGTGACAAAATCCAAAGCGATGTGCGACCAAGGACGGGTAGGTATGGGCAGTGGACGCAACAGGCCAGCTGGGGGTTGATGGGAGGACTTGCCCCGGGCGCAGACAGAACAGGCCGCCACAAAGGCCCGGACGTCCCGAGCCATCCCGGGCCACCAGAATCTCTGTTGAAGGAAAAGGAGAGTTCTATGCGTACCTGGGTGGCAGGTGAGTCGGGACGAGTGTCCCCACTGCAGCACCTGGGAGCGGGCGGCGTCCGGCACGAACCTCTTGTCCGAAGGTCCCGTCTTGGGATCCGGCTGCATCTTTAGCGCCTCTTCTATGACCGCCTCGATCTCCCAGGAGGCGGATCCGACGACACAGGCAAGAGGGAGGATGAAGTCTGGCTCACCAGTGTCCGAGGAGGAGCTGAAGACTCGGGAAAGGGCGTCCGGCTTGGCGTTGCGAGAACCAGGGCGATAGGAAAGGGTGAAGTTGAACCGGCTCAGGAACAGGGCCCAGCGGGCTTGACAGAAGTTGAGGCGCCGAGCAGAACGCAGGTAAGAGAGGTTTTTGTGGTCTGTCCAGATTATGAATGGGTGCTGGGCTCCCTCCAGCCAGTGCCTCCACTCTTGAAGTGCCCACACCACAGCCAGCAACTCTCTATTTCCTACGTCATAGTTCTTTTCAGCTGGGGACAGGCGACGGGAGAAAAAAGCGCATGGATGCAGTTTATTGGTATCCGGGTCCCTCTGGGACAGCACAGCTCCAGCTCCAGAGTCCGAGGCGTCCACCTCGACTACAAACTGTAGGGCAGGATCAGGATGTTTCAGCACCGGAGCGGAAGTAAACAGAGTCTTTAATTTGGCGAATGTGGAGGCGGCTTCAGGGGTCCAGCGGAATGGGACCTTTACAGAAGTGAGCTGAGTGAGGGGGGCCACTACCTTACTGTAATTCCTGATGAACCTCCGGTAGAAATTGGCAAAGCCGAGGAATCTCTGGAGATCTTTACGGGAGGAGGGAACTGGCCAATCTCGGACTGCCTGGATCTTCTCCGGATCTGGTTAGAGTTCTCCTTGGGCGATGACGTACCCAAGGAAACATACAGAGGGAACGTGAAATTCACACTTCTGTGGCTTCACGAACAGGCGGTTCTCTAGCAGTCTCTGGAGGACCAGGCGCACGTGCTGCTTGTGCTCCTCCAGGCTGCGGGAGAAGATGAGGATGTCGTCTAAATACACGAATACAAACCTGTTCAACATATCACGGAGGACATCATTAATGAGGGCTTGGAAGACGGCTGGAGCGTTCGTGAGTCCAAACGGCATCACCAGATACTCGAAGTGGCCAAGAGGAGTATTAAACGCCGTCTTCCATTCGTCTCCCTCTTTTATCCGGACCAGGTGATATGCGTTCCGCAGGTCCAGCTTGGAGAAAATCCTGGCACTGCACAAGGGCTCGAATGAGGGATCGATGAGGGGCAGGGGATACTTTTTTTTAAACCGTAATATCATTGAGACCAGTGTAATCTATGCACGGACAGAGTGAAGAGTCCTTCTTGTCGACGAAGAAAAAACCTGCTGCTAGCGGAGAGGAAGAGGGCCGGATGAGACCTGAAACTAGACCCACTAGTCTCCATCGCCTCTCTCTCTGGACGGGACAGGTTGTAAAGTCTGCGACTGGGAAGGGGGGCTCCGGGGAGGAGGTCGATGGCACAGTCGTAAGGGCGATGAGGAGGAAGGGAAAGTGCCAGCTCCTTGCTGAAGACAGTGGTGAGGTCATGATAATCAGAGGGAACATTGGAAAGGGATGGTTGGTCTGGTACTGTTTGCTTACGGTTATAAAAGGGGTTGGCGGAGCGGAGGCAGTGTGAGTGGCAGTGAACACTCCAGCTGATGATGGATGAGGTTTGCCAATTAATGTGAGGGTTATGGAGTTGCAACCAAGGGAGTCCGAGTACAACCGGGGAGTGAGGAGAGGGGATGACATACAGCTGGATGTCTTCTCGGTGGTTACCGGAGATTATGAGGGTTACGGGAGCAGTGCGATGAGTGACGTTGGCGATTAGACGGCCGTCTAATGCTGTGACCTCCTTAGGAGAGGGAAGGGGCTCTAGAGGGAGATGAAGTTGTTCGACCAGGTCTGTGTGAATGAAGTTATCGTCGGAACCAGAGTCAATGAGTCTTTGGAGAGGCAGGGAATCCTTCTCCCAGAGGAGACAGGAGGGAACGGAGATGCGTCAGGGAGAGCTGGGGGTTGTTGCGGTTTGGCTCACCAGGGTGCCCTCCTTCACTGATGAGCTCGGCCGTTTAACCTCAGGGGGCAAGAGGCAATAAAATGATCCGCTTGGCCACAGTATATGCACAGTTGATGGGAGATTCTTCTCTGTCTCTCCTTGGGGTGCAGCCGTGTCTGCCCCAGCTGCATGGGCTCCTCTGGAGATGTCTCGATCTGAACCGGAGCGGATGGTTGGGGAGCTGACCTACCTGAACCTACCGAGGGAGCGGTAACACTAGGAGTAACGGTGACTACCTGCCTCCTTTCCCTGCGCCTCTCTCTCTCAGGCGATTGTCTAGGCGGATAACCAAAGAAATCAACTCCTCCAACGAAGCAGGTTCATCCCGGGAGGCTAACTCATCTTTGAGTTGTTCAGATAAACTTCTAGAAAAAATACCTTTTAGCTCCTGTTCCCCCCACCCACTCTCTGAGGCTGCTATGCGAAACTCAATGGAAAAATCGGCAGCTGACCGGGAACCCTGGGAGAGTGAAAATAGGCGTTTAGCCGCCTCCTGGCTCTGTACAAGGTGATCAAAAACTCGGTGGAGCTCTTCCGCGAAACTATGGAACGAGTCTAAAGCTGGGGACTGCTGGTCCCAAATAGCCGTAGCCCACCTAGCAGCTTTGCCACGTAGCAAGTTAATCACATAAGCTATCTTGGGGCGATCGGAAGGGTAACTAAGGGGCTGCTGATCAAAAACTAACTTACATCTTAACAAAAAACCCCTACACCCACCTATCTCTCCTGCGTATGGTTCTGGAGGAGGGACATAGGGCTCCTTGTGGGAAGGGGGAGATGGAGCGGGAGCTGGGTTAACAGCGGGGGCGGATTCAGAGGGTTGGGATGGAAGCCGGGAGGTGAGTTGATCTGAAAGGTGCGTGACCTGTGTACTGAGTTTTTGAAGTGAGTCCATGAGTACCTGCAGCATGTCTTGATGTTGTCCTAAACGGATTCCTTGGTTGGCGACTGCCCTTCTGATGGTGTCTAGGTCCGCTGGGTCCATGTTGGGGCCAGAGTATTCTGTGACGGGACGGAGGAACTGAACCCAAAAGCAGCCAGACAGGGAAACAGTTTAACAGGGTTTATTGTAAATGATGAAGCGGGAACGAAGGAAGTCCGGAGTTCAGAGATAAACCAAAAGTTGTGGTAGAGAGTGCTGATCTGGAGGCTGGTGTGAGGCACGGAGGGAGACACTGGAAAAGGCAGACAAACAGGAGGATAAGAAACACGGGAGTAAAGCAAACAATCTTTCAAAAATACTTATTCTTCTGGAGCCGTGTACCACTGCGTTGAGGCGATAATACTCTGGCACTGAGGCTGAAGTCTGCAGCGGTCTTATAGGCGTGGAGATGCTGATTGGCAGCAGGTGAGTGCAATCAGCCTCAGCTGGGCGGGGGAGGGGAGCAGCCTCTGGGAAAAAGTAAAAAGCCAAACACACAGCACAAACAAGGGAACTCCGGCAACAGTCTTTCAAAATAAAACCATGAGTCCATGATCACCACATAAGTAATAAATAAAAGATGATATCTAACTTGATATCTAACATAGATTAGACAAACACCAAAAATCAAAAGTTGTATTCATCAGTGCTGTCAGAAGAAACCAGGACTTCAACGTCACTTTGCCTCTGAATCTCTTTCAGGGCATCTAAATTGCTATATTATGTTGAGTCTACTGCGTTACACATTGTAAGAGTGAAAAATAAATATAAAACTTACTATATACAAAATTCAAATTACAAAACAAGTTGAATTGGCTGTGTGTTATGCGCAGAATCCACACCTGGAGTGAAAGTCTCTTGTACTCACGCACGGGTGTAGCATTGTGAGGAAGCAAGTTTCATAGGAATGTGACATACTGTTTGAAACCTCACAAGATATAGAAAATAACAGCAATGTGTTCTCAGAATTATTATTATTGCAAAACAAATATTCTTTGGACTAAATACACTTGGAGTGTTGTTTTGGTGGTGTTAAAGCCTCGTCTTTTAGAAGCATTAAAAAAAAAGAGACCACCACAGCATTCTATCAACTTATAACAGGCAATTATTTTTCGCACTGTTCTGCCCAACCCGGTACTGGGTCCAGTGGGCTGAAGAGGCTAGATAATGTAAGCAAATCCAGGTTATTTAGGAAGGTATTTATCTCTGATCAGTTGGGTTCGTGATCTGAGGAATAGAGATTGCTGTAATATTTTTGGAAGACTTTGAATGTTGGGATGATTAATTTCTCTCCTTTTTGCATTGTAACAGATTAGCCAGATATTTATTTGCTTTGTTACAGTATTTAAAGTTTTCATACTGAAGTTGGTGGATCTGGAACTGTGTTTTTTTATGTATAATACTTTCAGGTTGTGTTTGTTCTCTCAATTCATTTTGTATTTATTCATTGGAGTTATTGGTACATTGACTTGTTAGATATTTAATCCTTTGCTCTAGGGTATTTTCCAGTTGCTGTTTTTTCTTGTATGATGAATATGATATGATTTTACCTCTTATTACGGCTTTTCCTGTTTCCCATAGCAGTGATGAAGTTTGTGGTGAGTTGTTCATCTCCAGAATTCATGTATTGTTTTATTGTGTCAGTGGATTGCCAATTTTTTGAGTTTCCGGGGGTGCTTGAGCAGTCAATTGTGGGGTTAATGACAGTACTGAAGTCTCAGCTAGGTCCCAGCTATTATACGAAAAAAGAAAAAAGACTGGTTATCACTGTTAGGACTGTAGATATTGTCAAGTGTAAATGTTGTGTGGTTGATTGAAGCACTGATGATAATGAATTTTCCGTCTGGATCAATAATGGATGTATTATGGATCAATTAAATGTTTTTATTTATTAAAATTGAAACTCCTCTTTGTTTACTTTTGTATGTAGATGATAATATTTCATCAAATTGTTTGAATTTGAGATGCTGTTGTTCTGAGTTTGTTAAGTGTGTCTCTTGTAAGACGCCTTTAATTTTATGAGATGAAACCTTGGTGGTTTCTAACTATATCAACTATTTCAATTAGGAGACTAATAAGAGGAACAATAGAGTATGAAAATTTAATTAAAATGAAATATATTATGAACAGAAGGAGTAGACTTTGGCATTTAGACCCCGACAGGAAGTGGATCACCAAGGACACTATCCATATAGATTTAAAGTCCTTCCAATAAGAGGAATCTTCCCCCACAGTCTAGACACTGATGGTGGTGATGAGGAATGGAGCTCAGGGATGGGAACAGCTTCATGAGGGAAACTTCTGATTGGATGGTTTGATTAGAGATGGTCTGGTGTCCATAGTTGAGGTGGAGAAGGGGTGGAGGTGACCCAACAAATTCTTCACGGTGCTGAAATGACAGCTGAATGACAGCAGAGAGAGAGACAATTTTAAAGTTTGACAGCTTACAGGTGATTGGCTGAAGGCCACTGTGTAAGTTGTGATTGGGTGAAGATGTGAATTAGCGGGTGGAACTTATACATATGGGGAACAGTGCTTTTGACTGCTTCTTGACTTGGTGGATCTATAAAATGAGTTAATGCTACACATTCATTTGAGGTATTAAATAAGTGAATCTAGCCTACTACATAACAGGAAAAAAAAATGGAACAATTCAGATGCCTAAAAAATCAAAAAAGGAAACTCCCATTGTCTCATCTGTTACACCTGAGAGACCCAGTATGGACATGGAAGGTGTGCAGTTTGGCAATAAACCAGAATTTGCTGCATGAAACTGCTCAATTATAAGAGACGAGATGAATGAAGCAGTCAACAAATTGCAGCCTCAGCTGGAATGAAATGAGTGCAAAGATAAACTGGTGGATATCAAACAGGCGCTCTCTGGCACACAAGTGTAGCGTTAACGCCATATTTTAGGATTTACTCTTGTTGAAATGGGGCACCAGTCCTCTAGGAGGACAACAATGAATTACTTCATTGCCAAATTTATCAATCTCATATCGGAAGCCATGACTTCTCGATTCAATGGATCTCCAGTCTCTACGTCAAAAGAATACAACAGGACAACAAC
Source organism: Seriola dumerili (assembly GCF_002260705.1). Lineage (NCBI taxonomy): Eukaryota > Metazoa > Chordata > Actinopteri > Carangiformes > Carangidae > Seriola > Seriola dumerili. The sequence goes on along the minus strand of NW_019174455.1, from coordinate 417,242 downwards.
TGGGTGTAAATAAAAGAGTTTATTAACTAAACTACTATCTACAGAGTAAATGCAAGGTGTAATAATCATAAAGATGAAAATAATAATGAAATGAGCAGTGTGATGAGTTGGCAATGGTGGGAGAGGTTATGCTATAGCTATACACTATGGCTATACAGCTAATGACACTACATCTACGAATTAGGTTTGATGATTAAATATTGCTATATTTCGACATCAACCCAGTCATGAGCAGAGTGTTAAGACCGGCCTACTGTGAGTTGCGCTGTAGCTGAAGACCCTCGGCTGGAACCCAGGTGGCTGTGGTTGCCGTGGTAACCCTGGAGACGCGGGATCTAGGTGGATTCTCCTGGAGGCCGTGTCCCGTTATCACGATGACGGATTCTGCCGGTGTCTCAGCGGTTCAGCTCTGGTGGAGTTTGCCAGGAGACTTTCTGTCTTGGGCACTCTTGATTTCTGCTCAGCTTCTCTGCAGGCGGTCGTGCAGATGTTATCTGCTGGTGTCTCTTGTGGGTTGATGCGAAATAAACTCTAATGCTCTTCACTTTGGCTGGATAACTTTAGAGGACACTGGCGTTGACCAGATGACTCTAAAGTTGTCAAAATCTTCGAAAAGGAAAACTTGATGATGATTAAAAGTTACAAAATTACTCTGAGGCACTTCTGTTGCTTTGGTTCAGTTGGTCTTGACTTGGCTTATAAAAATAAAAGATCGCGCATGTAGACAAAAATCATGTTACTTGGAGCTTGTGGCAAAGAAAAATAAAAGACGCGAAAAGTGCAAAAATGACTAAGAGCCATGAGTTTGTGGCTAGCAGCTTAGAGCTAAGAGTTTACATGGCTACACAGCCGGGCTTTGAGCCGGGACTCTGAGCTTTGAGCAAAGATCTCAGCTTCTAGTTTCTGCATCGTTTCTCGCTTCTCGCATCTTCTGTCAATCTGCGTTGTTCTCTGACTTTTCTTTCTCTTCTGGTTCTCTTCTGAACTGATTTTTGGAGCTTTGTGACTTGTTCTGAACTAACATCTGACCTGATTTTCTTGGAACTGAACTATGTGAATTGATCACGACTGGTTTTATCCCCTGGGGGCTGGCGCATGTTTCAGGGGCGTCACTCATTGTCTCCTGTGTTTCCACTTGGAGAAGGGAGTAATTTTCCACTGAACTTTGGAATAATTTAATTCTAGAGTTTACTTATAAACTCCACATCCGTCTTCCACCATGACCACAAAACATTAAGAGAAATAACATATAAAACTATTTGCGCTAATAATGGCAGAGAGGAGTAATAGGAGTGTTGATTGCATATTACATCCTTCAAACCTGGAATTAATCATGATACAAGTGGTTAACTGATCAACAACAATATAAACATTTCCCAAAGCTAATAGTCTATACATGTGGATTACACATCAGTTCTTTGACTGTAATAATGAAATAATAATATGGACATTCTGGATGTCATGTTGTGTGTGTTACCTCGTGTGAAGGATGCTGACAGTATGGTCTCATGAAGGACATTGTCTTAAAATCTACATGTTACATTTCAAACATTCTATGGGATAGAAATTTGGGATTAAACTATTGCATAGGAACATCTCATGAGTTAGACAGTTGACAGTTAGATATTTAATTTTACATTCTTCCTTAGATCTGTGTCTGTGAAGAGTGTTCTGCTGGTCACTACCCAGGATTGGAATGTGGGTTGTAGTTTATGACTCTTATCTAGAGAGGGACAGAGAAAGGGAGGTTGGTGTGTGTGTTCATGCATGGCACAGACAGGCCAGGATTCACACCTTAGTGTTAATCAGTCCTTTTTGTTATTACTTGTCCTATACAAGAAACAATCAAATATCAATAAACAAAGTCTTATTGTTACAAACTGGAGATTTTGCCTATATTCTCCAGTTGTCTGGTGTTTATTGGTTAATCCTCTGGAGTCGACCCTTTGACCTTTGGTCTGGTTCTGTGTCGTTCGGACATGCTAACAGCATGGTCTGTTTGTTGAAGAGGGATCCTTTGTCTCTGTTTCCTATCAATTTGATAGTTTGATGGTGGGAAGAGTCGCAAAGTGTCAATTGTGAGTCCGTAACTCTGAATGTCCTTACAATGAACTTCCTTAATGGCTTGTGACTGATGCCAGGCCACGTATGTATGCTACACAAGAAAGAATGAATGCAGTTGAGAAAGTCTGCAAGATGCTCCAAAGAGAAAGTAAAGAACTGCAAGAAAAAACTGAAAGGCTGGAAAACTTCAGCCGCAGATTTTACATCATAGTTTTTGGTCTAGATAAAGATGTGGAAAAGGGACATGAAAGTGAAAATCTTCCCAGATTTAACAGTGGAGACGGCCAAAAGAGCACAGTTCAAGGATCCCAGGATGAAATTAAATCAGGCAGAAATAAAACATGGTCTGATCCATCCAGCAACACTCATCATAACTTTTATTGGAGAGACAAAATATTTCCAGGATCACAGAACAGCAGAGACATTCTTCAGTCAAGCAATTGAACCTGCACTGTCAGTCGGGTAAAGACAGGTGAGAAGATTTGCAATAAGAGAAATAATGAGGTCAAAGGACATAAAATGAAAATGACTGCATGTGAAAATCAACTGAACAGAGCTAAATATGTCAGATGGATAGATAGGAGAGTTGATAATATGGATTGGAAATTGAGTTTAAAATTAGAAAAGAATTAGTTAGACATGTTGAAGGATGAATCTAGAAAACTAAAATTCTCATATTCTTTCTCAATTCTCCTCATATAATATCATGTGTTTATGAAAGTTAAGTAATACAAAGACAGATACCTAACTTTATTTTGTTTTGGTTTTGAGTTATATGAATTAAAATGAGTTAATTGTTTTTGAAAAAGGTAAAGCGGACTATAACTTAGTGTAGGTTGTTTTACAATGTTGATAGACTACTTGATTATCTAATTTTTGTTAGATTACAATTAAAGAATACAATATTAAAGACTATTCAGTTTATGGTTATTTACAGCAGCCTTAGTTTTACAAAATTAAAAATGCAAAAGGGAGTTCAGGTCACTTATGATTGCAATCAAGATAACTAAGGTGGTAATACAACAAACTATGTGTGCATTTGTTTAAATACAGTTGTTAACTGTTGTAGGTGTTATATTGAGTTCATCAAAATGAAATATAAAAATAAAAATCTTTGTTAAATGTCTCAAAAATTGTCCATATAAAAATATGCAGTATCAGGAATAAATTAACTGAAGAAACAGAGATACTATCATCAAATAATTTACACATATTGGCAGTATCTGAGACTCATTTAGATTCCACATTTGAGAAACCTGTCAAAGTTACACAGGACCTCATGTCATCACACAAAGAAGTACTGTGGCTACAAGTTTGTTTGAAACATCTTAAACCAATATTAATAGGATGTTGTGACAGACCACCAAGTGCTTATAGTTGGTATTTAGACAAAATTTGTGAGATGTTGGATCATGCGAGTAGTACTAGTTATGAAATGTATTTTGTGGGTGATTTAAATATAGACTGGAATTCTCCTTGCTGTCCGATTTTTAAAAAAAACTAACAAGTGTATCTGCAGCCTGTGGACTATCAAATGTTATTAATAAACCACTCAAGTAGTTACTTGTATTGATCATATCTTTATAAACACACCAGAGCTTTGCTCTAACTCCATATCTGTGCCAATAGGCTGTAGTGACCATTATCTCATTGTGATAGTAAAGAAAACAAAAGTCCCTAAGCCTGGTCCTGCAGTAATAAGGAAAAGGTCCTTTCTGAATTTCAATCAGGTCAAATACACGCTATATAAATATACTGCAAATTAAGGAATTTTGTTGATAAATTAAATAAGAAGAAAAATAAATTGTATTATGAAAATAGAATAAATATAATTAAAAAGGATGGTTAACAATTATGGAATACTTTCAATTATTTATTAAAAGGAAATATTAAGCCTACCCCATCTTGCCTTCTTACTTCTTCTGGAGGGGAATTTCTAACTAAACCAGAGGATGTAGCAAATTATTTAACTAATTATTTTAAATAAAGACAGACTAGTTAAAATATCTATTATATAGATTAATAAATCATATAATGCAGGGCAAAGAATGTCAATTTGAATTCAAGAAAGTCAGTGTTGCTTAAGTGTCTTTAACTTACACAAAGAGTAATAATAGACTGTCTTTTTAGCTACAGGTGTCATGTCAACAGTTTTACAGGCATCACTTTTGCACTGGTGGTTTATGGGAAAATGCTTCTTGGGATGCAGGGGAGTTATTTTTGCTGCAATACTGTGAGCTGCAAGGCTGAGTAGCTGCGCCGTGTCAAGGGCTGCAGTCGAAAAGTATTTTTTGCTTAGGAAGGTTCCCTGATCATTGCTGGTCGAATTCTCTAAATAATGAGGAAACGAGCTTCAATCCTTCCTATCTTATATCCTTTAAACACTGGACCTTCCTTTACGAAAGAAAAGGAGAAAATGGCATCCCATAATTCCTTGTCACTGCAACATTTAAAGCTACGCAGCATGTACTTTCACCACAGCAGACCAACATAAATGTAAATGTGTCTGTGACACGATGCTGAACTGATGGAAATCCTTGTCTGATCGACTGAAGCCCAAATCCGTAAATATAGATCTCTTCTCTTTCTAATTGAATTTCTAGTTCTAGTCTACAATATCATTATCATAACAAAATACTATATACTATACTTAACAAATGTATAGAAATGTCAAAAGCATCTATGCCAGGAAGCTATAAACTTATGTCTGAATGCAATTGCTTCTGATCTCTTGCTCTTGCTTGCTCTCTTCCTTGTGTCTATTTAATTATTATTTTACCGACTCATGACTTTCATGTCATCTTATTTTAACATTTCGATCCTGTATATTTCGTTTTTGTAGTTGAAGGAGGATTTATCCTCCATGTGTTATAAATAAAGTTAGTTAAAAAAAATAGCTTTTAGTATAAGTGCAGTCGGATTCTTTCCGCACCACAATTGTCTTTTCCTGAGCCCTCATGAATTCTCCTTCACATCTTTCCTTGACCTCATGACGTTTTCCATCAAGTTCGAGGAGAAGTGCTTAGGAAAGGAGATTATTTTGACATTTCAACTGCATCCTGGGTCTCTGATACATCCATGGCTTTCGCTCTACTGAAGAGAGGGAACTTCCTGTCTGACACTCTTCTTCTATGCTACACAGGAAGTACAATTACTAAACTACATGCAATACTAGAAACAGCCACTGGAAAATTCGATTCTCCGTGGAAAACAGTTCAACAAATAAAGTCTTACAACCTGCAACAGGACAATGTGAACCTGTTGAATTCAGTGACAGTGTCGATCTCACATTTGCCCCTGCACTCAGTAGGACTGCTAATTGACACTGCTCTGTTTGAGAATGCAGGTCTGCTAGCTTGTGAAATCATCAGAATGCTGATCCTGACCACAGGAAGCGTTGGCATGCAGAGACTGGCAGAGTAAACCAGGTTTAATCGGTAAAATGTGCGCAGCGAGTCAAGAGGGAGGAGACAGCACTTGATGCAGGGACAGGGTGGCATTAGTCCTGTTATTCTGAGAGGGGACGGTGGACACTGTCAGTGTGTTTGAGGCAGATCTGATCAATAGAGAGAAAAGTAAGCAAAAGGTCAAATACATCACACTGCAGGTAAAATACATCACACACATTACACCACAGGTAAAATACTGTCACATATCTCATGTTAACTTTCATGCTGATGCTAACTCCAAGACGCTAACTCCAAGAAGGAGATGGTCATTGACTTTCGGAGGTCTAGGCCCACCCTTCAGCCAGTCAACATTCGAGGGAAGGACATTGAGATGTTGCACACTTATGGATACCTAGGTGTGCACCTGGACAGTAAACTGGACTGGTCCCTGAACACGGATGCCATCTGCCGGAAGGGGCAGAGCCAGCTCTTTTCCCTCAGGAAGCTCGGGTCCTTTGATGTCTGCAGTGAAATGCTGCACATGTTTTATCAGTCACTGGTGGCTAGTGTACTTTTTTATGCTGCAGTCTGCTGGGGCAGCAGCATGTCTGACATGAACAAAAAGAGACTGGACAAGCTGGTAAAAAAGGCTGGGTCTGTGCTTGGCAGGAGTCTGGACTCACTCAGGACTGTTGTGGAGAGACACATGCCATGTAAGATGGAGGCCATCTTAGACAATACCAACCATCCTCTCCACAACATTCTGGCAGGACAGAGAAGCAGCTACAGATGCAGCAAACGTCTCATCTCACTGCGCTGCAGAACAGAGGTTCAGGAGATCCTTTATTCCCACTGCCATCAGGCTATACAACACCTCAGCCAAAGCAAGTGGACTTGCTTGAGTGTTTTTATTATTATCAACAATAAGCTAATGGACACATGAATTTCCCTTAGGGGATAAATAAAGTATCTATCTATCTATCTATCTATCTATCTATCTATCTATCTATCTATCTATCTATCTATCTATCTATCTTCACACTCATTTAGACTTTTAAGCTGGTGTAGAATTACGTCATGTGGATCAACAGAAATACAATTGAGAATTAACCAAAGTCAGTGTGGAAGAAGCAGAAACAATAATATGTGTAAGGGTGATAACAGAACAGAACAGAAAAAGAAATATTTTGTAGCCCTGAAGCATCCGTATATGAATTTGTTGAAAGTTTCTTTTCATTCCTGAGCAGGTGGAGTACTGACACTGTGATCACTGTGATTAAGATCAGTGGAGTGGTTTGTAAAAGATGAGGGTAAGTGAGAGAGAGTGAGGGTGACTCTGGTGTGGTGTCAGTGGGTGTTTAAAAATAAACTGGTCCTGAGGCCTACAGACGAGCGTCGTGGGCTCAGCTGTAGAGCTCTGGGGACAAAATGCCTTTAACTGTGACAGGCCTCTCCAACAACAACAGACCGGCTGCAATCACCATCTCTCACATAAACGTTACAATCCATCACCAAATTGTCAACAAAGTCAGTCTGACACAAGCCTGGGTCCCTGGACTTTTCCACAGATAAGTGAACAGGCTGTCGAGAGCTTGATCCCGGACCACCCAGGTCTACTTGAAAGGGACAGACCTTCATCCACCATAACATTTGGGCTGGCAGATGCTCCGCCCATTTGTCCAATACCTCTCAGGCTGCAGAGTCAGGTATGTCTAGATGTGGGTATACTAGAGGTGGGTTCATTTCTGGATCAATACAGCAGAGAATCACAGACCCAAGCTTGCCTCCTATAGGATTTTTTGTTATCAGTCCAGGACATGGCAAACCTTGTCAGCTCTGAGGTCACCCACATATCATTCTCAGTTGACAGTCTGCCTCTCCTCTCAGATGGGGATGAAGATCATGACAAATTTCCAGGTTCAGTCCTCCTCATCATCACATTATTGTTCTTTATCAGTTGTCCCATGGTCTGGATCATATTATGTGTTGTATTCCACTTCTTCCTCTAATGCATGTTACTGTCAGTGTCATCCTGTCCTCTCTCCTCCTTGTCAGTGTCAGGATCAGAGATCTGGTCTAGAGCCTCATGCAGAGTCAGTTGTTCGGTGAATGTGTCACAGAGTGAAATGTGGGTAATGCCCAAAGGAAACTTTGTAAACCAGAGCTGCAAGACAGATAAAAAAAAAAAACAGACACAGATTGTGTCAGTGTTGTCACTGTCTTTGAGCATGACAATATTCCCATAAAATATAAGTTTATTTTATCATTATCATTTATAATATATTATGTTATTATTTATTATCATGTTGTCAGGAAGGTGTGGTGTATATGGGGGATTTTCAGGAAACACAAAAGGATGTGAGGTCTCTCTCTCTTCTCTTACACTTATAAATACCTAGGTGTGCGCCTGGCTCAGGTCCTTTGATGTCTGCAGTGAAATGCTGCACGTTTTATCAGTCAGTGGTGGCCAGTGTACTTTTTTATGCTGCAGTGTGGGGCAGCAGTATGTCCAACATGAACACAAAAAGACTGGACAAGCTGGTCAAAAAGGCTGGGTCTGTGCTTGGCAGGAGTTTAGACTCACTCAGGACTGTTGTGGAGAGACGCATGCAATGTAAGATGGAGGTCATCTTAGACAACATTCTGGCAGGACAGAGAAGCAGCTACAGCAGCAAACGTCTCATCTCACTGTGCTGCAGGACAGAGAGGTTAAGGAGATCATTTGTTCCCACTGCCATCAGGCTGTAGAACACCTCAGCCAAAGGAAGTGGACTAATCTAATTATTATTGTTTATTGTTTATTATTAATTGTTATTATTATTATTACTGTTGAGCTATTGGACAATAGAAATTTCCCTTAGGGGATAAATAAAGTATCTATCTATCTATCTATCTATCTATCTATCTATCTATCTATCTATCTATCTATCTATCTATCTTTAGTTCAGAGACAGAAGCAAAACACATCGTTCCACAAACACATAAATTCAGTGATTTGACACCAGACTTCTCTAGTCAGCCGGAATCCACTTTGTGTTTGAACGACTGACAGAGTGGAAATGTAATGAAGTATTACTTCAGTATTTCAATTGTCATACAGTTTTGGAGTACTTGTACTTAACCTGAGCATTTCCACTTCATGCTACTTTATACTTCTATCAAATTACATTTCAGTGGTAAAATATGATTAACATCTAAAACACATTGTTAATAACTCCGAATAACAGTGACCTTTTGGTGGGACCCCTTTCAGATTGGGACCACTGGAATAAGCTGTACCTAAAGAGTTATTTACACATTGATGCATCAGTATTAATTAGATCATACATCAGTCAAAATTTACTACACATCAAATACTTTTACTTTCAATACTTCGAATAGATTTTGCTGATAATACTTATGCACTTTTACTGAAGTAGGAAGTGGGAATTCAGGACTTTAACTTTGTAAAAGTCTGTACAGTCCTGCTAGTACAAGTCCATTGTTGTCATGGTAACACTGTTGTATTAGTACTTTAATTTAAGTGAAGTACCTGAGTAATCCTATCACCTCCTGAGACATAAACAGCGTGACTACAATGTGTGTGTGTGTGTGTGTGTGTGTGTGTGTGTGTGTGTGTGATACAGATAGATGGGCTCTGCTGTGGGGGTGCAGCTCTGCATGCATACCTTGTGGTGGCCACCAATCCAGTCCTGCTCTGATAAATGTTGAGACAATGTTTTGTCTCAGCATCTCCTGCTTTATGAATGTCCCATCGATTAAGTCAACAGCTCAGTACACACAGGACCAACGTCCTCATTAAGATGCCTGAATTTGGCGGCGGTGGGACACTGGTTGCATGTTAAGGTCCTTAAAGCATGGAGTGTCACATTCTGCAGGTAGATGTGTGTTATTCATCCAGCCAGCTGGTGGCCTGAGTCTTCAATACCTAATACCATGAAACATGTTAGGATCAGCCTTCTTCTCTCACACTGGGAGTGTCCTGCTGAGAAGTGCTGACAGTGAAATTGTCACTCTTACCTGTGATCATGCAGCATTGTCCTAGTGCAGTACTACCCTAAACAAGAGGCTTTGATAGAGTCTGCACTTGTTGAATAATACAGTGACCTTTTGGTGGGATCCTTTTCCTTGTGTTACCTGTTTAACTCCCCAGTGTTACTTCGTCCTTCTGTTCATGTTCCTGCTCAAGTTCCCTATGTTCCTCGTGCTTCTGGTTCCTGCTCCTGTCCCCTGTGTTACTCTCCATTTTGGACTTGAGTTATGTAGTAAGTCACTTTTTGTTATTAAAAGACCTTTTTTTTATCTACTCCCTTTCTGTGGTCTGCATTTGGGTCCAACCTTACCACAAACCATGACACAGAATTGAAATACAACATCATGGTGTATTTGTGTTTCATACCTCTTGTGTGGAGGACATGATGAAGCTAAGCAGAATAAACAACATTTTTCACAAAGAATATTTGTGAATCAGCCTAATCAGTTGTGTATTGTCCTATTCTGTGAGGCTGAAGAGATTCCTTCTCCAGTGCCTTTGTGTTTTTTATGGAAAAACATCCCCCAGCCGGGAATCAAACTAGAGACATTGTGGTTATGTGTTTCACACCTTGAGGGCAGGGATATGCTTTCTGTGTCCATGGAGAGCTGCAGACTTTTTTTCCAGTTTTGTAGATGCACATGTGGTCCCATTAATAGTCCATCTGAGGGTCTGTGTTGGTCTGACCTTCCATTCCACCTTATATTTTTGAAAAGAAGTGTGACCAGATGAATACAGACTACCTGGGTTGTGTGTGCATTGTGGCTGACGTCACTGACCTGCTGCAGCTCCCATGCATGTGTGTGTTAGTTCACACCGGCTGCGTCGCTGCTGCTGCAGCTCTATCTCTCTACATAGAGTTTGCAGGTTACAAGAATGTTAAATGATTCCAGTTTGTTCATGTTGACTCTATGCACACAAGAGTTAGTCATGGAGTTCCACAAGGTTCTGTGTTTGGACCAATACTTTTCACCTTTTATATCTGCTTCCTTTAGGTAATATTATCAGGAAGCAAATTTCCGTTGTTGCGCAGACAACACCCAGCTGTACTTAACTATGAAGCCAGGTGAGACTAACCAGTTGGTCAAACTTTAGGCATGTCTTAAAGACATAAAGACCTGGATGACCAGCAATTTTTTTACTTAACTCACACAAAACTGAAGTTATTGTACTCTGCCCTAAACAACTCAGAGACACTATCTCATAATATACTTACTCTGGATGTCATTACCTTGGCCTCCAGTGATACAGTCAGAAGCCTTGGGGTCATTTTGACCAGGACATGTCTTTTGCTTCACACATAAAACAAGTCTCTAGGACAGCCATCTTCCACCTGTGCAGCATTATCAAAATTAGAAATATCCTGTGTCAAAAGGATACTGAAAAACTAGTCCATGCATGTGTTACCTCTAGACTGGACTACTGTAATTCTTACCTGGATGTCCCAATAACTCAGTTAAAAACCTTCAGCTGATTCAAAATGCTGCAGCATGAGTACTGACAGGAACTAGGAAAAGAGATGACATCTCTCCTGTGTTAACTTCATCGGCTCCCTATAAAATCCTCCTCCTCACCTACAAAGACAACAATGGTCAGACACCATTTTATCTAAAAGAGCTCATAGCTCCCTATTATCCTGACAGACCACAGCTCGCTAAATGCAGGGCTACTTGTGGTTCCTAGAGCTCCTAAGACTAAAGGGGAGACAGAACCTTCAGCTATCAGGCTCCTCTCCTGTGGAACCAGCTCCCAGTCTGTGTTCAGAAGGCAAACTTCCTCTCTACATGTAAGATACCTAAGACCTAATAAGGCATTTCTGTTTGGCAGTTGCTTGTTACTTATTGGCAGATACACAGATATAATACTGTATATCTGCAATGAGTCAGCCAATATATATCAGTCTGGCTGATTTATCAGTCCAGCTCTAACTTTTATTAGAGGTTGCATATGAGCTGTGAACAGCTCATTCAAAGAGGGATGTTTTTTTCCATGAAAATTCAGGAAAAAAGTAATTTTGTTTGGGAAAAATGTTTTCTCAATCTTTCACTCTCTTACTTGTTCTTCTATCACTGTTAATCATCCCACAGCTCCTCAGGTTTATCTTCCACTTTCAGCTCTTTGAACCACTGCCTTCATCACAGAGGTGTCAGTTCTGATGAGTGGTGAGTGGTCATGTGGGTCATTTGTCAAGGCAGTGACAAACTGAAACAACCTCTTTCATTGTTTATACAGGCTTGCCAATTTTGATGTGTGTCATGCAGCACACATAGGGAATCAGGCACACAGCACCATATGCAGATACTGTATATGATATATGTGGATATGCAGATTTGCAGGATGTATGAAAAGCGTATAAAATTGCCCAAGTGTCAAAATCGATCCCAGACAAGCCTCCTTGTAGCTCTCGTAGTTCTCACTGAATGACCTGGGACTGTCAGGTGTATCTAGATGAGTGGTGACATTTTGCACTACTGTTCTCACAGGTCAGCACTGTCAACCATTGGTCAGTAGAGCAAATTCTTGTGTCGGAGTTCCCCAAAGTGGAACTTGACAAAGAAATGAAATGATTACAGTGATGATTACAACTTACACTGAGATGAACTGATTATGACATAAAATGTGATCATTGTTCCAGTGTGGCTGAGCCTCAGGGAGGAAGTGAATAAATCTTGGACAACACCTCTCCTTTGCATTCATCACCTCCAGTAGTCTACCTCCAGGCTTTGGCCCTAATGGTCTTACATCACAGCAGTTCATCAAGCTGCAGACGAGTGAACCTTCATGTCACAGAAAGCCCTCACTCCCACCCCTCCTGAAGCAAGGTGATAACAAGTGACATATGCTTTGCTGCAAATGGGGCTGGAGGGTCACTTTTGGCCAGTAACTCAGTGGTTAGTCATCTCACTGACACTGGGCACACTGGATGGGTCTGTGTGGTGCTGCTCATTAGAATGGCCTCCTTTTCTTCATCAAATAAATTCAGAGAGACAAAAATAAAAGAAACAAGTCTTTTCCCTTCCCTCAGAGCATATTGGGTCTTTGCGGTGAAAAGTTTCCCTAAGTGCTATTTTCCCCTCACAGGCCTCTGTTTGCTCTTTGAGATACAAACCTATTTTAAATCGTTGCCTCTTGTCAGAAAAAGTTAGCATGCGATGCCCAGCGCTAGCCAGCAGCACCGTTCAGCTCCCCTCTTTGTTTCTAGGAGTGACAGAGAGCGTCTTGTTGTTTTATTAGAGCTGGTGCAAGACAAACTAGCATCTGTGACAGACCCCTGGCTCAGGTGTCAATCAGACACATAAAGCATGCACCCGCAGCCTGGGGCCCCTGTAAAAGAAGGCTAAATGAGTGAGGTAGGAAGGCAAAAAATAGTGTGTTTCATCCCAGCCGCTGTGGTGTCCCAGCACATTTTTTGTGCAGTGCCATAAAAACCTGTTGCCTTTCATTTAGTGGAGCAGCTTGTTGGACGGAGAAGGGGTGACAGTAAACGAGCATGTCTGATGAAGTCTGACAGCTGCTGACAGAGACAGAGGCTCACAAAGGGTTTACCTCTGATTTGTATGTTCTGTGAAGTGTCACCTGTCTAAAAGGCTTTTAACTCATAGAGTCAAGTGCCTTTTAAAGGACCAACAGTTCTCCTATTAAATCTCATCTTAATGTTTATCCTAGTGTGGTTTTCTAGGTATTTACATCTGTCTGTTTGCCCTGTTGTGAGCTTTTAATAAATCAATAAGCTCAGAACAGAGCAGGCTGGTTCTGTTCTGACAAATTCATGTCAAGCTCTCTATTTACCAGCCAATGTGCACTCCAACTCCAAACAGCTATACAATTATCATTATCATCACCATCATCATCGTCTTTCATTCAACTCTCTTAAAGTGACGGAGAGACCCTCATTCACAGTGTTGCTGAGATTAGAAAGTGGGACAACAATGTAAAAGACAAAGAAAAACAGGTTTTAAAAACTATATTATTTACATTACACTGCAGTCATGTGAGCCGTGTTTAGCAGCCATTGTCTCACCAGCTGATCTTTACATTCTGCTGAGATCCTGATGGTTCAGCTGTTGAAGGAGTGTAAGTAGTTTTAGCTGTGGTACTAGTAGTTGTTTGGATCTGGTAGGAATGTGTTTGGTTATTGAATATGATTTATTTTAATGTCCAAAAATAATACATTTATAAATATTTCCTAAGAAATTATTGATTATTAATTATTAAAGTTATTACTATTAATTAATAATACGGGGCACCACCTGGAGACCGGGATGATAACCAAACCAGGTTGCAGTCTCAGGAATAGTTAACATAAAGTAGCTGACCTCCTGGGGTACAATGACTACACTGAAAAAAATGTGGAGTGTGATTTACTTAAAAAAACCTCGGTAACAATTTCCACACACAAATTCCTAGTAAATTTAACTTAGGATATTCTCAAGTAAAGTCTACATACCAATAAGTATTAAGTTTAACCAAGAAACACTTGTAAAGTTTACTAGCAAATTTCTGTTTTCATGAGTAGATTTTACTCATTCCCCTTCTGTAAAATTTACTCAGACTACCACTGCATTTACTTACAAATTTCTGTAAAAAATACTTGCTTTTTCCTAAGCTTTTAAATGGCTGGACCTAGTTCTTAATTTAGCATTATTTCAGTAACATTTACTTGAAAAAGACTCGGTAACAATTTCCACACAGAAATTCTTTGTAATTTTTACTCTAATAAGAAACACATAAAATGAAATAACCTTTTTAATAGTACCTTTATTTTCCAACACTGGTGAAAGAGGTCACTGCTTACAGTATTCCAACATACTGACTCTGGTGCTGGCATTACCAGATACATTTCAAAACAGTGTTGCCAGTTAGAATTTAAGAACAACTTTCACTAAAAGCCATCAGTGTGTGGCTGTTTATTGTGTGCTCTGACACATTTTTAAATGGGACATTTGACCTCTGATGCTTTGTATGTCAGAGAGCCTTGACAAGAACATTTACAAAGAAAATGTCCAATGAAATGCCTAAAGGCAGTGATGTTGCTAGGTACGCGTCCTGCGTCCCTGATGCATTAAAATCTGAAAGGACGCAGTAAACTTACTATCCATGAGTCCCAGGGACGCAACTCATTTTTCCCATGAAAAACGAAACATTGTGAACAACAACTCGTGTTTAAAATCACAGTAACTAGCAAAAGTAACTTCGCTGTCAGCAGACGTGTTCCCCCATGTAAAGTATCGCGACATGCTAGTTTAGCCACTACCACAACAATTAGCCAGTCACGGATTTCATTTCAACAATTAAAGATACGAACTTCATAGTAGTAAATAAACTCATGTTTCCACTGCTCGATGCTGTGTTCACTCATGTCGACAATGTTTTAACGTCTTGGGGACGTGCTGTAATGAAATAAATAAAACATACTCCGGAGCTTAATAAGCTGCTTACAATACACCACAAACTTTTACCACTTTATTTTTCTCAACAGACTTTCCACTGTGTTAGTTAAGTTTCATTTGTGTACTAAAAGTTTCACAGTGATTGACTCAGTTCATTTGATTTAGTTGATGTTCAGACAAGAAGATTTTGGTCTTATTTTGGTGAAAATTTATTTGTTGACTCTGTCATGGTGATGAGAATGTTTTGTTTATGTGTTAAAATCAGCACTTTTATTGATAATTTATTTTGGTACTACAGACACCATTTTGTTTTCATTTGAATTTTAGTAATTTATTTTAGTGCTATTTATGTTGCTACAAAAATGCTATTTTATTTGAATTTTGTATGTCATGCCGCTGTGACAGTTGTTTTGCAATAAACTTTTCAGATTTGGAATCTTATTTGTTTAATTTCAGATACATTTTGAACATACATGAATATATCCGTTAATTATAACCATATCATACCACCATCAAAGGAGTTTAACACTACAATTTAAGAAATAGAAAAATATAAGAAATGAAAAAAATTTATATGGGACCCATTGAATTTCCCAGGGACCCACTCAAATCACCACCTGTGGGTCCCGGGGACTCACTAGATTGAAAACCTATCAACATCACTGTAAAGGTATCACTTTAAAGTGAAACAACTGCAAATACCATAAAGTGCAAAAACTACTTCAAACCTTCTTAGGTGGCCGCCAAGATGCTCAAAATATTGCCTCTCTGAATTAAAAAAAACAGAGCAGCATAGTTGACAACTAAATGAAAGGACTTCCCTTTGTGTCACCAACGCCACATGCTGCCGGGTCAAATGGGTCCGAAGGGCATTAAATGTTTTGAATGAACAAGGGCAATCAGTGTGAAGACAAGGGATTGACTGGCTGCGGCCACCATTTCCATGTTTTAGCCTGTAGTGTTTTAACAATTCTATCCTTTTGTCTGATTTGAAGCTACATATTTTACACACCCATCTCATGTTGTTGCACCTGGAAAATAATAAACACATACACAAATATCTCAAAACTAAATTTCTATGTCAAGTTAACCTATAACAGTACTAATTTGATCTTACCTTGAGTAAGCTGTCAAGGCCAATGTCCAGAGTCAATGTCCTTTATTCTGTGAAATATATAGACAAGTAAAATTAACATACATTATATGTACAAAAGTATTCAGACATCTTTGCAATTTAGAATTGGAGTAGAATTTAGAAGCTGTGATTCCATATGGCCTTGCATTACATCAATGTTAAAAGTTGATTGGAAATTTTAAAGTATGTAATCATGTGTTATTGTAAGACATTTATTGAACATATTTAAACACCATCTATAGCAGTCTTATAAAAAGGCACACTCTTGATATGCTGTTTTAAAATTATTTATTCACAATCTGTATTTTAAATAACACAAATGAAATTATTTACCTTTATAAAGGCACTATTTATATATATATTTTTTAACAGCTTTCCAATTAGTATTCATCTTTTTGGCCCCCCCTTTTTAATTGTAATATACCTTATTCCTTTTTTAAACATACATGTAACACTTATTTTAATATATTTCCCTTTCAAAACATTTAAATGAACTGTCTTGCCATTACTGTTTTAAATCATCATGTGAGTTTTAATGAACAAAATTAAATAAATCAGACTGTATTTGTATCACAATAATTTATGAGTGAATACTCTTATAACACACTGACTCCTAAGTCAACTGTGCCATCACTGCTTCACTAACAAACTGCATTTAATGTTACTGGAGTGATAGCAACTTAGCTTGGCTAGCCTCAATGTTAGACAATGCCTGGGTTAGCTAGCGCTGTTTGCGATTAGCGTTTGCTTCGCGGCTAACACCCTTAACGATCTTTTAAACATTTTAAACCAATTACAGTGATACAGTCTCTACCACAGCCGTGTTAAAAGCTAAATAACTCCTACTGGTTTTAAGAGAAGTATCTGAACAAAGCAGGCATTATGTTGTCAGTTCACCCAACAGGCTAATATCAACAAACAAAATGGTGCCTCCATTCTGTGTAAACGTTAACATTACCGGACCTCAAAACACAACAGGAACGCCCTATGTTTGACGAAAGTGGCACCCCACGTTCAGTGTAACACACACACTGGACAGTTATCACACTGTAGCCATGTTTACCTGTGCTCAGAAGCGTGTCTGTGTCCACTGACCTCAGAAAAAGTACGTTATGACTCAAGTCCAAAGCGCTCCGCGGACGCGGGAAGAGCGGAGGAGCCCTTAGCTAGCTAGCTAGCAGGCTAAAATATTCAAACACTGACGAGCCAACATAAAAATAAAAAGTTAATTAATCATATACATACCCCGAGGGTCCATGTCCATCAATTGTCTCATCAAATGAGCACCCAAACGATCCCCCTGTCGAGGCGTGTTGTCCAGGAACCCTGTTCTTACTGCTGCCTCAGAAGTCAAAAGTACAGGCACTCTGACCTCACCTGCTGAGCATGCGCAATATTGCAAGCTGACCTCCTATTACCCAAGTAAATTTTACTTGCTTATGTCAGGTTGTACAGTCAATACAGTTGTTAAGTTAATATTACTTGGAGTGATGGATAATATTTACTTATCAAAATGAGGATACATAATTACAAACAAACATTAAGTAACACATTAAATAAAAGGTGACATTTAAAAGTAAAAGCACTGAAATAATATTTCCTTGTAAAATTTAAACAAATAATCAAGGTTATAATTACAAGACCAAAAAATAATTTTTTTCAGTGTACAAGTGACTAAACAAGGTAAAGTTCAAGCTCTGACCCTCTCAATCAGCCACAGGTCACAATAAGCATGCACAATAATGACTAAAAGATTTCTCTTTAATTACAATGATGTTTATTTAATCTTCACAATAATCAACAAAGTTAACCACAGTCCAGATTAATAACACTATTCCACCAATCATCCAACTAACTAAACATACAGAAAACACAGCAATAGTAAACGCATTCAGATCATGGAAGGATGGATCAAAAGTAGCGCACGTTCATTTCTATAGAAGTTGCTTGCCTGGCGCACACACCGAAAAAGTTTCTGGCTTCCGGGTTACTTCAGTGTTATGTGGCCCACTGAATATGCGCAGTAGTGTCACTCCCATCGTGCCTCTGGGCTATGAGAATGAGCAAACAGCATTCTGGATTTGGCAATGCGCATTCATAAATGCTATGCTAGCAAACATCATGGAGGAGTAATAAGACTTCTACAGGACTTGCTTGGGGCTTGAAATCATCAATTTATACAAATGACAACAGCAACAAACAATGAAAATAATGTTCTGAAAAGTAAGGTAGTGTTAAACCTATGATCGTTGATATCACGGAAGATTCGTGTTGACAGTTAATTGTGATGTTAAAGGGAAAACGTGTCATTCAGTTAAAGAGAGAGCTCAATCGCTAAATCACTCTGGATTCCACACAATAAGCAGAGTAACACATGGAATGACTCAAACAGCAAAATATCCACTGATCTATACAAATATCTACTGATCTAGATTAATGATCATTTAATTGTAAACTCTTTTTTCCCTGTCAGGATCCTGTAGGAATCGTGACTCAGTTTTTCAGTGATCTGATTGGTCAGTAGTTTGGCTGTTGACAGGTTTTGATCTGATCTGGAGCAGGTGAGGAGTTCAGTATCAGTTACCATGGTGTTTTACACCGGTAACAAGTGAACCACCGTCATAGGACTGAAAAAAAAAACAGTTTTAGTCTCTAGAGCTAATTTCCTCCTTCATGACAGCTGTTTATATAACTCACCTGTTTACATTTTTATGTAAGTTAAAGTTATGTATAATTATAAGTTATGTTTAGGTATGTATAATTGAGGGCGTGGCCTCTTCGAGTGACAGCTGGGTGAGCATGTGTTTTCCATAAACCATAATGCACCGAAGTGTCGGCTCCACACACGCCCCACCTCTTTCATTTCATTTTTGTATTAGCTGGGAGTTAGGGGCAAAGTCAAACACTGCCAAGATGGCGACGGTGGCGCAGTTCACTTTGAGCTTCAAAACCGCTCTTCAGAAATCTGTGGGTAACGTCACAGAGGCTATGTCCATCTTTTTTTACAGTCTGTGGTACAGACATCTGGTGAGACACATCAGGGCGGAGCAGACAATCTCAGAAGCGGGAAAAAACCAGGACAGGAAGAAAAGCAACCAATGGACACATAAGGAAGTAACTACAGAATAAAATAGAAAATTAGTCCAAAGAGTCACTTAAGGGGCACATAAATATCAGCAATGGGTACGAGTTGGTGTTACGTGCACCATGGCATCTGTGACCAGGAAAATTGATGTCTGGAAATACTTTGATAAAAAAGATGACAATAACATGCAGTGCACAATATGTGGGATGATATGTCATATCATATTAATTCTGTCAGTAACTTAATGAGCTAAATGTGCTAAATTAATTTTGTCTGTACTCAGTTTGAGTGCTCTCTGCAGACTGCTGTTAGCACTTACCAAAGACACTTTGTCAGGGAAGAACCTCCTTTGATTCATATCATATCAATAATTTAGGCTCATGAACTTTTTTTTTTTTAACCTTCATCCATATTTGCGTTTGTGCATTGGCAACCTGCTGGTGATGCTCAGTACTGCAACAGCATCCATCAGAATGAAGTTTGTCACACACATTATAGATATGAAGAGAAAATGTCAATTTCAGTCTTATAGCCCATGTTATGACTATCTGACTGTATTTGCAAAATTAAAATAAAAAGACAAATGAACCCAATGCTTCTATCTTTTCCTGTGATGAAAACCTCACCAACTCAACTCTGATCGATGAGCAGTGAGAAAAACATGCAATTTAAAACTCCAAGGTTTTATCTTTACAGTGATTCATTTACACTGTTGGGGATTATAAACACTTTAAAATTTAAAACATGAGCATAAAAATACAGATTGAAATACATGAAGTAATCCTTATCCAACATCTGTGTCAGTACAGCTGTTTGAAAAAATTCTTTAAAGATCGAGAAAAAAATACAAGTCATTCTAGTAAATGGTTATGGACTCTGTTGTTCAGGTAATTCATGAACCATTGTTACAGGCACAGATTCTTCTTTGGTCCCATATTAACAGCTTTACAACAAAGGAATATCCTGAGCCACCTACAGCTGCGATCCACCAACAAAGTACTGCCTTGTTTCAAGGCTCTCCATGAAAAAGTCTGGAATTACTGGACAGAGGAACGTCATTCTTTAGACACCAGTCAGGATTAAGTCTAGCTGTGATGCTTCACCTGGTTACAAACATGGTGGGGAAGAGGATAGTATACCTGTGATTCAGTCATTCACATCATAGACTATCACAGAAGATGTAAACTTGCTTACCTTAATAGTTGTACTTGTAGGAATACCCATGAATAAAACAGAAATACACAGACAAGAGACAAGACTTCCGATTATAAAATATAAAATAAAATAGATACAAAAAATCTACAATTCAGCTGAAATGACTGGAGGCCCTGAAACAAGGACTAAAAGACTAAATGGAAATGTGAGACCCACATTGTTGATTTCTGCAGCAGACATATGACCTGTGGTCCAGAGGGGCACAGCTGGAACAACAAACCAGGGTAAATCAGATAAACAGTTCAACTGTTCACACAGCAGGACATCAAGAACAAGGAGGACCAGAACCAGTCCATCTGCCGTAGCACTCATTACACACCTCAGCTCATCTTGTCCCATGGTTCAGATTCAAATTATCTACTGAGAACACTGAGACCCTGTTCAGGGATATGAGGACAATACTGTGTGTTAAAACAAGACAAAAATCAGAGAAGTCATATTTAAAAAACATTTGCATTAAATATCTGAAAAACTGAACAAGTGCAGACTCTATCAAAGCCTCTTGTTTAGGGTAGTACTGCACTAGGACAATGCTGCATGATCACAGGTAAGAGTGACAATTTCACTGTCAGCACTTCTCAGCAGGACACTCCCAGTGTGAGAGAAGAAGGCTGATCCTAACATGTTTCATGGTATTAGGTATTGAAGACTCAGGCCACCAGCTGGCTGGATGAATAACACACATCTACCTGCAGAATGTGACACTCCATGCTTTAAGGACCTTAACATGCAACCAGTGTCCCACCGCCGCCAAATTCAGGCATCTTAATGAGGACGTTGGTCCTGTGTGTACTGAGCTGTTGACTTAATCGATGGGACATTCATAAAGCAGGAGATGCTGAGACAAAACATTGTCTCAACATTTATCAGAGCAGGACTGGATTGGTGGCCACCACAAGGTATGCATGCAGAGCTGCACCCCCACAGCAGAGCCCATCTATCTGTATCACACACACACACACACACACACACACACACACACACACACATTGTAGTCACGCTGTTTATGTCTCAGGAGGTGATAGGATTACTCAGGTACTTCACTTAAATTAAAGTACTAATACAACAGTGTTACCATGACAACAATGGACTTGTACTAGCAGGACTGTACAGACTTTTACAAAGTTAAAGTCCTGAATTCCCACTTCCTACTTCAGTAAAAGTGCATAAGTATTATCAGCAAAATCTATTCGAAGTATTGAAAGTAAAAGTATTTGATGTGTAGTAAATTTTGACTGATGTATGATCTAATTAATACTGATGCATCAATGTGTAAATAACTCTTTAGGTACAGCTTATTCCAGTGGTCCCAATCTGAAAGGGGTCCCACCAAAAGGTCACTGTTATTCGGAGTTATTAACAATGTGTTTTAGATGTTAATCATATTTTACCACTGAAATGTAATTTGATAGAAGTATAAAGTAGCATGAAGTGGAAATGCTCAGGTGAAATACAAGTACTCCAAAACTGTATGACAATTGAAATACTGAAGTAATACTTCATTACATTTCCACTCTGTCAGTAGTTCAAACACAAAGTGGATTCCGGCTGACTAGAGAAGTCTGGTGTCAAATCACTGAATTTATGTGTTTGTGGAACGATGTGTTTTGCTTCTGTCTCTGAACTAAAGACTACATCCAGCTGTACAGAACATCTGGTCTTACTGACAGCCATAAAATCCCACACCAACTTAGAAAACATAATAATTTATTGAAATTACTGACCAACATTTATACTGGAATACCAAGACATTTAGAAACATGTTTGCAACACTGGATGAACAGTTAACTGGAGCCTACATCGTATAAGAGTTTGATTTCCATTTCTTTTTAAATAGATATATACACAACTGCATATATATGTGTAAATTATATATATACACACACACAGTGGGGTCCAACAGGCTGAGAGTAGTGAATGTGCAGGTAGTCTCAGACCTGTGGAGTGTCTACTGTGTCTTTGTGAGACAGCATCATGTCACACAGCTACCTCCTCTCTATACAGGAGTGGTCATCAAGGCCTTTTCAGTTCAGTTCAGTACAGTGAATGACCTCAACTCCACAGAACACACTAAGACAACAACATCCGCACTGCAAACACAGACTGAATCCGTCCTGTGGAGGTTCAGTTCATCTGGAACAGAGTCCAAAACACTGCTGGTAAACAACTCTGAGCTTGTTACAGTTCTGAATGATGAGCTGAATCTGTTCTCATAATAATTTCACTTATTTCCAAAGCACCACACCAGAGATATCAGCTGTTTTCAGTGGAGCAGGTGAAGCTGTGGAAGAAATGAGTGTAAGCTAATTATGTCATCCTTGTGGACAAAACAGAAAACAGTCATCCACATGTTTTAGGTTAAGACTGATTATGATACTGATGGTTTCACTGCAGCAGCTTCCGCGTGTCTGATGAACCTAATTCAATTAACGTGGCATTTCTCTCTGATGAACCTAATTCAATTAACGTGGCATTTCTCTCGTGGCAGTTCAGGGATGGACTGGTGCCATTATTCCACATTAGTCCGGATACAAAAGGAAACCGGAAAACGTGCTGTATTTGTTGTTGTTCCCCCCGTGTGCCTTGCCGCCGTCCAGTTTCACATAAATCTCGTCCCCGGAGTCCAGATGCAGGACAACGCTGTTGCTGGCGTAGTCGTAGTTCTGGTCTGCGTCCTGCGCTATGGCGCTGGCGCGTACCTGCAAATTAAGACAGAGAGATATCACGACTCAAAGCGCGAGGATTCGGTGTGGTCTAGGCTACTGGGATGAAACGGGATCAAATAAAGACTTTACCCAACATCCACACCACAACCACGGATCTTAGATTGTTCTCCTGGTTCTGTAGCCAGTGAGGAGCTGGTTGACACACGAGCCAACAATCTTAATTAATGTAGCCTACTGCATAAACAGGTTATCATGCCCCAGGTTTAAAGGTAGACAGAGGGAATATTTACCTGTCCGTTTTTGCATAAGTCTGCCCACATGCTGGTTCCGTCTCCTCCGCGCATCAGCACATGGTAGGTGAAGTAGTAAATCCCGGACACTTGGCACGTGAACTTGCCAGTTGTTGGGTCGTAGTGGTTCCCGAGGTTCGTTACAACGTCGTCGAACCTCAACACTTCGTATCCCTCGTGGGGGTTTTTCAGACCCACATAAAACGCTATCTTTGCCCCGCCGATGGCGGAGCCCGGCTCTCCACCGGTCTCGGTCCGCGCAGTGCCCACTACGCCGGAATAACCCATCTTTCCAGAATCACCTCTATCCCCCGGTGGTCCTCTCGGACCGGGTGGGCCCGGTTCGCCTGGCGGCCCCCTTGGCCCGGGTTTCCCCGGCCGACCCGGATCGCCCTTAGTCCCTTGAACAAAGGTTGGAGAAGGGATGGCGCTCAGGTCCTGCATGACCTCAAGAGCCGTGGCACTCGGTTTGGGGTTGTAGGGGTCACAGATCATCCGACAAGTCCCCATCATTTCATAGTGCGCATCGGTCTTGGAAGTCTGGACCAGCAGTGGAATCGCGATGATGAGAGCCAAAACCATGACGATGCCAACCACCGCGGCGACGACTCTCTTCCTCTGGAGAGTCCGAGAAGCAAGCGCTAAAAAGTCCGTTTTGCTTTGGGACGTAATGGTGGAAGGTGGTGAGAGCGCCAAAAGCCACGACAGAAAGAGAGTGGACCAACACGGAGTCACTCAGGCCCAAGATGAAGAGTAGAGGCAGAGGAGAGAGAAAGGCGCGTTATAACCCTACAGCCCGGTGCAGCCCGCAGCGTTTAACGCGGTGCCACTGTCACTCGGCTTCACACAGCTGACAGGGGAAATATTAGTTTTGGCATGGCTGGACGCGAAGGCTCTCCGAGCAGAGAGGGGCTCCCAGCAGTTTTGTTCGTCTTCAACAAGAGAGAAGGGAGCAGAGAGCCGTGACGTAAAAAGTGTAGGGGCAAAGCCCGTTGCAATTTGGATTAAAAAACTGCAACAATAATCATGTCATCTTTATGTATGAATCATAAATCCCTCTCAGAGCTTCAGGGGAAGGGATCAGGACGCATTAGCGACACTTGAATTTCTAGCTGTCAGACGTTTCCTCTTTTATCTCCCTCATTTATAGACAAATCATCTGAGCGCACAGGAGGCTGAATAAATTAATTCAGATGATCACATGTAGCTACGACTTGTATGATAAGGTGCCTTCAAGTGAAACTACTGCAATGTTCATTCTTCTGAAACCATCTACAGCCTATTTTAACATTACTATCGACTTTAGTTAAAGCTCAAACTTATTTTATGTCAGATATTGTAAGTTAAAGTTACTACACTAGAAAAGCTTGATCTGTGCAACATTTCAACTAAACATGACCTATTAGTTTGCATTGTGGGATTCTTATACTTTACCTTTGATCTTTTGTTGAATTATTTAATACTAAAGGACTTCATTAATATAACTGACATATTTTGACACATACAGTGCTTCCCTTATGGTTCAACCCTGTCCTCATGAGGTGAGACTGGTGACCAGGTCACAGGACACACCTGCTGCTAAAAGTGTATTGATCATTAAGGTTTTATATGTCCAGGTGTAAAACACCAGCCTCCTCAACTGTAACATCAGTTCTGACTCTGAGGTGAGCAGTCTCATCCCAACACCAGCTGCTGAATAGTTTGCTCTTATTTAGTCTGACAGGGAGGCTACAGCTCTTGCATTCAGTAGCCAAATCCATGCTCACACAGCGAGGACATCTCTTTGTGTGTTTGCCGTGCGTTGACTTGGCTCCTGACAGATCTTACATCATCTGGCCTCTGATTTCAAATTAATTCAGGCTCAGGGGTCCCTCAGAAACCCCTCCCTGCCCCACACAGCCACCTTTAGCTTCTGGAAGAGAAGGAGCCTCTACAGTGGGAGCCATCTAAAAGTTGGCTGGTGTCAATTTTCTGTTAGTCTAATCTGTTACAAAGGCACGACTTGCCTTCTGTTGTCAGGAGCAGCTAATCCTTATCTCTACAGATCCGGGATTTAACTTCTCATATCCCCTTGTCTCAGCAGGCTGTAAGCTAGCAGTTAACAAAGCGCCCATGTCAATTCCCTGAAGCTGCCCCTCCCTGCTGATGACTGCCAGACACACACACACACACACACACACACACACACACACACACACACACACACACACACACACACACATATATATAGATTACAAAAGCACAGACCCAAATGCTGCTACATAACACAAGCAGATCCATTAACAGAATCTATGCAGACACTGACACACACACACAGGAAGCCATAGAGCCCCCACAGTGTCACACACTCCCTGATGAGCACAAATGAAATCACTCTGTTGGTGATTAGCCTCCATGTGGATCTGAGAGAAAAGTTGAAATAAAACAGACACAGCAGAGCCTTTCTGTAAAAAAAGTTGTTTTGTAGTATAGGCAGACAGGAGAAATGACGGGTTATTTCAGTTGTATTTTGTATTTGTGTCACAGTGAGACTGTTTTAATCACTTGATCCAGTATTACTTGTTTTAATCCTTTTATTCAGTATTGCACGTTTATTTATAAGTGTGGGTTTTATCGTGTGTACATATATTTTCTATATTGGTATTAGTTAATTTGTGGGGTTGCATGTTGTAGAGCGTTTTATATTCCATATTTGGTTTTACTGAGTTGTGTGTAATTTGACTATGAAGTTGATGAACTGATGACAAACAGCTGTGATGAACTGCCTTACACACCCTGACAGCTCTGGATTGGCAGACAGACGCTGTGCTTTTAAGTTGATTATGGACAGGTGTGCGCACATGCGGTGAGGGAAGACAATCGGCCAGACACAGTTCCCGCGGAGCTAGAGACAAGTTTGGAGTGTAGGACGGAGCCTGCTCGATCGGTACGTTCTGCTGCAGGAAAACGGGCCGACAGAGCGAAGGTTCGGCCAGGACGAGGAACCAGACGAACCACTGCGGGACGAGCCAGACCGAAGTGAAAAGACTTGGTTCATTGCCCACTATACGATAAGTAAAGCGTCAGCGGCAGACGGTGATCCAGCGGAGCTGCAGGGCCGGAGCAGAGGAGCCGCCAGTGTTAACAAGTCGTAAAATATCAACAACCAAAAACATGTGAAACTCACATCAGACTAAACTAATTTGGCTGGCAAATGACACGTTGTGTTGCTTAAAGTTTGCACTACACATCTGTGGTTTGTTCAGAATGCTCTCTGAACCTTTGAGGGAGCTACTCTGAAACCGGGGGGGCTCACGAGCCACACGATGGAGACCCCTGGTCTAAAACGTACAGGTCAAACATTTTAGAACAGATTTTTATTTTATTTTATTTTTTATTGAAATCTCAAGTCAAGTTTAGTGAAAAACATTTTAATGGTACAAAGGTCAGTGGTTTTTTATAAAAAAAAAAAAAAAAAAAATTCAGGTCACCAAAAACTGAAACATCATGTAACTGTAATAGAGACTACACTCTCTGATCATCACCATGACAACACTGTACTGGAGGAAATAGGACTGTACACTGCTGTCAGAGTAGAGGGTGGAGGACCAGGAATGGAGGAGGACAGACTGGTTGATCAAGGCTTCATCCTACAGCAACATAATGAGCCACAACATTAGAAGACCAGAACCAGACTCAAGGATCCACATGGAGACCAGCACAGTTTCCAGACCTGAAGTTTCCAGTGTTTGGATCACTTCACCGAACAACATTTAATTTCCTCTGTAGAGAGATCATCCATGACAGAGTTCAGCTGCTGGATGAGTCAAAAATTAAAGGGGGGTGGCTCACCTAGTAGAGTGTGACATTTGCTGCATGTCATCCCCTCATTCTCTCTCCCTGTCTACCTCACACTGTACTATCAAAAAAAGACACAAACGCCCCCCCCCCCCCAAAAAAAAAAAAGTACATTTAAGGAACGCTCCAGACCTTTGGCTTCCATGGACTTCTTGATTTTAATTGAATAACCTACACTAAGACATGCAACTATGTACATTCAATTAACAGCTGGAAAAATAGATGTTCTAAAAACCTACCAGTAGTGCTATTATCTTACAATAATTGTATTCTTATTCATCTGAGTTGTAGGGTATTTGAGCTACTGTATAATTAGATACATTGAGATATGGGGCCCAAAATACAACCCTGTCTGGTTTTCAGTGTACTTATGTACAAACATGACACTGACACTGAAAACCAGACAGGTAACAGCTTCTGACTTGGTACTATGATTCCAATGTTGAATACACAAAGGTGAAAGGCATTACACACAGAGCTTCAGGATAAACTGATCTGTTTCACTTCTTAATTCCACCACATGTCAACAAACTAGTGACCTTCATCAAAGCATGGAGGTCAGTGGAGATCTTATCATCATCTGGCGGGTGATTGGCATTAGGGGTCACATGATCATTGACTTCCTAAGGTCCCATATACATCTTTTCTTGATAATATGACAATGACTAAGAGCAGGTGAATAGGTACATCCCATTTAAAAGGGAGTTTTTCTTTCATTCTGCTCATGTGGGAATGTTTGGTCTCTGTAAATGAAGAGCATGGTCTAGACTTAGGCCCTAGCTCTACTGTCCTGAGATAACCTCTGTCATGGTTCCAGCATGGACCAGGACCACCACAGCAACCACACTGTCGACTGTTAGACATGGAGGTGTGGGTGTGCTGATATGAGGCTGCATGAGGTGGAGGGGAGACATTTATTGATCCAATGATCCAACTCACTGCAAACATTTTTTAAAGAAAACAGTGAAAACTACGACATATGACAACTACAACAGATAAGGTTGTATTAAATGGACAGGATTGGTAATTAGTCGAGGGTCTACTCATGTTTTGTTGTATAGTGTAATTACTAAACAGATGTTGACAGCATTAACTTGATTGCTGCCAGAGAGGGTTTTCCTTCACCTCATGTCCATGTTAAGGTAATGACATCTTATTTCATCCTCTGTGTGTAATATATGTGTCTGTATACAGACATGTGCCTGAGCCCATCTCTGCCTGTGTGTCAGAGCTCCTATATATATAGTCAACCGTGCCTCAGGTCAGAGAGCCACACACTGACTGCAGCCTGTTTACCCAATGGCCTGTTCATTAGATTCATATACCTTCTACAGACCAATCTGCTGTTTGCCCTGAGAACCAGAGCTGTTGGCGTGTGTGATGGCAGTTTACATAATCAGCTTGTCACATCTCACTGGGTAACATTTATATTCCTTTCTAAATGATATGGAGGCATGGGCTTAGTAAAATAATAAGTAACTGTTACTGAGTGATGTAATATGTACATTAAACAAATAGAGTAGGACTAATGTCAACAAACCAGCATCCTGCATATGGAGTTGGTGTTGGACTGATGATGTTTGAGGCTCAAATCAAAGCTGGATAATGATCAGTGTTTTGGTTGTTTGAGGGAGCTGCTCACCACCTTGATGAATTTCACTGGTTTAACCTGTACATCTCAGGTCTGTGAAGGACAAGGATTCATTCATTCATTTATTGGCCTCTTGGGGGCAGTGCAGCGAGAACTTGTGGTGGCAAACATTTACTTCCTCTTCCATTAGGCCCACAGGAACATTATCATCCACCTGATGAATGTAAGTCTGACACACTGTCTTCTTCACTCACCGGCTCTTGTTCCTATGCAAAGTTAAAGTTAACCTTTAAAGTTTTAGTGTCTCTGAGGGACAGTCTGGTTTTCAGAATGCAGTCAGTAGTATGTAACACAAACACAATACAACACTGAATCACACCAGGAAATAATACAATTGTAGGGAAAATAAACTCAATCTGGGGAAATATGGTGTTAATCAGGATTATCATGCAGAACCAATTACTGGACCAGAGATCCAGTCTCAGAGTCAGCACAACAACACAAATAAAGAGTTCCTCTTGATTATCACGCCACAGTGTCTGTAACACACAAAGTAATATATTTATAATATTACTTTAAGAGGGAGCAAACTAAAGATTGCAAACAGAAAATGACTGAAAGTCATTTACAAATACAATTTTCTCTCTCCTCTCTCTCTCTCACACACACATACACACACACACACACACACACACACACACACAGCCAACTGTGAATGAATCAATGAATGTAATACCAGAGTTTGACAGGTAAAATGTGCATAAAGGAGCCAGTTCTAATTTCTGAATTCAGCCAGTTTAGCAGAGAAGTGATACTACTTGTGTGTGTGGAACAGCCAATTCATTGTGGTGGTGTCTGGAGTCTGGAGGAAGGTGGAGCTTCAGCAGCGGAGGTGTTGAGGTGAAAATTCTGTTATTGAGATTAGAGACAGAATGGACACCCAGCACAAGGACAATTTTAAGCTGTGTTCAGTGAAGGTCTTTGATAAGGAAAATTCAGAGACAGAGATTCAGAGAGATCCATCTAAATACATCCAGCCCTTCTGGGCACAATGTCCAGTAGTGGCCAGATGTCACACGTTTAATGGTCTGACTTCCTAGTTCCCATTACACATCTGTGGTCCTGATGCTCAGGTGATCACAATGAGATATCTCTGATGGTTCTGGAAGTATCACTGTAATATACAAGTTTAACAGACAAAAAATGTCCATAATTCAACATGACTGTTAATCTCTAATACAAATAGGAACACAAAGTAATACAAGTAATAAAAATAATAAAGTTATAGCACTTTAAGATCAAACAGAGGGAGGAGGGGCTTTTAGACATCTGGGGGAGTCTCACTGTGAGTGTGTGTAGCAGTGAAGATGGTGTGTTCAACATGTCAGTGGCAAACTGTGTAAAAAGCTCAATCAATAAAGAGTGATGCACAATTTTGTTGTCATTGTCATTTACTACCTTCACTGCAGCTGTGATGGTAATGGGTTTTTTTTAAAGCCTGAAATATGTTGCTAAAATGGCATTCATATATAAAAACTCCTTTAGTTGATTCACATCTCAGATTTGAACAAGTACTGAGACATTAGATATTGGTCTGTGATTATTTAAAATGGTTGAATCAGCAACTTGTAATGAAGGGAAAACAAAGACAGATTTCCATCAACAATGAATGTCCCTTGTTATCCACTGTCAGCAGGAGGTAAAAAGTAAGGATCAGAAAGATCAGGTCCAGGTTGTTTTTTCTTTATAAATTTCCTGCACAGAAAAACACATGAAATGAAACGAAATCATGACTGACCAGTACACACTGGGACATCAGTATAAGGTTTCACAGATCAGAGTCAAACAGAGAGCCAGAAGATATAAAAAGCTCATTAAAACAATTGATAAACAGCAACAGAATCTTTCATAACAGAGGTTGGTACAGCTTCGGTTTTCCTTGCAGAGAGGGATTTTATGATTTTTCACAATCTCCTGGGATCATCTGGACTTTCAGTGTCGACTGAGAAATAATATTCTGAATTGGTTTCATGAGTAGTATCTGTTAGTTAAGAGGAAACCATCATGAAACGAATGATGATAAAACCTCATCTCACTAAAATGTTTAAGATACCTCTTACAAATGATGCATGGTTTTAATTTAATCTTCCTGTTAGCAGCAACAACACAGAGGTCACTGCAAAAAACACCAAGAGCTGAGACTTTATAGGTACATGAGTCAGAATCAAGTCAACTGAGGTAGACTTCTCATGGGATTTAAGACCTGGACGAGTTAATCCACTGAGGAAGACTGACATAAAATCATCAGATACTGGACTGAGTCAATCTCAGTTAAGATCACCAGCTAAAACCATTTCACTTTAAAGATTCTTCAGAGGCTGCAGTGCATTGTTTCAGGTAGATGGAGCCAACAACAATTGTAATTTCTGCATTCACTGCAGACATTTGATTCAGACAGAACGACCCTGATGTGATGTTTTTAATCAAGCAACACTGCCACCTTTCTTTGGTCTGTCAACACAATAAACACTGTATCCATCAATATTAATATCTTTATCAACTACTGATTTTGTCAGCAGAGTTTTGGATATTACAACAATTTCAGCATCTGTTGATTTGACCCATATTCTAAATCATATCCATTTTAACAAGTGAGAGAATATTTAGAGCAGGCAGAGATTTAAAATCAGATGGAGTCAATGAAGTTGTGAATCTAAACTTTGAGGAAAATAAATCAGCTGAAAACCAGTATATTGTTTCTTTACAAGTGGCATTAACTTAAATTATTCATAACTGTTTATTGCTTATATTCATACAAAAATACTCTCTATAAAAGCAGTTTGTGTTTTCAGTCTTTAGTTTACTTAAAATGATTTGATCGCACTTTATTTGGCAATTCACTGATAAGACCTAACTGTACTTTGTATCAGATTAGACAAAACTAGAAATTATATAATACATATATTTATATATGTATGTATATACACCAGCATATACTACAGCTATATCCAAGACATACATGTCTCTGCACTCCAGGATTGAGAGGTTCAGGAGATCCTTTGTCCCCAATGCCATCGGGCTGTATGACCTCAGAGACACTCAAAGACTATGGTTCCTGAATAAAGTGTCTGTCTGTCTATAATATGTTTTTGTATTATATGTTTAACCAATCAGAAACAGTGAGGACGTCTCTGACGCTCCTGTCAGAGGACAGAAACCTCTCAGCGGGTCAAAAATCAGGACACATGACATCACTGTCAAGCTGCTACAACATGAAAAACATTCAATCTGTAGTCAAATTTCTTTCTCTTTCCTGGTGTTGTTATCTCTATCATCATCATCATCATCATCATCATCATCATCATCATCATCATCATCATCATCTGTAGTTCAGAATTTGACAATCCTGTCTCAAATGTCAGACTCATGGATCCTTGTATTTGTTTCATTCTGAGCAGTTGATGCTAACTGTCCAGCAGCCTCTGGTCTGTAACACCGTGCTCCATGCTCCAGTTCACTCTTTATTATCCTGTATCTGTCCAGCCAACCAGCATCTATGTTTAAGTCTCGGTGCTGAAGATAAACAGAAGCAGTTTATCTGATTGAAATGAATTTAATTATAAATAAATATTTATTCAAAAAGTGAGAGAAGGGGTGAGGAAAGAAAGAGGGAATGGATGTGTCCAAAAGTTTATCTAACCACTGTTCCACTGTTTCTCCACTATTTCCCTCACCTATGGACAGTTAGTGTTCTTCTTCACTCTGCCAGTTCTGCGCATCAAAGTCTGTGTGTTGGGAAGTATGTATGGGAAAAAGTAGTGTACCGTGTATTGTGTCTGCAGAGAGAGCTGTGAGGTTTGTGAAATGATGATGATGATGATGTCACTTGACTACAAGTTAGAAAATAAACCTGAAAGTGTGGATTTAGAAAGAAGTGACCTGAGCAGACCTCTGTAGCTCACTCCTTCTCCCTTCTTGAGGCTAGCAGTTCAAAGCTACATTAGCTGCTATTAAAATACAACAGAATCTCTGACCCAACTGTCAGTGGTTGAGTCGCACAGGTGCAGAGGGTAAAAAGGTAGAAAGTTATCTCTGGTTCTGCTGCACCCATTGTGATCATTTTTTTGTAACATTGTTGGTCTGTCGATCGTGAGTCCGACAATGTTAGAGGAGCACAATGCTAATTCAGTGGAGAACTCTTTTCTTTTTACCAAATGGTTTTTGTGCCTAACTGAACTGTAACAGCTCTCAGGTTCAGAGTGCCACTGACTCAACAACAGACTCCTGACTGCTTGACTGCTTGGCACAAAAGCAGTTGAGAGCCACTGTAATCACAAGACACCCTCAGCTGAACACCAGCAGCCAAAGTCAAATGTTAACAAACTGTCTCACTAAACTTGCGCAAATGTCAGTTTGACACATTTGGCCAAGCAGCATAATCTGCTGTGGGCCAGGCTGCAGCATGTTCAGACCTCACATAGCCACATGCCAGCAGCCAGTTGTTTGGAGTGTGTGTCGATGTCTGTCAGAGAGCTCTCTGTCTCCAAAAATACACATTAATGTTGTTTGTCATAAAGCAAAGCAACTATAGAAGAATAAGGATGAACATCTAAAAGATGCATTTTGAATAAAATACATTTGTGACAAAAGTTTTAAAGATCATCTGTTGGGAGGTCAGGGCTGAACCAGAAGACCAAAAGCTTTTCAACAAAGCAAATAATTCAAACTTGCTTTATAATTCTAAAAGTCCACCACTCTTGCTTTTGGACAGAAAAATAATGTACGACAACACTTCTTTATTGATTCAGTAGCCAGAATACAACACAATATGCTGATAAAAATGGTCTGAGATCAGTCTGGTTTGCAGCTGTCTGTCTGCTCAGCTGTGGTCAGCCCAGAGGCCCAATCTGACACAAACAGACTTTCAAACACTCGTTTTACTCTAAAGGTCATAATGTAATGAGTACTACTATTGTTTTTTTTTTTAGAAAATCTAATCTTTAAGTGTTCATCAAGACCCAAAATCAGCTTAATGCTGTGTTCACATCTCATGAAAAGTGTTGACTTATCTGGCCAAAGGTGTGTGGACATGTTCTTTTGATCTGGGTCTGTTTTTCTACCTTAGTTCCAATGACATGTTCAATAGACTGTGGTGAGAGAAGACCTGATCATGTGATGTTCATAAGCATAGCCCCTCCCCTTATGTGCCCATTGTGTGGCTGTAGTGAGCAAATTATTGCTGGAGAGAAAACAGGAGGTAACTAAAGCAGTAATGCATGAATGTGACAGACAACATACTAAAAGCATATCTCACATCACATAGAATTATATGAGAGCATGTTTAAGTGGTAATGTTTAGTTGCTCATGTACATGGTAACTGAAGCCTTAACTGAAATATAACAGAGACATTTGAGCTTTCTTCCTCTAAATGATGACTCACTGAGTTCAGTGTTTGCACATCATTGTAAAGTGATTTCCAGATAATTCATGTGATTGTTTGATGTGGATTCAGTTCAGTGTCACTGCAAGTGTTTAGATATAAACTGTATAATGAGAAACTCTCCTGTCTGAAATTCTAATCACTGCATTTTATGAATGATTGATATGTGCAGTGTTTCCCAACAATATGCAATATACATTACTAAATGAGGCATATGATTTGTAAGCATTTATTTATACATTTATTTATTCATTATTAGCTTTTATTTATATTATGTATTATATATTATATATATTATAATTATATCACATAATGTGAAGTGCTATAGTCTACCACCACTACTACTGACATGAAGCTGTCCTCTGTCAGTGATATAAGTTCTTTATTGTTATTAATGGAAATTTGCTCAATGTGTAAGGGATTATTGTCTGTCATTCTGGTTTATGTTCTTCAGAGGTGGTTATTCCAGTGTCAGTTTCAAGAACTGGTCAAACTCTAAATCCATGACATTGTTGTGTGTATGAGTGTGTGCCCTTCACTTTGTGTTTAGTTTAAAAATTTGGTGTGTGGCACTCCTCTCAAGGCAAAACAATGCATTTCTAATGTTCTCCTCTCTGCCCAGCAGCGAGGCTTTGCCTTCACTGCAGTTTAACTTTGGTTGTGACTTGGAGGAAGGTTGCCACAGAAAAACAGATATAACTAGAATTACCACCTCGCAGCTGAATTCCTCTGCCAACAGCCAAGCTGCAGGAAACATGGTCACAACCTCCCCTTCCTTCCTTGACCTATATACACATAACACATAAAACATCATCACTTCATTCTATCCTGTTAGACATTTGAGTTAAATTCTGTCATAACTAGTGTATGAATTTGTGAGTTATGTCCAAAAACATGTTTTGTGAGGTCACAGTGACCACCAAAATCTAATCAGTTCATCCTTGAGTCCAAGTGAATGTTTGTGATAAATTTGAAGACATTTCCGCTGGGAGTTACTGAGATATCACATTCATAAAAATGGGATGGACAACATAAGAACTAAAGCCTCCAGCCCTGACTGTAACCGGTGCAGAGGCACAAAAAGTTGCCTCAGAGTTGAGTTATTCCAGAGTTTTAAGAAATGGTCAAACTCTAAATCCATGACCATGATTGTTCGTATGACTTTGTATGTATGACTGAAACCATGTGATGCATGTAAAGTGCATGTAAATGCATTTTGGTATAAATGGAAAAACAAGTAAAGTGTGGAGAAAAAACAAGTCATGTCAAAACATAATATCTCTCTGGGCTGTGTGTGGTCAATGTGTGAAATTGACGATGTAGTTGGAATTGTTGTTGAACTACTGTAAACAACTACTTTTAATGGAAAGTAGTTAAAGCTGCTGGAGACGTCACTAGATGATGTAGGTTTCAACCTAGTGTCAGCTGGTTTCAGTGTATCAGCTGGTTTCAACCTAGTATCAGCTGGTTTCAGTGTATCAGCTAGTTTCAACCTAGTGTCAGCTGTTTTCAGTCTATCAGCTTGTTTCAATCTAGTGTCAGCTGGTTTCAGTCTAGTGTCTGCTTGTTTCATTCTTTCACCTTGATTCAATCTGGTGCCAGTGGTTTCAGTCTAGTGTCAGCCGGTTCCATTCTTTCAGTTGGTTTCAGCACAGTGTCAGCTGGTTTCAGTCCATTGTGGTTTGGGTAAGGGTTAGTACTGTAACATGGTCACTCACAAAGAAAGTTAGAAGTTCATTCATAGTCTTTCAGCTGTGATTAATAGAATAAGACACAGATAGAGAGGTGTGCCTGTGGGAGTACAGCCTGACCTCACACTGATGGGGCAGCTGCTATGGAGGGTTTGTCCAAAAAGTCACTAGATTTGTCACTAGATGCTGTCAGTGTGTGTGTAGAGATAAAGGTGCTAGTTTGGCAACACTGTCTGTAAACGCCCCCTGAGATTGTAATACGAACTGGCCCAGCAGTTCCGGTCCAGACAAGAAATTCTGATTATGGAAATTAAATAAAAGTAAATAGCAGCGTTTGTGTATGTTTGTCTGTGTGTGTGGTTTGAGAGTGGAGACAGAGAGAGGGGGCTGATTATATGATTATGTATTTTCAGCCAGATCACTGATTTAATCTTTGCTTGAGGCAGAGGCTTCACTCGGTGACTAACATTTTCCTTTTCTCTCCAGAGACACAAACTAACAGAGCTCCAGCCAAATGAAATATTCTGATCGATTTCTATTGGATCTACAAGATAGTTACAGCCCTGCAGGCCTCACCAGACTGTTAACATTTCTTATCATGCATTTGGTCATTGAATGTAATATGATTTGTGTGAAGACAGAGAGTTGTGCACATAGAAACAAACTTCTGCAGGTGCTGGATCAAAAACAAACTGAAGGAAAAAGTCAGACAATGATCTGCACACTGTTCTGATGACTCCCAGGAAATATCTAATATCTAATGTAACCTGAAACTAGTCAGAGTGGAGGAGGCAAACAACCATGAGGAGGTGACTCTAGTTTTTCTTGGTATTGCAACATGGTAGTGTTAGGATAACCATTGCATTGTTTTCATTTATCAGCTTTATGCAGCCAGAAGTTAGTGTTTGGCATGATTGCTGTGGCTCCACACTGTTTCTGGTCATTTCTGTTTTGTTTCAGGTTATCTACAAGTGAAATATACTGTCATAGTAGGTTTGTGAAGAATTCCCCTAATGCTTAGGGACTGCTCATTTCACGCAGGATGTGGATCATCATGTTTCTAGTCAAATAAATGTTTAATCTAAAAGATTAAAAATTAACATTGCGGAAAATCTGTGATGAACTATGATGTCAGAAATGTTTCTTTATTGTTGGTCTGCTGAGCGTCAGCTTCTTGAACTCAGTTGAACTGATTCACTCTTAATTTTTCTGATGATGATTTTTTTTCTTAGCATTCTTCTCAGCATTTCTCACTAGATGCAGACAGTGAAATCCGTACGATACAACAAAGCCACACTTCCTTCAGGCAGGTACTTGAGGACAGAAGATGCTCACAGACATACAGATGCTACTCACATCACTGTCACTCACATAATCACTGTAATTAAACAGCCTGTTGGGTATTAGTGCTGTGATGAAGCAGTTTATGGTCTCTCAGATCAGGACAATACAGGTCTTTGTGCCAACATGCACTGTCCCGTCATGTTGACATCATTTAGGGCTGAAATTATGATTTTTATCATTTATACATTTCCAGAACAGATCAGCACTATAAGTTTGATATAGTTTGTGTCCGTGAAACATTTATATTTACATTAAAAAAAAAGCCAAAATCAAAATTAATCCCAACTCTTCCACCATCATGCTATCTGATGTCACGTGTTGCGCAGCCCTGCCTCCTAGAAATTTTCTGTACAACTAAACTAAATAGTTTTTGTAGGAAACATAATGAAGCTGAAGCTCTTTATTTATTAATTTATTTATGTAAACATTTTACTGATACCTTCAGTATCAACATATTTGCAAATGAGAAAATACATTAATTAACAACAACCACAACAATCTTCTTTGTGTGATCCGGTGCGATTACGTTTCATAAAAAAGATATTTTCTGTTACACTTTAGTTGCATGGAAACTTTGGAAATTTTGAGAAGAAGTCAAGTTATGACAGTGAGATTGTCATTGTGCTTGTCACAGACAGACCGACAAGAGACAGAAAGACAGACACCCAGACAGACAGACAAGAAACAGGCAGACAGACAAGAGACAGACAGACACACAGACAGACAAGAGACATACAGACACACAGAGAGGCAGACAGACAGACAGACAGACTGTAACCCACAATAAAAACTGTGATATAAATAAATATAAAAGCCATTTAAATGCATAAACAAGTCATTAAAATGCTTAAATACTCCATCATTAAAATTAATAAATAAGTGGTTAAAATATATAAATAACTTTAAATGGTTAAAATGTGTTTCACTGATGAAGAGTCAATTTAAAAACGTTTTAATAGCCCTTTAATGGGAAAAATTAAAAGTCTGCCTACAAAATATATGATAGTGACGCATCCCCTTTAAGAGCATCGATGCACCTTGTTATGGCAGCCTAAGTTAGAGCACGGAGCCGACGTGCAGCAGAGGGCAAAGCAGGAGAGAAGCAGAGGAATTTATCGAGTGAAACACTTTTTAAGAGTTGATTTAGAACCAGTTTAGAACCTGTGAAATAATCGTGCCAGCTAGAGGATCCGCTGCACACGGATGGACTGTTGGTAAACTCGCTGCCAGAGCGGTAGCAGTATGGAACCTTTCTTTTTTGATTTTTTTTTTTTTTTTTTACTGAACTGAATCAGAAACAGAACTGGATTTTGAACTTGAACTGAGTTTGAAAGAAACTTGAACTAACTCTGAGAATAACTTGAACAGAGTTTGAAATGATTTGAAGTGTTATATGTACTTCATACTGTTTCATATCTGTCAAGTAGGGCTGCAGCTATCGATTATTTTAGTAATAATCTACCGATTATTTCATCGATTAAATGAGTAATCTGATAAGAACTACTTGTTTTATTAAAGAGCAATAGAAAAAATAAGAAAGAGAAAAGAACACACGTTTCTTAAAATGGACAACTAATTTGTTTACTTTTAAGAAAAATCTACATTTTTATTGCTTACATTGCATACAATATTATCTGTCAAGGGAGTAAACCCATTTAGTGCATTTAAGTGCCACATTCTCGGTTTTAAAGAAAACATTTTCTGAAATGCAAATACAAATACATAAAAAAAGTCATTTAGTCATAGTCAGTAGTCATTTCAAATTGTCAAATATTCATTTCAAAAGTGCACACAAGGCAAAATAAGGGATAAATTAAAAAATAAATAATAAAAATAATATTACATTGCCTTGGTAAATTGGTACAGCTTAACTTTCAGAACGACAGGTTTTAACCTAACTACAGCTCAGACACAATGTAAGCCTTAACTGTCTTCTCAGAACACTTTGTGGCATTTGTAAGAGGCCAAAAAAAGTTCTGGAAGGATCATTTCTCCTGGAGGAGGCAGATAGTGTGTGTGTGTGTATGTCTGTGTGCGTTTTGTATGTGTGTGTGGCTGCATTCTCTGTGTGTAGGCCTTTAAAGGAGCATGTGGTGGTTGCAATGAAGACAAGTGAGCATATCAACATGCTCAGAACTGTGGCTTGCCCTGAGCTTTGATGCAATGTTTCCTGCTGCAGCAAAAAAGACGCTTTGATGGCATGGATGTTGCTGGAATATAGAGCAGGGACTTTGCCACCATTGCAGCGTTGGATAGCGTGCTGCATTTGTTTGCGCCATGAAAGTGGATACTCTTTCTTGGACAGGGGATGTTCTCAACAATACATCAAGACCTCCTGCTGCACAGTTTGGTTTAACTGCTGCTCCTCATCTTCTTCATCACTAGGGCTGGTGTCTGATGATGATCCCAGTATGTTGTTGAGAAATTATGTTACACCCTTGACATTTGTGACTGGGTTTTGTTGTGCTGTACTGGAGGCTCCATTTTCACTTTTGTTGGGCTCCCTTGCTTCCTTCAAGTGCCATGGCTTGTACTGTGGTTTGGACCTTGAATGCTTAGTCAGGGGGCAAGAACTTAAGTTTTCTAAACCTAGGATCCAAAGCAGCAGCTATTTGACCGTGTTTGGAGATTCAGTTTGGAACACTGAAAGTCCTTGCCATCTTGCTGTGATCTGTTCTGCCACATGCGCTTGGAATGACCTTACTGGTGCAGTATCAAGAGCTGAACTCTGTATGGACTTCTCAAGACTTTGCACTAGCTGTGTGAAGTGCTGAGAGTGTAACATATTGTTGTCCACTGAGAAAGACCGTAGCTCCTTCAAATGGCTCAGGGGCTGGCTTAGCTACTCAATGAGGTTCCATTGTTCAGGCTTGAGGTCAAGGTAGTGGTGTTTTCCTCTATAAGTCACTTCTGGGTCTGAGAGTGCAGCAGTCATTGGCCATCTTTTTTCCAAGCAGCCTGGATAACGTGATAAGTGTGTCCCAGTGAGAGAGTGTTTTAATCACTTGATCCAGTACTAGTTATTTTAATCCTTTTATTCAGTATTGCACGTTTATTTATTAGTGTGGTTTTTATCGTGTGTACATATATTTTCTATACTGGTTTTATTGAATTTGTGGTGTTGCATGTTGTAGAGCGTTTTATATTCCATATTTGGTTTTACTGAGTTGTGTGTAATTTGACTATGGATGAAATGATGAGAAACAGCTGTGATGAACTGCCTCACACACCCTGACAGCTCTGGAGCCTGCTCGATCGGTACGTTCTGCTGCAGGAACACGGGCCGACAGAGTGAGGGTTCGGCCTGGACGAGGTACCAGGCGAACCACTGCGGGACGAGCCAGACAGAAGTGAAAAGACTTGGCGCATTGCCCACTATACGATTAATAAAGCATCAGCAGCAGACGTTGATCCAGCGGAGCTGCAGGGCCGGAGCAGAGGAGCCAATGGCCTCAGTGATTTATGTAAATCTTTATTTTTATGTTTTAAAAATTAAATAATTTTTTTTTTTTTGTTGCTGTTAAAAGCCCTGAACAGTAGCAGAAGGTCTGAGAAGTGAACATAATACAGAAACAGCACATGTCCTGGCCAGATCACTAGTTGTTATTTGTCTGTATTTGATGGTATCATGATGTAGTTTAAATCACAGTACAGAGAGGGTTCTGTCTGCAGGCTACAAGAGAGGGCCATAACTGTAAGTATTGTAACCTGCAGAAGGACCCTTTTGAAAGAACAAACTCAATGTGATGGCTCCCTCTAGTGGTACTTTGAAGACATGGCCAAATTAATTACACAGCCCAGAGTTCACACTGGATTTTGTAAAGTAAAGCTGGATTTCAGTGGCTGCTGCATGAAGTGTCTTTCTCATGGCACTGTGGTATATGGTGTTTAAGGAGGTAGAGCTGTCTCAATTCAGAACTCAAACTGCATCCTCATTTTTCTTTTCATATTTTGGAAAATGTGTTTTGATTAAAAAAAAAAAAAAAAAAAAAAAAAAAAAAAATCTTCCTCTCTGACAGAGAGTTACTACATACTTATTTTCTTAAATACAATTTAAGAACACATATGGTGACATAAGTTTCCAATGATGAGGAAACTCAGGAAATTCATTTTTCCCTTTAATTAGAACAAAATAATGTTATTTTCTTGAAACTAGTGCATTGTATGTGCGTAGGTTCAGTGATGTAGGTTCAGTGATGTAGTTTCAGTGACGTAGGTTCAGTGATGAGGGTTCATTGATGTATGTAGGTTCAGTGATGACGGTTAAGTGATGCAGGTTCAGTGATGTCATTTCAGTGACCTCGGTTCAGTGATGAAGGTTCAGTGATGTAGGTTCTGTGATGTAGGTTCAGTGATGAGGGTTCATTGATGTATGTAGGTTTAGTGATTAAGGTTAAGTGATGCAGGTTCAGTGATGTCATTTCAGTGACCTCGGTTCAGTGATGTAGGTTCAGTTATGTAGGTTCAGTGACGTAGGTTCAGTGTTGGAGGTTCAGTCGTACGTTCAGTGATAAAGGTTCAGTTACATCCACCCTGACGTGAACCTTGTAGGTTCAGCAGGGGTGGTGCTTACAGCACAACTTCAGGAATATGTTGAATCAGAGGATGAATGAATGTTGTCTTCATCAGTCTTCTGTCTTCTTCAATCTTCTTCAGCTCTTGGCAACACCCAGTCACACAGGTTATATCCGACCCTAATCTGAAGAGTAATATCCATCACTGCAGCCATCTGGACATGTTGACTTCCCATTAACTTTCACATGAGTAATTTGTAGAGCTAGAAGTGTGGTGAAGTGTGCTCCAGTGTGTCCAGTGGGATCCGTCAATGGCCTAGCAGGTGAATGTAAATGCAGCATTCATCAACCTAATTATTGTTCCTATGATCAGTTTTTAATAGGCTGAAAAACAGTCTTTAAATAACATTTATTATTTATTCCTAATGACATGGAGTATAAAAGCACTGATATGGTGTCTGCATGCTGTTTCTGTATTTACAGGCAGCATGGCCTGAATATATATGTGTGTGTGTGTGTATATATATATACATATATATACATAACCTTTTTTTTTCTTACTGTCTGACATTAAATCTGACTAAACTTTTCCTGTTTTAGGCAATTTTTTATTACTTTCTTCAAAGTCAGAAGTTTACATACACTAAGATTACTAGGCCTTTAAACAATTTGGGAAAGCTCAGATGATGATGTCATGGCTTTGGAAGCTTCTGATAGGTTAATTGACAACATTTGAGTTAATTACAGGCACACCTGTGGATGTATTTTAAGGCACACCTCAAACACACTGCTTCCTTATGTGACATCATGGGAAAATCAAAAGAAATCAGCCAAGATATCAGGAAGAGAATTGTGGACTTCCACAAGTCTGGTTCATCCTTGGGTACAATTTCCAGATGCCTGAAGGTGCCACGTTCATCTGTTCAAACAATTGTGCGCAAGTATAAACACCATGGGAATGTCCAGCCATCATATCGCTCAGGAAGGAGACGGGTTCTGTGTCCCAGAGATAAACGTGCTTTGGTGCGAAATGTACGTATCAACCCCAGAACAAAAGCAAAAGACCTTGTGAAGATGCTGGCTGAAGCTGGTAAGAGAGTGTCATTATCCACAGTGAAACGAGTCCTGTACCAACATGGGCTGAAAGGCCACTCAGCGAGGAAGAAGCTGTTACTCCAAAAGCAACAAAAAGCCAGATTACAGTTTGCAAATGCACACAGGGACAAAGACCTTCATTTTTGGAGACATGTCCTGTGGTCTGATCAAACTAAAATTGAACTGTTTGGCCATAATGACAATTGTTACATTTGGAGGAAAAAGGGGGAAGCTTGCAAGCCTGAGAACACCATCCCAACTGTGAAGTACAGGGGCGGCAGCATCATCTTGTGGGGGTGTTTTGCTGCAGGAGGGACTGGTGCACTTCACAAAATAGATGGCATCATGAGGAAGAACATTACATAGAAATATTGAAGCAACATCTCAAGACATCATCCAGGAAGTTAAAGCTTGGGTGCAAATGGGTCTTCCAAATGGACAATGACCCTAAGCATACCGCCAAATTAGTTACAAAGTGGCTTAAGGACAACAAAGTCAATGTTTTGGAGTGGCCATCACAAAGCCATGATCTCAATCCTATAGAAAATTTGTGGGCAGAGCTGAAAAGGTGTGTGCAAGCAAGGCGGCCTACAAACCTGACTCAGTTACACCAGTTCTGTCAGGAAGAATGGGCCAAAATCCAGCAAACTATTGTGAGAAGCTTGTGGAAGGATACCCAAAATGTTTGACCCAAGTCATACAGTTTAAAGGCAATGCTACCAAATACTAATGAAATGTATGTAACTTCTGACTTTGAAGAAAGTAATAAAAAATTGTCTAAAAAATTCTCTCTCATTATTCTGGCATTTAGCAAATATAAATAATTTTGGTAATCCTAACTGACCTAAAACAGGAAAAGTTTAGTCTGATTTAATGTCAGACAGTGAGAAAAAAAGGTTATGTGTCTTTTTATACAGTGTATGTAAACTTCTGGTTTCAACTGTAGAGAAAGAGAGAGAGATCCTTTGGGCTTCAAGTTCTGCACTGAGAAACAGCTGCTGGCTAACCAACCAATTGACAAGGAGCAGAAGAGGACAGTGGTGACAGATGTGTCAAACCCAGCTGACAGTAACATCAGGAAGGAGCGTGAGAAGATCGAGAAGTACCAGGAGCTAAAAGAAAAACTGGAACAGATGTAGAAGGTGAAGTTTAAAGTGGTTCCAGAGGTAATAGGAGCATCAGAGGCTGTGACCCCCAAACTGGGAGATTGGCTTCAGCAAATTGCAGGTATAACATCTGAGGTGTCTGATCATAGGACTGCAGTACTACAAACAAATAAAATACTGCACAGAACCCTCAAAATGTCGAGAGGATATTTATAGCTTACACACACACACACACACACACACACACACACACACACACACACACTAGGCCTGAGGTGGGACAATCCACAAGAGAAACAGAAGATGAGTTCATACAATGTAGAAACTGTTTTTCTTACTGTAGTCGTTCCTCTGTTCTTTGCATTATCATACTGACACACAG
The DNA here is from genome assembly GCF_002260705.1 of Seriola dumerili. Lineage (NCBI taxonomy): Eukaryota > Metazoa > Chordata > Actinopteri > Carangiformes > Carangidae > Seriola > Seriola dumerili. The sequence continues at coordinate 372,974 of NW_019174455.1, read as the reverse complement.
GGAGCATGCCTTATCTTCCGCTGTCACATGTGATGCCTTCAGTTGCTGTTGGACATTACCAGCAAATGGTGTGCACTGTAGTGTCATTTTTGTGACCATGAATCCAAGAAACATTTTCCCGCCTGTTTCCATTTTTCAATGGCTGTCCAACAGATGTGACCTAATTCAAATCTGTAACTCTAGACCCCTGTGTCTGGCATTTAAAAATGAATGAAAGATGTATTTTGATGATGTGACGACTGAAAATAATGCAGCTTTTAATATGTGTTGACTGTCTATTGTGTTTATACCCAGTTGTATCACTCCAGTTAATCTTAGTAGCTCTGTGATTTTGGGCTATGAACAGTTGTTTAATAAAAACATCTGTAGGGGTTTAAGGGTGTTTGTGGTGGAACTGTTACGACTCATAGACACCTGAAACATGAAGCAGACACTTAGTGCTTTGCTGTTAGGAGACACAAACTGAAAAGATTTGGAACCACTGCTTTTAATTTTTATCACTGTATTTTATTATTTAAAATTATGATAAATAACTAACATAATAATAATAATATAAATAATAATACGTTTTTTACATAACATTTTAGTCTAAAAAGTAACTGGGCACCTAACTAAACTACAAACTGTCAAATAAATGTAAAAAGTACAATATTTCATTCACAGGAAATGAAGTTTAGTGACTTTCAGCAATGCTGGATAGTTTGTATGTAATTTTAAAATGTGTGATTAAAAAACTTTTAGATGTTGTAGATTACACACTAATACACTCTTAAACCAAAACGAGCGCCTATAACCCGCTGAAGAGGCGATTGAGTCCTTTCACACTGACAGACGAGTTTGTCTAGTTCAGACTGAGAGGACAGTGCACAATGCTGACATGGATCCGTCCCGTCTCATCCCCGGGTCAGTGCGGTTTACTCTCAGCGGAAGGTGTAGCTGCACAGCACAGCTGGACCACAGCTGGACAGGTGACAGGTGTGTTTACAGTGTCTGCGCTCTGAAAGATTCACAGCTTGGGTGTCATGTCTACATCACAGCTGATCAGAGTTGGAGCCGGTAAATACCTGAGACTACTCATTTGACACGGGAATGAATGCAGACTGCATCCTTTATCCAGTGTGGTAGGGCCTCTAATCATAGGTTTTTACAAGAGAACAAAAGTCGGAGCTGATCAGGAGTAAGTGAAGGCACCAGTGGGCGGCGCATACCGTACACGTGACAGGCACAGTCCTCTGTCCTGTAGTGTAAATGTCGCCCAGAGTGTTGGACAACAAATCCACTGAGCAGTTCTGAACGTGAAGCTTTTAGGTCAGGTTTAAAACTGAAATCCTTGCAGAGAAGACGTGAGTCATCTTCATTCAATCATGTTAAAGTAATAAGGTGTGTTTGTGCTGAGTTGTGCTGTAAGTGTGTGCACTCAGCTGTTGTCAGTTTCATTCTTGTTGTGATGGACTTACATAGAAACGCTGTTTAATCAAAGTAGACGACTAAAGGATATTTAAATATTTTCTTATTTATTTTTTATATATTTTTTTCTCCCTCCGTGATATAGGTTTATAAATATTATGTCAGATTTAAAAAGGTGTTTTTTGGCGTTGCCATAACTATTGATTATTGTCAACATGCAGAGATGTGTATGTTGATTCATGTATTATTACTGAACAGGCTGTTTTTTAATTGTGAGCTGAGGGGGTGAAGATGAAAAAGGCAGTACAATCCATCAAACTGGAATATTTGATGTGAACAAAATTCCCGTGCACCGCCAGTAGCGGTCAGGTGCTGCTTGATTAATTAGCCAGTTAAAATCAAATATAATACTGAGACTACAACGCGTTTGGATTCTTCAGGTTCACTTAGTAGCTTACAATTACGAGAGCGTTCACAGGTGTGATAAATACATATACATGGGTCACATGACCAACTATCATCGTATTTAACATTTTTTCCAAAGTTCCAAACAGTTTTACACATTATAAAATATCACCACATCATTAATATTACTTAAAGCTACAAAATTACTGTTTTACACATTATTAACAAAAATAAGAGAACTAACTTCTATATAAAAAACTGACTGAATGAAAAAGTCTAATTCCTTTACAGACGTAGATCATTGGTCATACAGTTTTCCCTCTAAATCACTTATTGAGGAGGGTGGATGTCAGAGGAATTATAGCTCATCTCTCCCTGAGAGTCCAGATAACATGTGGAAAAAGATATAAATGAGATTATTCACCTCACAGAAAAGAACTCAAATCTTGTGTTTCATTAAATCCACAAGGTTCAATTGTGTTCAATTCATACGTCCAAAATGCTTCATACTGAAAAACTGATTATCAGATTACCCCTCTTAAATTGGGGCGCTCTCTTTCAATGCCAATAAATTCAAGGGAAGTAGCTGACCCATGGTTTTTCGCTTAGTAGTGCCTAGTTCATGTTTCCATTTCTCATGGCAGCCTTATACTCAGTCGGTCTGAGACTGTGCTTTGTTTGGCCTACATACATTAAGCCATATGGGCAATATCAAGATACAGATCACATGTAGAAAGATGGTTAAATTCTTTTATCTTTCCTGACTGAGTGTGATTAAATGTCTTAGAATCAAATATATTTAAACCGTGTCACATTTTCCACATCTATAGTTTCCAAACACTTGTTGAGAAAGCCAGTTAGTTTGTGTAGGTTCCTGATAAATGGAGCTGACAACTATATCTCTGACATTTATAACTCTCCTGAAGCAAAAAGGATGTCATGTGATTCAAACTTGGATTCTAGGATTTTCCAGTGTTTGTTTATAATCTGTTTCTCTTGCATGGATGCCATACAATATTCAGATACAAATGTTCTTCTGTTTTAATCTGTTTTTTTATTATGTTTGGAACATTTATGTTTAGTATTTTACACATTGCCTTACAAATACATAAGTAACTATGCCATTGGCTAGTGTATTAAATTCATCATCATCATCATCATCATCATCATCATCATCATTGAGTGATGTCATATCCATTCCTTTCATAATAATAATAATAATAATAATTATAATGAATATTCATTTAATCAGGTAAAAGTCATAACAGTTCTTTGCTGTTGCTGCTGTCCATAGGTGAGATCTGAAAATCAGCCTTGTGTTACTTCACAGTTGTTTAGTTAATCATCATGCAGAGTGACATGAAGACGCCCTTGTTGGCTGGTTCCTCATCTGATGCCTCAAAGCCCCTGCCTCGCTGCCCGGGAGGCCCTGTGATTGGCATTATTGGCTCTGGAGACTTCTCCCGGTCCCTTGCGATCCGGCTGGTGGCCTGTGGTTTTAGGGTGGTGGTGGGCAGCCGTGACCCACACCGTATTCCCAGGGGTATGTTTCCTGACGGGGTGGAGCTGCGATCACAGAGGGAGGCGGTGGACGGTGCAGAGAGGGTGGTGTTCGTTGCAGTCTACCCAGAGCACTACTACACCCTGGTGGGGCTTAGGGAGCTGCTGGCTGGGAAGGTGCTGGTGGATGTCAGCAATGCCACCAGGCTGAATAGTGGAGAGCAGTCACATGCAGAGAGGCTGGCTGAGCTGTTCCCAGAGAGCAGGGTGGTCAAGGGCTTCAATGTCATCTCAGCTTGGGCGCTTCAGGCTGGAGCCTATGATGGAAGCAGGCAGGTGAGGTGGTACCCAGCAAAGAGCATTTATCTCAGGTCAAACTAAAGAACCTTTGGGTAATATGAAAGAAGTCAGTTTCACGATAATTCTATGGGACTGACTTTGATATGTACAGGTCCTGACACCAGTGGTTATCGCATGTAGTTACATGGTGATATTGTTATTGTGATACAACTGTTTCTCTCACATGCAGTCATACTCTGGAGCACCTGGAAACACACCTCACTATGTAACATCAGTACAGTACAGGTCTAAGCAGAAGTGGTGATATTCTTTACTGATCCACTGTGTCTGATGCCCTGAAAATCTGGTCTCCCTTGATCTAATCCCCCTCCAGGTCCTGGTCTGCAGTGACTGCTCCCACTCTAAAGCCTTGGTGCTCCAGCTGGCTCGTTGTCTTGGCTTCAGCCCTGTGGATCTGGGGGGTCTGTGTGGATCCAGAGACATTGAGGAAGCCCCGCTCATCCTCTTCCCTTCCTGGGGAGGCCCCATCTTGGCCGTGTTCCTTCTCTTCCTCTTCTTCTATGGATACAGCTTCGTGAGGCACATCCTGCTGCCCTACCTCGATCGAGGAGAGAACAACTTCCACCAGCTACCACTAGTGACGGTGAATGAGACTCTGCCGGCGGTTGCCCTGGTTACACTGGCTCTCGTCTATCTTCCAGGTGTCATTCTGTTATCTCCTGTAAATTAATTTTGTACAGAAATAGCACCTTTATTTTGTTCATGCTGGATGAAAATGTCACAGTCATATTAAGTGCTGTGCTTCTTTAGGTCTTGTGGCAGCTGTCCTCCAGCTGGGCAGGGGAACCAAATATAAGAGGTTTCCAGGTTGGTTAGACCGTTGGCTGTGCAGGCGGAAGCAGCTCGGCCTGCTGAGCTTCCTCTGCACTCTCCTCCACGCTGTGTACAGTATGTGTCTGACGCTGCGGAGGGCTGCAGGGTACACACTGCTCAATGCAGCTTACCAGCAGGTGAGTACTGGGTTGGTGTACACCACAGAGCTGTTACAGTGTTTACATACATATATGTATATATGATATATGTTTTTGTTCACTCACTTTTAGGTGAAAGCTGGTGTTGAAAAGTCCTGGGTGGAGTCACAGGTGTGGAGGTCTGACCTCTACCTGTCCTGTGGGATTCTGGGATTTGGAGTCCTCAGTCTGCTGGCTGTTACCTCTCTGCCCTCTGTTGGAAACACCCTCAGTTGGAGGGAGTTTACATTTGTTCAGGTCAGCTTAGATCAGCATATGATTTTAAGACTTCTCTGTCCTGCTGCTCATTAATTGTACTTAAAGTCCAGGCTTCACATGTTTGTCAGTAAAGATGGTGGCTGTAATCACTCCTCCTGTCTGTGGCTGGCTCATCCCCTCCTACACCAGGACACAGCTTGGTATGAGGAAACAGTGAGCTTCCTACAAAAAGCGTAATTTACACACTGTGTCTCACTGTAACTGAAGCCTCAGTAACTAGCTGAACTTTAGAAAGTGTTTTTGCACAGAGCTGGGACCACGTCAGTGAAGTCACATTACGTCCTATGGCCAATCTGGATGGGTCTTTAAATGTACATATTGTGAGACATGTGAGTACTGTATTTAGACAGACTTGAGAAAAGGGGAAAGTGTAAAATTCATCCAGAGGAGTTAAAAATGTGAAGGGAGGTGAGGTATATCTATACAGTCAAATTACACATTTTGTTGATTTTTGCAGCAAACATAAAAAATGATACTCTCTACAAATTCATGATTTTCTTAGGCCTGAACTGACTCATAGGACTCATGAGGCAGGTGCATCGTCAGTAGGTATTATCAGCTCAACAACCACAGGCTCCTCTAGGAAACTGATTGAGGATCTGAGAATTAATCTAACTGATGCTACAGAGCAGAGGATGCTATTTAATTATTCCTGATTCTATAACATCTCCAAAAACCTGGAGGGTCAAACCAACTGGTAGCAACACCAGAGAAATAACAAGGAAATGCAGAACGTTATTGGAAAAATGACACATTGCTGGTGTCATATGAAATTCAGATCTGATGTCCACATATTACTCAGTAAATGATGCCAGGTCCTCATGTTTCTTCAATATCATCATAACAAAAAAAACAACAAACTAAAGCCTGTCTTATGATCTGTGAGCTATTTGGCTGTCTTTACAAACTAAATAAAAGACATCAGTCTCTAGATCAGTCATGTGATGCCTCTGTATACCACAACCCCTCTGCCTCACTCAGTCATAGAGGCAAAGCAGAACCCCACATGACTGCAGAGCAGGTGCAGGAAGGCTGCAGTGGTATTGTCCCATTCCTCTAACTCATCTGCTCAAACAGGCTCCAACATCTTTAATGTATGTTTCAGCTCAACTCAACTCAATTCAAGCTCTAAAAGCACTGTCCACCACCTGCTCAGCACCACAGAGGAAGAGAGAGAATGAGCAACCAGCTGGTGAACAGAGTGGAGCAAGTAGCTGCTTAAGAGCCAGATATTTTCCTCAGGAGGAGGAGGAGACCAAACACAGAGCTAAAAGAGAGGGAACAGAAATAACAAGTAACAGCCATGACTGCAAATGAATGCTAATGCTGCTTCCTGTTTGATGCATAAATACTCAGTAGGGCCGAGGGCTGCATATTGCAATTATTTTGGCAGATATGTGATTTCAACTGGAGTTATTGTTTTTGATTCATTTTCACAGAAGATTTAAAAGTGATGATGATGTGATATTTGTTGGTCTTGTACCAAACAAACATGTTCCTTTACGCCTTGAGAATATGATTTGTAGGTCGGAGTGTCGGTAGCAATACAACTCTTACTCTGGCTCTGCTAACAATGCACAACAATGAAACACCTTTTACCTTTATCAAAACAATGCAGCTCCTGCAATCTTTTGCAGCTCTTGTGATTTTGATATTACACTTGGCCATATTGCGATTCTGTATTTTGATTAATTGTGCAGCTGTAATACTCAGTAATCTGTCAGATGTGTGTGATGTTGAAGGGGCAGCTAACACTGTGTGTAATTGTGTTTCTGTGTAAGTTTTATGTACACACAATAGTTGGTGAAATGTAATGACTTGTCAAAACCATGTTGAAAATGAGATGATGAGTCTCCAGAGGCTCATTCAGGAAGTTCTAAGTTCTAATCATCTAAATTATCTTTGTTACATTTTGTGGAATTCTCTGACTGACTGTTTTTTGTGTTTCCAGTCAGGACTTGGTTACGTTGCCTTAACTCTCTCCATCATGCACACTCTCTTCTTTGGCTGGGACTTTGCCTTCTTCCCTGGGGCCTACCCTTATTACCTGCCTCCAGTCTACCTGCTGGCCCTCATTCTGCCCTGCGTAGTCCTGGTGGGACGGCTCCTCTTGGCTCTGCCGTGCCTGACGTCAAGACTGGCAAAGATCCGCAGGGGCTGGGAGAGCGAGAGACACCGCCCCCCCCAATAACCAGCCATGGTCAAATGAAGCGGATCCTCCTCAAAACTTTGGTGATGTCTAGTGTTCAGGAGGGAAACAAATCTAGACAGATGTTTCTTATCTCTCTGTGCGAGTCTGAATTCTGTCAGCTCTGGACTTTGAAAGGCTTTAACTGGACTTTCCTTCATGACTGCCACCTTTTTCCTCTACACTAACAAGAAGAGATGCAGAGAGGGGGGAGAGACGGAGTGGAGCAGTGATCTAACTTGTCCATGATCCTGCTATTACCTTCATTTAGCTGGAATGTTTTGAAAAGCAATATTTTTAAGAAAATTCATTTTTAGAAAAATTTATTGCAGTTGATAACAGAGTCAGACAAATAGCATTACTGTTCCGCCATGTCAGAGACAGCAGAGACAGGATCTACTCAGGGGACTCACTCACACGTGACATGTGGTCTGGCAAGTTAACTTAAGCCTGTACATGGATTCAACGAGCTGCATGATGAATCTGCCTAAAAATGCAGTTATCATTATCAGTTAATCTGTAGATTATTTTCTGAATTGTTTCAATGTTTAGTCTTAACTCTAAGCAACATCTTCAGATGTCTGTTTTGTTTGACCAGCATTCCAAAGAAATGCGCTTTACTGTCAGAGGTGACAAAGAAAACCAGGAACAAAGCTGAAACCAGAGAATATTTGTTTTATATTTTATGCTTAAAATTTTTTTAAATGATTATCAGAATTGTATTGTTGCTGATTAATTTTAATTGACTAATATATTAACCATCTTTTCATTTCAGCTCTGATTTCACACAAAGAAAGAAAGGAAACACTTACTTTATATAGACAGGTGTGAGTCTCTCCACATCATGTCCAATCAGCTGAGTTAACCACAGGTGGACTCCAGTCAAGGTGTAGAAACATCTCAGAGATGATCCAGAGAAATGGAGGAAGCTGAGCTAAACTAGTAAAGTGTCTGAATACTTATGTCAATGTGAGATTTCAGTTTTTCTTTTTAATAAATGTGTAAGAAATTCTAAAATTGTGTTTTCACTTTGTCATTATGGAGAACTGAGTGTAGACTGATGAGGGGAAAAACATTTTTTTTTATGTTGTCATCAGGCTGCAACATAACAACGTGAGAAAAGTGAAGGGGTTTGAAGACTTTCTGAATGAATTGTAATTGGACAGTTACACATTTTTGTTTGAACAGATAGGCTACATGAAGTCAAATTGATTGTGCTGAAACTCAGAGTCAGATGATCAAGAAATGTGTAATAGTCCAAATACTCACAGACTTATTTCGTTTCTTAACTCACTTCCGGTCTGTGCTGTATTTGGTTGCGTTTCTGTATTTCTCTATGTTTTCTGTCAACACAGCAGAAAATCACGTGAGATTCCACCTCATCAGTCATGGCTACTTCCATATATATTCCACATATGACACCCCTGCAGCAAATGGCCACCCTTCAACTTGTAAAACAAGTTTTATGATCCTCAAATAAAGACACAGTTACATGTATGTTAATCAGGTTTGATGATGTTATTTGATTGTTGAAATTGAAGTTGTTAGTAGAATACAGACATTTTATTTTACTTGTATTTCTATATCTATCTATCTATTCATTTATTTTACTGCATCTGTTCAGATGGTAGGTCTGAGTTTGTGGCCAGTAGGCTATATCTGTGAACACTTACACATCATCAAGCCTGATTAACATACATGTAACTTTGTCTTTATTTGAGGATCATAAAACACATTAATTATTGGGTAAATTTCTCCCTATGTTCTTCATGTTCCAATACAGTAGGTGGCGCCATTTTCCTTTCCGGTGGATGGTGAGACAGAGCGCTCTGTTATCGACTCATCGAGTCTGAACTGTTGAATAATCTCGACTGATCTGGCCTCAGCAGATATGCGACAGGCTGCATCTAAACCGTTCTAAACGAATGCTGAATACATTCATCATACAACCGAGCAGTTTGACCCCGCAGCTTCCGGACGTTAACTGAAGAATCACTGTTTCATCAGCGCTAACGGTCGGAGCGGTGGTCGGTGGTCGGTGGTCGGTGTCCAGCATCAGGACATGGCGGGAGAAGCTGTGGTCACTGTTCGTCTTGTCAGGTCATTCGAGCACAGAAACTTCAAACCGGTGGTGTTTCACGGAATCAGTCTAGACCAGACGGTGCAGGACTTCATCCAATTCGTCAGAGACGGTGAGTGAATACAGCAGGCCTGACTCATATAACGTGTCATGTTATTAACAGAGGTTGAGGTTGATACAAACTATATCTTCTTTCAGATATTACAACGAGACCAGGGCTCCCCCCTCCCTTCAGGAAATATGCTTATGGTATGTCTGACATGATTCACATTTCTGAAGCACCATATTCAGCTCAGGTGAAGCAGAAATCAGAGGGCCGCTGCAAAGGACTGTCAGAGATTTAGATCCTATGTCCAGGCTGCAAACAAAGCTTCTCACTATCACCTCAAATGGTGATTGTAAATATTTTCCGGAAAATAATCAGGTCATGATGAGAGGCAGCTAAATAACAGGACATGTAGTGGGTCAGAGGTAATGATGATTAATGCACCAGATCTGAGGAGGTTGTCATTTCATGTTTTCCCTCTACAGCACCTGGCAAAGTCCCTGCTCTTCATCTGGTTCTCTTTTCTTTCATTTCCAGACACAATGAAAATTATCCACCAAGCACATGGAGCTAAGGTATCTACCTAACACACACACACACACACACACACACTGCTGGGCCAGAAATGAAATGTGCGTTGGAAGACCAAGTGTCCTCAACAATTCACAAAAATTGTCTGGTATGCAACTTGTGTTTTAGCAGCATATGACGCTAAGTGGTCTGTTCCTGGTCATCTGACTGATACCACTTCTCAAGCTGCTATAATGAGCAGTCTCAATAGCTTTGCAAGATTAAAAAAAAATGTTGGATTTGTCTGGATTTTTATTAGTGTTTGTTGCTGTAATAAGGTGCATCTATTGTGTGTTAGCAAGTCACATAACATTACTGTCATGTCTTTCTTATGGATAGAGATGTATTTTATTCAGCACTGATCTGCTGAACTCTACACTGTGATTCAACTACAATGGTTCAACTGTCAATTGAAGGACTGATTAAGAATTAGCACCTTTCTATATATCACCATATTGTAATTGCAATATTCAATAAGCAGCATCCAATTGTATGTCATGAATATGAATAATAACCATAGTAACTTGCTTATGTGCTTATTCTGCTGTGTATAGCTCTCATCAAATGTACAAAGGCATCCTATTCCCTCAACAAGTATCCAAATATCCCACTCATAAGGGCTTTTTGAATTATTATTATCATTATATATAACATTATTATTTCTCAAGATATGTGTCTAAACTTTTGGTCGTGTTAAATAGAAAGTGCATTAATGTAAGTGCTTTGGTTTGCTTCTAAATGCAAACAGTGATATATTTAATAATGCATCAGGTTCGAGAAACAATTTGCAGCATTACGTCTGAGAATTTTGGTAACTGAAATATCTATAACTGAATCAATGTTGAATCGAATCGATTAAAATGTGAAATTGCATTGAATTGTGAATCAAAACTGAATTGATTCGGGAAGTTGGTGTTAATACCCAGCCCTACATGCCTATTGCAATCAACTTAACCTTGTAGCTGTTGGTTAACCATAAACAATATGTTTTTCACTCGCTAGCGAGCAGGCTAGCAGCTAATGTCAGCCTGCACTGTTTAAAATACATTTCTCACAGTAATTTTATGTAGCTTGCTAACACACAATAGATGTACCTTGTAGGGCTGGGGCAAACGATTATTTTTGTAATCGATTAATCTAGCGATTATTTTTTCGATGCATCGATTAATCTAACGATTCATTTTTTCGATGAAATGCGAGTGTCTGTAACCCCTCCCCTCCCCCCTCCTGCTCAGTGTAGTCACACAGACGCTGCCACAGCCACACATGTTAACCAATGCGGCTTTAAAAGACAATTTAAAAAAAAAAAAAAAATCGCTCTAGATCGGGAGCCGGCTCCCGTCGTTCACTTCAAAGAGCCGGCTCTAATCCGGCTCTCGTTCGAGACCGACCCATCACTATTCTACATTGATCAGAGTCAACTGACTCGCTGGTATCGATACTGCCGCTACTTGCTGCCGCTATTGTTTGTTTTCAAACGACACATCGACGCACAGTTTTTGCGTCAACGTATTTTTCGCGTCAACGTAATCGATGACAACGACGCGTCGTCCCAGCCCTAGTACCTTGTTTTCAGAGTGCATGGAGAAATTACATTGCATGCATCTCTCCACAACAGTCCAGAGTGAGTCTAGACTCTTGCCAAGCACAGGCCCAGCCTTTTTTACCAGCTTGTCCAGTCTCCTTGTGTTCATGTTGGACATGCTGCTACCCCAGCAGACTGCAGCATAAAAGAGTAAACTGGCCACCACTGACTGATAAAACATGTGCAGCATTTCACTGCAGACATCAAAGGACCTGAGCCTCCTGAGGAAAAAGAGCTGGCTCTGCCCCTTCCGGTAGATGGCATCCATGTTCAGGGACCAGTCCAGTTTACTGTCTAGGTGCACACCTAGGTATTTATAAGTGTGCACCACCTCAATGTCCTTCCCTCGAATGTTGACTGGCTTAAGGGTGGGCCTAGACCTCCGAAAGTCCATGACCATCTCCTTGGACTTGGAGGTGTTCAGAAGGAGCCAGTTCTTGTCGCTCCATTCACTGAAGGCCATCGTCAGATCTCTGTACTCCTCTTCCTGCCCGTTCCTGATACATGCCACAATAGCTGTGTCATCCAAGTATTTCTGGATGTGGCATGACTCAGAGTTGTATTTAAAGTTCGCCGTATACAGGGTGAACAGGAACGGAGCCAGAACAGTCCCCTGTGGAGCCCCAGTGTTGCTCATCACTGTCCCTGAGACACAGTCACCCAGCCTGACATACTGTAGCCGTCTTGTCAGGTAATCCACAATCCAGGACGTGAAGCAGGGATCCACCCCCATTCCTTCCAGCTTGTCTTTAAGGATGGGGGGGTTGGATGGTGTTAAATGCCCTTGAAAAATCAAAGAACATAATCCTCATGTAACCACCTGGCGCATCCAAGTAAGAATTGGCCCGGTGGAGCATGTAAAGTACGGCATCATCCACTCCAACATGTTCTTTGTACACTCAAAAAAGTGAAACGTTGACTTTAATTAAATTTATTTTGTCAACAGGTTCCACGAAATTTTATTAGGTTAGTTAAAAGCAAAATTATAAAGTTAATCTAACTTAATTAATTTGTCTAATTAACGTTTATTACGGTAACACAATGATTGTGAATTGAGCCAATAAAAAAAAATTATTTCTGATCAACAAGAAATATTTAAGTTGACCCAAAGTCAATTAAGTTATATGGACATAAAGAATATATGTACAGGCTACATATTTTATATTTGTTGTTTCAACATCAGTCTTATTTGTAGCAATAAAATAACACATTTAAGTTCAATTAATTAAAATATTATGTTTTCATCTAATTCATGTTTTACTAATTAGTTTGACATACTTCTAATTTGTCAACTGGTTCCACACAAATGAATTTGGTACACCCAACACATTTTTCTTATTTCCTTTATTTACCAACACAGCACACTGATTCAGTTTACATTTTGGTGTACTTGGTCCAAAAAAAACAATACAGTAACATTTTTGGCACTGAAAGTGTAACACATAATTAGAGCTGCAACTATCAGATGATTAATTGATTATTCAATTGACAGAAAATTAATCACCAACTATTTTGAAGAAAGAAAATGCTAAAATTCTTAAATGTGAATATTTTTTTCGTTAGACCTCTATGTTTGGATTGTGGACTGTTGATCCAACAAACATAACAACAAAATAGGACACTTGATGTTGCAGAAAACATCAGAAAATGGTCAAAAATGTCAATCAATTCAACTAATCAATTAATAGAAAAAATAAATTCTCAGATTAATCAATAATGAAAACAATTGTAAGTTGCAGCCCTACATATAATAAAACATACGTCCAGGTGGCATCATTGGTACAGCATGGTCCAATACTAACAGTTGGAGCATAATTGTCGATAAAATTTCAATTTTTTTGTAACAGAACTATGGTCTAACCATTTAACAACAAACTTGTTGCTCAACTTTTATTTAAACATTGAAAAATATCATTTTTCCTATTCCATGGAACATTCAATGGTTAGCTCATGTTGTTCTTGAGCATCTGCACTTTGGTTGAGAGTCTGCAAGCATCCAGTTGGAGGAAGAGCTTCTGAAGCACCTCAAAGAAGGCTTTCAGTTCCTGAGGATAACTGAGGTTCAGTGCATATATCACACCCATTAAGAGTGCACATGCAGAGGCAATGTCTCCCATGTCATGCAGAACTTCAACACCCTCAGTCACTATTCCAAAATCGGCTAGAGGAGTGGTGGCATCACCTCCCTCAACATTGATGCTGTAGATACCGAAGATAAGTTTATCCAGCTCCCTCTGAACAGCTCTAGCATCGGAATCCTTAATGTAGAAGAGACAGAAACCAAACCATGAAATGAGAAACAGTAAACTTTGCATTTCAAATTTCCTTTGAATAACAATTTAATCAAAATAGCTCAATACTACAAAACAGTGCTATGTGTATAAAATAAGATGAAGTAGTGCTGGATGATTCTCTCACACTTAGAAACATTAGGAACACATGCAATCTAACGGCATCTAATGGAACAGCTCTGCCATTGAATTTATTTTATTCTAATCTTTTTATTTTTATTTTTTGATTACATTGTACATTTTGCCCCTCTCATGCATGTAAATGAGGTACACACAATATTAATAACTCAATATAATGCACTCCAGTACACCACCACCACCCACTACGTTATCAACATAATCAACATAAAGTGAAGTTATCACCTTTCTGATAATGTCGGCAAAACTAAAAATGTTTATGTGTGATTAAGGTAGAATGTATGGCAGAGTTGTAGTATTGGATTGCAACAAATTGCACAGGTGTTCCTAATAAAATACATGGTAAGTGAATATATTAGATTTCCCGAAAAAAACAAACTGTCTTCGTCTTCATCTTCGTCATCTCCCGCTTATCCGGATCCGGGTCGCGGGGGCAGCAGCCTCAGCAAAGAGGTCCAGACGGCCCTCTCCCCAGCCACTTCTACCAGCTCCTCAGGGAGAATCCCGAAGCGTTCCAAGGCCAGCCGAGAGATATAATCCCTCCAGCGTGTCCTTGGTCGGCCCTGAGGCCTCCTCCCGGTTGGACATGCCCGAAACACCTCCCTGGGGAGGCGTCCAGGAGGCATCCTCACCAGATGCCCGAACCACCTCAACTGGCTCTTCTCGACATGGAGGAGCAGCGGCTCTACTCCGAGTCCCTCCCGGATGACCGAGCTCCTCACCCTATCTCTAAGGCTGAGCCCGGCCACCCTACGGAGGAAACTCATTTCGGCCGCTTGTATTCCCGATCTCGTTCTTTCGGTCATTACCCAAAGCTCATGACCATAGGTGAGGATTGGAATGTAGCTCGACCGGTAAATCGAGAGCTTTGCCTTCTGGCTTAGCTCTCTCTTCCCCACAACGGACCGGTTCAGCGCCCGCATCACTGCTGACGCCGCCCCAATCCGCCTGTCGATCTCCCGCTCCATCCTACCCTCACTCGTGAACAAGATCCCGAGATACTTAAACTCCTCCACCCGAGGCAGAGCCTCCCCCCCGACCCGGAGTGGGCAATCCATCCATTTCTGGCTGAGAACCATGGCCTCAGACTTGGAGGTGCTGATCTTCATCCCAGCCGCTTCACACTTGGCCGCGAACCGCCCAAGCGAGAGCTGAAGGTCGGTGTCCGATGACGCTAAGAGGACCACATCATCCGCAAAAAGCAGAGACGAGATCCTCTCGCCACCGAACCCAAACCCCTCCACCACCCGGCTGTGCCTAGAAATTCTGTCTATAAAAGTTATGAACAGAACCGGTGACAAAGGGCAGCCCTGGCGGAGTCCAACTCCCACCGGGAACAGGTCCGACTTACTGCCGGCTACGCGAACCAGACTCACACTCCTTTGGTACAGGGACTTAATGGCCACTAACAAGGGGCCATCCACCCCATACTCCCGGAGCGCCCCCCATAGGGAGCCTCTGGGAACAGGGTCGTAAACTTTCTCTAAATCCACAAAACACATGTGGACTGGATTGGCAAACTCCCATGCTCCCTCCAGCACCCCAGCGAGGGTAAAGAGCTGGTCCACAGTTCCACGCCCAGGACGAAAACCACATTGCTCCTCCTCGATCTGAGGTTCAACTATCGACCGGACCCTTTTTTCCAGTATCCTGGCATAGACCTTACCAGGGAGGCTGAGGAGTGTAATTCCCCGGTAGTTGGAACACACCCTCTGGTCACCCTTCTTAAAGATGGGGACCACCACCCCGGTTTGCCACTCCAAAGGCACTGCCCCCGATGTCCACGCAATGTTGCAGAGGCGTGTCAACCAAGGCAGCCCTACAACATCCAGAGCCTTGAGACACCCAGGGCGGATCTCATCAACCCCCGGGGCTCCGCCACTGCGCAGTTGTTTCACTACCTCGGCGACTTATGCCCCGGAGATTAGACCATCCATCCCCAGGCCTCTTGGCTCTGTTTCCTCCACGGAATACGTGTTGGTGGGATTGAGGAGCTCCTCAAAGTATTCCTTCTACCGTCCGACTATATCCTCAGTTGACGTCAGCAGCTCCCCGCCCCCACTGTAAACAGTGTGAGCGAGTTGCCGCCTTCCCCCCCTGAGGCGCCGGACGTTTTGGCAGAACCTTTTTGGAGCCGATCGATAGTCTTCCTCCATTGTCTCACCGAACTCCTCCCACGACCGAGTTTTTGCCTCAGCAACTGCTGTGGCTGCACTCCGCTTGGCCCGCCGATACCAGTCAGCTGATTCCGGAGACCCACAGGCCAACCACGGCCTGAAGGCCTCCTTCTTCAGCCTGACGGCTTCCCCTACCCCTGGTGTCCACCAGCGGGTACGGGGGTTACCGCCATGACTGGCCCCAGCTACCTTGTGGCCGCAGCTCGCAACAGCCGCCTCAACAACAGCAGAGCGGAACAAGGCCCATTCGGACTCAATGTCCCCTACTGCCCTCGGGACGCGATCGAAACTCTGCCGAGGTGTGCGTTGAAAATCATCTTGACGGTTCTTCCGCCAGGCTTTCCCAGCAGACCCTCACAACCCGTTTGGGCCTGCCAGGTCTGCGCGGCGTCTTCCCCTGCCATCTGATCCAACTCGTCACCTGGTGGTGGTCGGTTGACAACTCTGCTCCTCTCTTTACCTGAGTGTCCAAAACATGCGGCCGCAGATCTGATGATATGACTACAAAGTCGATCATAGACCGCCGACCTACGGTGTCCTGGTGCCATGTGCACCTATGGACGTCCTTATGCTTGAACATGGTGTTAGTTATGGCCAAGCTGTAACTAGCACAGAAGTCCAGTAACTGAACGCCACTCGGGTTCAGATCGGGCAGGCCGTTCCTCCCCACCACACCCTTCCAGGTCACGCTGTCATTGCCCACGTGAGCGTTGAAGTCTCCAATAGGACAATGGAGTCCCCTTCGGGGCACTTTCCAACACCCGTCCCAAGGACTCCAAAAAGGGCGGGTAGTCTGAACTGCTGTTCGGTGCATAGGCACCGACAACAGTCAGAACCTGATCCCGACCCGAAGGCGCAGGACGCAACCCTTTCGTCCACTGGGGTAAACTCCAACATACAGGCAGAGAGCCTGGGGGACACCAAAAAAGCCCACCCCGGCCCTCCGCCTCTCATCCGGAGCAACTCCAGCAAAGAGGAGAGCCCAGCCCCTCTCAAGGACTTGGTTCCGGAGCCGACGCTATGTGTCGAGGTGAGGCCGACTATATCTAGCCGGTATCGCTCAACCTCTTCCACAAGCTCCGCTCCTTCCCCGCCAGAAGAGGTGACGTTCCATGTTCCAAAAACCAGTTTTCGTAACCGAGGATCGGACCGCCAAGGCCCCCGCCTTGGTCTGCTGCCCAATCCACACTGCACCGGATCCCGCTGACTCTTCCTGCAGGTGGTGAGCCCACTGGGAGACGAACCCATGTAGCTGGTTCGGGCTGGGCCCGGCCGGGCCCCATGGGCCAAGGCCAGACCACCAGGCGCTCACCCACGGGCCCCAACCCCAGGCCTGGCTCTAGGGCGGGGCCCCGGTGTCCCTCCGGGCCGGGTGCTTGGGTTCTTGTTATTTCTTTTCATTGGGATCTTCTGAACCGTTCTTCGTCTGGCCCTTCACCTGGGACCAATCTGCCTTGGGAGACCCTACCAGGGGCAAAATGCCCCTGACAACATAGCTCCTAGGGTCATTAGGGCTCTCAAACTCCTCCACCACGGTAGGGTGACGGTTCAAGGAGGAGTAAAACAAACTGATTCCATGCAAATAATAACAAAGTAACAAGATTAATTATTTGAGATTTGATTCAATACAGGCAGAAACTAAAATTACCAACCAGGTATTCCTTGAAGTGGTTGTTTGGGTCTTCATTCAGGTAGACGCAAAGTGCCCTGAGGATGCACTCCCTCCTCATTTCAACAGTTTCATTCTGAAGAAAAGAAAATACAGACATACTTAGGTCTGTAGATGTACACATACTACACCTCACATTTCATAAGCAAGTGAAATGTATGACATCTCAACTGTAGAGACAGAGGGGTACACAATAAACAATTAATCAGCACATGGACATTAAAAGCTACCACCACTTTATAGATGTCCACATTAAGCAGGGAAGAGAAGGAAAAAACAGCATCTTCCTTCTTTGTTTTAAAATCTTTCAGGTCCAAAAACTGAACTTTTCACCCCAAACTTTTCACAACACTCACTAAATGATAAACCTGAAAATAGAGGCCTTGATTTTTAGTGTGAATCAGGGAATTGTCGTCATGCTGTATGATGAGAAGAAAATTCTATGAACAGCAAAACGTACCTGTGTGACTGGGGCCAAAATTATGCTAATTTTCCTCCCTGCTGAGCCTCCTTTCTTCTTGAAGACTTTGATGAGCTGGGCAGTGTGTTGGTCAAGTTGTGCAAGGAACTTTGAGACAAGGGGAACAGTAGTGATCCTCACAAATTCTGCCTCCACCTGAAAACATAATGTCCACAAACACAACATATTATTGGTACCTACTAAAACATTCAATCTTATAGTATGACCTCATAAAGGTTTTTTTTCATGTTCTGCCATATTTCTTAATTCAGTACAACCCTGTAACTGTCCTAAGTACTAAGAGACTTGAACAGAGATGCTCTGTGCTTTAGTTACATTTTACACAAAATGATAAACATTCCCATATGCTTCTGAAATTCTGCAAGCCATTACAACTCTTTCACATTGTCATTTGATACATTGTATCAAATATATGAATCAAATGACACTACCACATTCAAATCTGAAAAAAAGAGCAACAATTATATCAGTAAAGGAAACTTAACTGGTCAAACAGTTTTCTTCAGTAAGATCTAACTGTTAACATACCACACGCAAACTCAGCAGTGCCACCTACACCACATCAATGAAGGAGGGAGAAGATAAAGGCTATTACAGCCAGGATCTGAAATTCAACATGTTAAAAACTAATGAAATTAGAAAATGAAATTAACTAATAAAATTTATGACTTGTTCTTCAGAGAACTATAGACCTAAAAATAAATAAGCTATTCAGAATGAGAGCAAAAGAATGAAGCTGTCTAATCTAATAAATGTTTCTAAAAATAAAAATGCTGACAACCCGATTTGCAGTAATTAAGTAGTTAGTTGTGATCATACCTGTTATGAGTACAGTGCCTTGGCCAGAAAGGAGGGAGCACGAATCATCAATGAACAATCATTCAGGGCCTGAAATAACAACATGATGATTACAAAAAGAGATAAAAAGTAAACTAAAATAAATCTGATGTTGAGATGTTGAGAGATCAATTATTGGTGCAGGATCCTTTAGGGCTACAATGATACATTTCCTTTAAGCCTGCCATGACTTTCACACACAACCCCATAAGAAAAAAGAACATATATACATATATATATATATATATATATTTCATAGTCTAAACAAATACATGTAGTGTTGCAGCTAACCATGCTTCAGGTCCAAAAATGTGTACCTTTCCTAGTAAACCTTTCCTGCAAATCATAAATCCACTACAAATGCCACACAAGGATGTGAGAAACAGGTTAAATGTACTGTAGATTTTTTTGGTTGTGGTGACTTCAATTGTCCAACATTTATTTACGCACTTGATTTAGCTATAACTCAAATCAAAATTCACACCAATGGTGAACTGTAGCATTGCCTTCATAATCTTCACTGACAGCACAACATTGCAGGACCACAATACATATCTTTTCATTAGGTCTATGGCATTAACTATCTGTGTCACACTTGAAAAATAAGCCTAAAGCCCCTTTAGCTAAGAGTTGTAAAAAAAAAAAAAAACTGTGCTGCACATTCAAGAAAATATAATACAAAAACAAAACGGTTAGTTTGCAGTTAACACACTTGCAATATAAATATATTTTTCAATATAAATAGGTTGAACAACAGCCTTCTCTCCAGTTCTCTCCTTTACCTGCAAAAGATGGGAGGGTGCGATTATCTTTCGGAGGGAAAAACAGACAGGCTTAGATTTTCGAAAAATTTCAGCCTTAAATTCACCTCAAACGCATTTGTCTGCTTGAGGGTGCGATTATCTTTCGGAGGGAAAAACAGACAGGCTTAGATTTTCGAAAAATTGCAGCCTTAAATTCACCTCAAACGCATATGTCTGCTCTGTGGCACGGCACTCCTTTTTTCGTTTATGTTAGCATATAGCTTACAGAACGGTTCATTCAAGTTCATTAACACTAAAAACGTAACGTATCGGCCGAATAGAAGACAACTCTTATAACCAGATGTGAGCGAAATGTGAGCTGGTAACGTTACCTCAAGCCTACAGCCACTTGTCGGTGCTTTATTTCAATTCTATAACGTTACTCTAAGTCTATTTTTACTCGCATGCTAATACATAGCATTTCCTGTAAATGCCTCACAATAAAATCCTCAGGCAAGTTCGTCGACGTAAAGCTTTTAATATGAAGCAGCAGCAGGAAAATGGTTTGTGTCAGCAGTAACTTCACCAGCTTTGAAACGGCTGACAGGAATCAGTCATCGGTAAAATAAGAGTAATATCTGAAGGTACAGACAGGAACACGGGAGTAAAACAAATTAAAACGCAGATACTCGGGTACAAAAGCATCCTATTAAGAGCTAAACACGTGCATATGCAACACAGCTTTCTCTGTGGTCACAAGCATAAACTCAGTTTTTTAATGGCCTGTAAACAAGGTTGGTATCGCCTGCAATGAGTAACGTTCATAGACATACAGTTATATAATGACATTTACAGACCGACTATGGTATGGGTTCACGGTTGTAACATATGCTCAGGGATTGGCGGGGCTCGGCGGGATAAAAGTAGACCGACCTGGGTCATGCAGCTAGCTAACATGTCCGAGACCGACCTGCTCTGTAAAATTACACAAGCACGCCTAAATATAGAACACGTCTTGTATCACAAACCAAAAATACAATTATGCTCAACATGAAAATAATACAAAAAATATGTATGGGTGAAAAGAAATATCCTCCTACCTTTTCCAACTCACGAAACGAAAACCAACAGCAACTTTTCCGCCAAAATTAACTGGAAAAAAAGATCTGG
Organism: Seriola dumerili; assembly: GCF_002260705.1. Lineage (NCBI taxonomy): Eukaryota > Metazoa > Chordata > Actinopteri > Carangiformes > Carangidae > Seriola > Seriola dumerili. The sequence goes on along the minus strand of NW_019174455.1, from coordinate 352,098 downwards.
AGTTCAAGTGGCCTCACGCATGTGCAGTCTGACTCACCTTAAGTTTTTTCTTCTTTGGGGTTTTATGGCAGCTGGCGTTTTATTACTGCCACCTTCTGGATGTAAGAAGTATCGCAATCCTAATTCACTTAACTTAAATGTTTTGTAATGAAACAGCACATTAATATTTTGTAAAGATAACAAGAGACAAAATTACATGGACTTCATTAGAAAAAAATATTTAAACTTAACAAAGACATGTATTTTAAGTAAACTGAACATTAAATAATAATATAAAGTGCACAACCCACCAAATTCATTGTTTTGAGTGTAGGTGAACTGTAGGGGGTCTAATGCATGTTCAACCTGTGGCCTCAGAAGGTGGAGAAGCAGCTGCTCCAGGGTCTTCATGATGTGTGATGTGAGAGCCACCGGTCTGTAGTCATTTATCTCATCCGTTGGTCCTACTTTAGGTACCGAAACAAGACATGATGTTTTCCACAGGATTGGGACCCTCCCTGTTTGTAGGCTTAAGATAAAGATCCTCTGGAGAGGCTCAGCGAGCTGGGCTGTACAGTCCTTTAACAGCCTCGGACACACACCTTCCGGGCCTGTTGCCTTTCCAGGATGTAGCCTCTTGAGCTCCGCCCTCACCTCCTCTGCTGTAAAGGACAGGAGACTTGACCCCAGTGTGGAGGGAGTTGTAGCTGCGGTGTCAGGTTGTGGAGGAGATGGCGTAGGAAAAGCTGCAGCTGAAGCAGTGGGAGAGAGAACAGGTGAGGCTGTGTCACACCTGTTGTAGAACAGGTTGAACTCATTGGCCTTGTCCACATCACCTGATGTTGACTGGCTGTTCTTGTCCTTATAACTAGTGATGGTCCTCATCCCCTTCCACACCTCTCTGGTGTTGTTGTGCTGCAGCTTCTTCTCTACTTTCTTTTTGTAGTCATCCTTCGCTTGCTTTAATCTCCTCTTCAGCTCATGTTGCACACACCTGAGCTTCTCCCTGTCTCCTTCCCTGAAGGCCTCGTTTTTCTGGTCGAGGAGGGTCTTGATGTCACTGGTGATCCTGGGTTTATTGTTTGGAAAGCAGTGTACAGTTCTTGCTGGTATTACAGTGTCCATACAGAAGTTAATGTAGTCCCTGGTACATTCAACCATTCTATCAAGATCAGGGTCCTTGCTTTTATCATTTTCCTGTGACTCCAACAGGACATTCCAATCTGTGCACTCAAAACAGTCTTGTAGAGACTCACTGGCCTCCGGGGTCCAGTTCCTGAATGAGCTGGTGGTTGCAGTCTGCCTCAGTACACAAGGTTTTGTAAGAAGGCTGAAGAAAAACCAGATTATGATCTGATATGCCAAGTGGTGGTAGAGCTGAAGCAGTGTAGGCCTCCATGACATTTGCATACAACAGATCCAGTGTCTTATTTTCCCTTGTGGGACAGTCAACATACTGAGTGAAGCCAGTCACTTGAGAGGTGAGTGTGACATGGTTAAAATCCCCTGATATTGCAATGAATGCATGAGGGTGCCTGGTTTGTACTCTCGCAACAGTCTTGTGAATGACGTCACATGCGACTGCAGGCTCCTCTCATGGTTGAATGTAAACAACAATGGCAACGATATGTGAGAACTCTGGACTAAGACCAACTACCAACAGTTCAATATCCCGACAGCAGATCTTCTCCTTCACTGTGTCACTATGTGACCGGGGTTGCACCATCTATTGTTCACAAGCAGAACCAGTCCTCCACCTTTATTCTCTCCACTTGCTATAGCATCTCTGTCCGCTCTTACTGCAGCCGGATAAATGCACACAACGGTAGGGAGTGTTGTCATTTAAACAGGTCTCCTAAAACTCATGAGACTACACTAACAATATGCTCTCTGGTTCTTCACAAGTTCCTCCAGTTCATCACACTTGTTAGCCAGCGAGTTGACATCTTCCTTTGTGTACATTAATTTCTCCATCTTCAGACTTCTTCTTATCGTGTCCACAAGACAGTCAGTTACAAGGCTTGGCTAGATGTGGTTCAGCCACAGCTGAACACATTTCTGTCCCTTCTCATTAAACTCTGCTAAGTCCGATGCTGTGCAGGGCTGTTCCAGCAGGGGGCATATCAGGAAGTGTTGCATGGTCTGTGGTTCAGTGCCACAGTCACACACGGCGTCCCCATTATTCAGATGTCCCCATTTGGCGAGAGTGGCTTTTGCACATCCGACACCAGATCTTAGTCTGTTTAAGCATTTCCACATTGCGTAGTTGGTATCCGCTCCGGGGGGCAGTGCCTCGCTCGCCTTTAGCTCCATTGTTGTTTCTGGTGGAAAGTTGTCAAGTCTTTCTTCCCACCGAGTGACTCTTTCACTGCTTGTACTCGGTGTTCCGAGGGGTGGGACACTTTTCAGGAAGCTTTTTCTGGACTTGAGGCGGCTTTTGGCTGGTACATGGCCGAAGAGAGGATGTCTTTGGTCAGTGGACTGTTGTTGCCGCTCTTTCTTGCTTGCTGCTTGTCGTCGTATCTCTGGTGGGGCTATTCCTGCCAGGATGTACAGGCGCTCTGTAGGTGTTGGTTTTAGGCAGCCAGTGATAAGACGGCAGCTAGCATTTAGGGCGGGGTCCAACTTCTTAGCATGGGCAGCTCGCTCCCATACTGGGCAAGCATACTCTGCAACTGAGTAGCAGAGAGCAAGTGCGGTTGTCTTAAGAGTCTGTGGATTAGCACCCCATGTTGTGCCAGTGAGCATGCGGATGAAGTTGTTCCTCGCACTCATTTTACTCTTAGTCTTCTCAATGTGGGTCTTTAAAGAGAGGCATCTATACAGGGTTACCCCTAGGTAGACTGGGTGCTCGCAGTGTTCAAGGGAGGTTCCTGACCAGCTGGCCTTCAGTTGGCGCTTAGCTTCACGATTTCGCAGGTGGAAGGCACACACCTGTGTCTTAGATGGGTTTGCACGTAGGTGGTTCTCTTCATAATAAGGTGTTAGCTCTGTCAGAGCGTTGGAGAGTCTGTCTTCCATGATTTTGAAGTCAGTGGCTTGTGCACCTATGCCAAGGTCGTCTGCATAGATGAAGCGACGGGTGTCTGCACTTTTTGGTTGGTCCTTGGTGTAGATGTTGAAGAGAAGTGGTGCAAGCACACTTCCCTGTGAGAGACCATTCTTGAGTCTTTGCCACCTGCTTTTCTTTCCTCCAAGTTCAACAAAGAAGTGCCTGTTTTCAAGCATGCTTTCAATCAGCTCTGTCAGACGGATGTCTCTTGTGGTCTCCAGGATCTTGCTGAGGAGACATCTGTGGTTGACTGTGTCATAAGCAGCTGAGAGGTCGACAAACACCACACCAGTTACCATCCCTTCCTCATAACCATCTTCGATGTATTGGGTGAGGTTGAGTACTTGGCTAGTTGTCGACTTGCCTGGGCGGAAACCTGCTTGTTCAGGGATGAGGTGTTCATCAACCAAGGTGCCAATTCTGTTGAGGATTAGACGTTCGAAGAGCTTTTAGGTGTGACTCAAAAGTGAGATTGGTCTGAAGTTCTTGGGAGTGGATGGATCTTTCCCAGGTTTCAGCAGTGCTATAATGTGGGCTTTTTCCAGATGTTCGGGAGCTTGTGTGTTGTTAGGCACTCATTGTAGAGCTGTAGGAGCCATGTCTTGGCCTTGTAACCGAAGTGCTTGATCTGTTCGGTTGCGATGTTATCCAGTCCAATTGCTTTTCCTGGTTTGAGGGTAGCGATTCCCCCTTCCAGCTCTTCCATGGTGAGCTGTCTTGTAAAAGCAGGGTCCTCGATGTTTTTCTCGCGGTTCAGCTTGATCTTTTTCACGCTCTTTCCACTCTTTCCATTTTCAAGCAATTGGTTGGCAACTTGGTTGGCAGTGACTTTTGGGTGCTGAGGAGCTGCTTTAGGGTCACCCCGTAGCTTGTGAATAAGTGTCCATGCTTTCTTGCTGTTTTTTGACATGTCTGTGGACTCAATAAGAGTGTTCCAGGTCTTGCTTCGCTCTTGGGCAATACTTTTCATCACCTTCTCGCCCTGGGCGGTTGTTTCCTCTGAGAAGGGTTTGATTCAAACATGCTGACATAATTGTCATAGAGTCCTGCACAGTCATTTGAAAGACCAGGTATATATTCAACTCTACAGCCACGTGGGATATGTTTCCGAGCAGTTTTCAGCACCAGGTTAGCAAATTGGTCATAGTTTGTGCTAACTGGTATTATATTTTTGGTCTTCTCTTCCAGCTCGTTGGTGAAACCTTCCCAGTCTGCTTTCTTGTAGTTGAAACGCCTTTTAAAGGGCACGATGGTTGGGACTACAGCTGCATTGATTAGGATCCCAATGGGACGGTGTTGGCTTGATGGAATAGGGTCCAGCACAGTCTTTTTACACAGTCCAGCAATGTTATTTGTGACCATGGTGAGATCTGGATTATAGCCCCGTTTCCAGCGAGCACTGAAGAACAAGTGTGGTAGCTTGGGGTCATGGATAAGACTTAGTTGGTTGGTATCTATCCATTCCTCTACTGCTTCTCCATCCTTGTTTGTTTCAGGCTAGCCCCACTGGGTACTGTGGCTGTTGAAGTCACCAATAATGATCTGTGGTTTGCTGTGTACTTTGGGGATTGGCTGGGGAAATATAAAGTCTACAGGTTGTGGTTTATAGACAGATGTTACTACAGCACTGCTTAGCTCAACAGATAGGACTTCGATGTTCGAAGTATGGCACTGCCATATTGCCTGTGAGGTCGCTCAATGGCCAGGACCATTCCTGGTATGGTGGGGCGATTGTTTTCACTCCGTCTGTGCGTCTCTTGCAAGCAGAGCACGTCACAGTGTTGCTTGCTGCATAGATCGGCTAAGACGGTTCGTTTTGCAGAGGAGAACCCTTCGATGTTCACAGATATGACTGTCAATGCTGGTCCTGAGGAAGTTCCTTGTTTCCAAGATTGACCTTGTCTATCTCCAGGCATGATGTTTTCTTCAGACGAAACGCCAACATAGAATAAAAAACATCAATCGACAAAAAATATACTAATATATACAAATATATTGCAAAAAGCTACAAGCTATGCGGACTTGCTGCCACTTGTTGCCAGTGCATCATTTGAAAAAAAATATGTACATACTGTATGACCCCACAGTCCACAGTTGCAGTGCTGTTTACTGTCCAATGAAAACTTGAACCTTAACTTTACTTTGAAAAAAGGACCAGTCATCTCTTCAGCTGTGCTACAGCTGACAAATTGACCGCCCAGTGTCACCTGGCCAGCAGGTCATCAAATAACTGTCTGCAGGTGAGCAGTGGCAGCTGTCAGTGGAACAGCAGGTGCCTCTAAAACAGAGCGACTCTGACATCAAACCGTGTATGACACCTAACACCAACATTACCTAAACACACACTAATAACGGTGTTCTAACTAAAAAACACAAATTAGTGAACCACCCGCTTCAAAACTCACATGAACCCATATGAGGATAAATGTGAAATAGTTTAAACTAGACATGCATAGATATGGAATTTCAGGGCTGATCAATCTTACAGATGCCAGACTGTGAGGAATAAAATGTATAATGTATATTTTTAGACTGGCTAGTTTATTTTTGTAATATAACACCAATACTTTGAGTGCTCACCATCGATACAATCAGAAGGGTAAAGGGTTTGTAATAGCCCTAATTTATGTAGATAGATAGATACTTTATTTATCCCCTTGGGGAAATTTATGTGTATATTAGCTCATTGTTCATAATGATAACAGTTAATAATAAGTAAACAATAATAATTAAATTAGTCCACTTCCTTTGACTGAGTTGTTCTACACCCTAATGGCAGTGGGGACAAAGGATCTCCTGAACCTCTCTGTTCTGCAGCGCAGTAAGATGAGACATTTGTGCAGCTGTAGCTGCTTCTCTGTCCTGCCAGAATATTTTGAAGAGGATTGTTGGTATTGTCCAAGATGGCCTCCATCATACATTGCATGCATCTCTCCACAATTGTCCTGAAGGGTTGGCCGAGACCTTCGAAAGTCAATGACTTTGGTCTTGGTGTTCAGAAGGAGGCAATTCTTGTCGCTTGTCCTGGCTTTGCTTGCCAGACCACATCAGCATGTGTTGCTTCCCTTATCCCTTGACATTTGGAGGGTTGTAACAAGTGAACCAGTTGGTGTTTCAATCTCAGAAACCAGGAGATTTGTGTTAGTGTGTTTAGGCTGTATGTTTCATAAATGCATATTGGTTGATTTTTGTTGTTTTTTTTGTCTCTCTGCAGACTAATGAGCTGGTGATGAGTTTAGATGATGATGAAAAGCTCATTCTGCAAGACGGCCAAACCCTCAGGACTGCAGGTGTTGGTAAGAGTTTGTCATTGCTGCCCATTAAACACTCACTGAAAACAGTGATTTGGCACTTTTCAGATGCCTTTAGTGTCTGAAAATGAAATATGTTGAACAAGCCTGAGCTACTTTCCATAGAAGAGTCTTCTTTCCCTCTCTTTCTCTCTCTCTTTCTCTCTGCCTCTCTCTGTCTCTCTCTCAATTTCAATTCAATTCAATTCAACAGGCTTTATTGGCATGACATTTTCAATTGCCAAAGCACAATACATATCATTCAATGGAATTCAATGATCAGAGAAATAAAAATGTCGATGACTTATTAAATTTATATATAAAATACATTGTAATTGTTAATTGAATTAAATTGATGAAATAAAGAAAAGGATAAAAAAGCAAACTTAACATATACAGTATATGTGTATATATATCATGTGTATATATATATGTGTGTGTTTGTGTGTGTGTATGTATATATATATATATATATATGTATGTATGTATGTGTGTGTGTGTATATATCTATATATATGTATATACATATATATTGGTGGCCTTTCATGTGCTTGTGCAATGAACAGGGTAGGAGGCGGGACTACACTGCACAGCACAAAGTGCTTCTATCAGCCACAGACATCCGTTTTAAAGTGATAGGTGACTAGAAGCATTAATTCCCATCTACCCATCAGGTATTTTTAATGAAAATCGGCCAATCATGATCAGCGACGACCAATCGGAGCATCTCTCTTTGTCTATTCTGTTCAGTGAGTGTCAGAGAGGTGGAGCAGCAGTTTATTACCCAGACGAAGGTTGTGCTCTGTCTTCACAAAATTGTGAAGACAGAATAAGAAAGATATTGTCTCTTCTAACTTTCTCCGTGAGTGATCATGTTATAGTAAATCCAGCTGAAATCACAGCTCAGTCTTTGTCTTTAACTGATGTGTTTGGTGATTTTGTCAGACGACGTCGTGGTTGTGAAATACTTCCTCAATTTCACACATGCACCACACATGGTCCAGACAGATACTGGGGTTTGACCTGGCCTTTTTTATATTTGTTAGCTCTCATTTATATAAATGGGATGGACAAATATTAGAGAGACCTCTCAAGATACCACAGTATAGGTCAACAGCACCACAGACTATAGATTTCATGAGCATGAAGTTGAATCAGCACCTCTCTAAAACGTTTAAAAAGTTTATCTTGATGACATTGTGGCTCACTCAAACACTTGGGCTGACCACATGAAAACCCTGAGCATCATTTTCAAAAGATTAAAGAAAGCTTCACTTACTTTGAACTTTGCAAAATGTGACTTTGGTTTTGGGGATAGGGGCACAAACACCTCCTTATTCTTATGTTGTGCTCCCATTCCGCTAGACTGGAGCGTAACAACATGAGACAAAGACTGGAGCGTAACAACATGAGACAACATGATTACAAGGGGAAATAAGTTATTGTAGTTGATCCCACTGATTTGAGCTGCTAATCAGTACAAAAGCAGAAGGATTAGCAGAAGCTCTGACACAGTCCATGGAGGTAATTTAGGTATAGGATATCATTCTCACTCATGTCCATTGTGAAGAAATTTTGTTCCCTGTGAAACATGATGCCTTTATATTTAGTTCAGTATCACAGTAATCCACTGATAGTTGTCTGAACATCCATGGAAATGTTGTAAACAGGAATCGTTAATAACTAATTTGACATACTTTTGACGGTGCCAGATTTCCAAGGTGTAAAGAACTACCAAATATATACAGGTCTCAAGCTGTAGACTAGCTGTAGCCTAGCCTGCAGCTAACTTACTCCATGGCAACATCATACTGTACTTCCTGTTTACATTAAATTCCATAAAGTTTTCTCAAAGGTTGTACTATCAATACATTTTGATATTATTGTGCCTCAGAATTATTTTGTTCCTGGAGCACTGACTGTCCCCTCTATTCATCCATATGTTTGCAGTGCAACCAGAAAGTATTCAGACCCCTTCACTCTTTTCACATTTTTGTTATGATTCATTGAAGGTTCAAAGAACAGTGGTCTCTATCATTCTTACATGAAAAAGTATGAACAACCAGGACTCTTCTAGTGCTGGATCGGGACTAATTGAGACATCTGGGAGAAGAGAGGAAAACAAGAACCTGATGGTGGCTCAGTTCTCAGAGTCCGATCTGGAGGAAACCATGACTGAACTGTTTGACCTCAGTTCTAAGCTTCATGTCTGGAGAAAACCAGGCACTACTCATCACCTGAACAACACCACCCAACAGTAAAGCATTGTGGAGGCAGCATCAGGCTGTGGGGGGACAGGGTGACTGAGAGATCCTAACAGAGATCCTTAATGAAGACCTGGTCCAGAGCTCAGGACCTCAGACTGGGCTGAAGGTTTACACAGCCAAGACAATCTCCTGACCTGAACATGTCTGTCCACTGATAGTCCACATTCAACCTGACAGAGCCTGAGAAGACCTGCAGAGAAGAACAAGAAAAAATCCTCAAATCCAGATGTGTAAAGGTTGAGATGTCAGATCAAGAAGACTGGAGGCTGTGATCACTTATAAAGCTGCTTGAGTGTGATATTTCAGTTTTTCCTTTTAAGACATTTGCAAAGATTTCTAAAATTCTGTTTTCACTTTGTCGTTATGAAGTAGAACTGAGAGTAGACTGATGAGGGAAAAAATGCTTTTTGTTTTTTATTTTAGCACAGAACTGCAACATAAGAAAATGTGAGCAAACTGAAGGGGTCTGAATACTTTCTGAATGCACTGTTTATATATATTTTTTACATTATCACTGTGTACAGCTTTTCAACCCATAGTGTGAGTGTTTGGAATTATGTTGAAAAAAATAGTTTAACCTTTTGTAATATTTTTCATCATAAACTAAAATTTGGAAAAGGTCTCTGCATATTGTAAAAACAGTTGTCTTTATTTTACTGCTGTTGGTCACTATCAGATTACCAGTGCTTAGTATATGTTCAGAGTATATCAAAACCTTAGACAGATTAATTCACCATGTCATCAAATGGAAATCTTAGCTAAATTTAAGATCAGAATTACTTGTAATGATATACTGAGGCCATCAATATTAGTCCAATAGACTTATATTAGATAATTGATACTGATGAACCTCTGCTGGAAGTACAGTTTCAGCACAGTGGTAACTAACACTTTTGTTTGTTGTTTCAGCCAGTGAAACAGAAGTGGCCTTCTTCAGGAAAGAAGACTATGGTCTCTATAAAGCAAATCCCAAAAGTGCCTGGTGACCAGTATTTTACTTTATAGCATAGGAGATTCTTAAAGGCCAAAAGACAAGGATTCCAGGGCCCACAGGAGAACAAAAATGGTGCCATCATGTTTCTACTGTTGAGTTTTAATTTGTGCAGATGTTTTTAAAATTGACGCTTATCATACATGGGTATGCCTTTTTGTTTCTTTTTTCTATTTCCTTTTTCTTTTTTGACCATGAATGTTAATTTTCAGTGTTGTTTTAAAATATACTCAATAAAGTTTTCTGATAGCTGCATTTTTTTAATGTTTTTTGTGTATTAACAGAGTAATATTTACTGCACTAAACTCTTGGTAACTTGGTAACTAACTGGTAACTTTGGTAATGTGCTGCAGTTATGGTTATGAGGAAAAAAAAAAGTGAATACAAAACACTGTGTTAATGTGTGTTTTGAAGTTTCTTTATTAGACAAAATAATTTTTTTTTATCAAACCTGTAAATGTCCTTGATCTTGAACTTAAAGGATTAGTGAGTTTTAAAACAAACTGATATATAGTATATCTAACCACTTATATATATATATATATATACATATATATATACATATATATGAATGTCATAGCTGCAATGAATGACTTGTTCAAAAATGGCACACTGACTATACCAGTGTCCCAAAGGTTTAAGTGACACATCTCCAAGGTTTGCATTACGTTTACTCTTCTGATTTTCTTCTGTACTCAAATCCTGTTTGGGAAGACGTGTGAGTGGCTGCTGCCTGAAATATGTCATTGCTATTAATGAAGGCAATGCTGTCTTGGAATCTGAATAAAGAACTGAAGACATGACTGTCTTAGTACTGTTAGAAACATTCTTGATTCTCTCAACCAATTACACAAAAGCAATACCTTTTTATTCAGTCATCCAAAGATGATTATTTTAATAACCTTAAAATTCTGAAAGGCCAATGTCTTTTTAAACATTTTATTAAATACAGAAGTTCAAAAAGGCATCTGTTGAACATCACATAAATTCATTACAGTGCAACTGAAAACATGCCTGCAGCAAATACTGATAAAATCAAATACAGTGCATTCAGGAAGTCTTCAGACCCCTTCAATTTGAAGCATTTCATGTTGCAGCCTCATTCTAAAATCAAATAAATAAAATTTTACACTCAGTACCACATAATGACAAATTTATTAAAAAGTAGAAATGATAGTACTTAAAAATGACATGCAATGCAAGAAACATTACATTATAATGACATGAAACTGATGTATTGCATACAGGATTACATAACATATTTTCTCTACCAAGTACATGAGTGAAATTGAGCAGATAATAAATAGTGACATTCTCATACATGAAACATGGTCATATAAAAATTATAATGCAATCACATTACAATCATTTTATGTGTGTATGTGTGCACACGTGTACGTGTAGTATGTGTATGTACATAACATTTATGGGTGTGAGTGTCCATGTACATGCATGTTCTGACGCCTATGATTTAAAAATCTCTCTCGCCCTGATAGCAGCGTATTTACGATATTATTATACTACCGGTATAACGCTTAGAGTAAAATTAGTCAATAAGGTAATGACAGATGAACGTTTAAATTTAATGTATTATTAAATTATAACTATTATTATTATTATTTAAATCCATCAACGGTAATTTAAGAGATGTTCCTTATTTGTGTAGGGATTATGGAATAGGGATACTTTTCTACAATATCGATTAATATCACTCAACTAAGCTAATATCACTATATATCGAACTAACTTTTGCTTAATATGATGCTACAGGCAACCATTTAATACACTTTACCGTCGCACTGCTGACAGTAAAGTTCTCACACATTTTATTTTATTTTGACGGTTTGATTTTACTTCCATTCCTTGCTTTCAGTCCACAGACTGTGTGCTGTTTAATTCGCATGGGAAACATGAAAATGTAAATTACACCAAACCAAGAACAGGAAGTTGGTCCGTTTTCTCGATTATGGATTGGTTACAATCCTCACACCACCCAATGAATGACCGTTATATTATGTCAGTTTTCGAGTTAGCCAATAGCGTTGAGCGGAGGGCGTGGTCGAAGAGCACGGGCGTCGGCCTGGTAGGCAGTATTTCACTATGAAGGGGACTTCACCTCTTTAGCCTCTGCAGAGTTAGCTTTTTTGGTGAACGGAGAGCTTGTGTTGTGTGACCTGTAACTAAAGATGGCTGACCTTCAGGTGGGTACAGAATCGATGCTACTACAGATAGTTCGTGTTCCGCTGTGTCCCGTTAAAGGAGCGACGGGGGAATCTGTTGGCTGGGGTTTTAGGATTTCTTAACCAACACAAGAGAGAGCCTCGGTTTCCCTCCTGAGCTACAATGAGCACATGGCAACGCAACGGCAGAGTATTGTTTCTTCCTGATACTATACGTTAAAAGCGTCACACTGGGCTGTTAGTGAATGTGTGTGGGGATGGGGTCGGGATCGGGAATTCACCTTTATCCTTCATTCCATGAGGTCACTGCACCAAGTACAGTTTCTGGCAAGTGTTGATAGTTCATGTCTTTAGTGTATAGTGTCCCTTTGACCCCTCAGTGCTGGCAGATGGACTATGGTAGTGATGAGCTCACCTGTAATAAGACAGTACAATTGGAAGCTTAAAATCTAAAAATCAGACATCAGAAGAATCGGCTGCTGTTACAGAGCTCTGCATGTCTCCTCACATGTAGGAGGTCTGAGTATTTATGTGAGGAAAAGTTCATTAACAGCCTCACAGTCAGACACAGGAGCCACATCTGGCAGCTGATCAGCTCAAGAGTTTGGAAGAGTGATTAAATGGTGCCTGCAGGCAGACTTTCCTCCCTGATCTTTCACCTACAGCCATACAGCTGGGGAGACACTCATTCATACTGTAACAACCATACTGCTCCTCCTACATGTGGATACAGACATGAGCAGCACAGTTTTATACAGTGCAGGTTGTTCTAGTTTGTGTGGTGTTTTCAATGCATTTATTCATATCTGTGGTGGTTTTCTGGCAGTAAGCAGAATAACAGGATTATCTGCACCATGAGTCCAGATCCAGACCTGTAACAGACCATTTCACTGCTCCTCCCCTCTGGCCCAGTTGGCACAAAGTGGCACCGCCAGTGGGGTTTTGTTGTGTGTGGAGGAGGGGTCTGAGTGAATCAATGAGCTTATTGAACCTGAAGGATTTTGTCCCTTCTCAGTTACACTACTTCATCTCAAAAGCCGTTTGTGTGCAGCTTCAAGTCAAATTCAACACACCTACCAGTAACGCTTGTCTTATCAGACTCTTGAGGTGAAGGAGTGAACATTGATTTATTGTTTCTAATGTAACTGATTAACAAACACAAGTCATATGTGATGCAATCTTAGATAAACTCCAAACATTTTAATTGCCAAGTACTTATTGACTTTGTGACTGAAGAGCTCCACTACTTCATGTTGTGTCAAACAAATAGAAGCCTTCACCAGCTCAGGACAGGTCAGTGATTACAGATAGTGACATATAGTAACCCAGTCCCACACACGCAGCAAACTGTCATGCACACCCTGTATGACAGGTACAGAGAGGGCAGATCAATTGTCAATGTGTTTGAGAGAGGCTAAGTGACTCAGTGCACTGCATGGCTCTAAACTGAAATAAGATTTTACCCATTTGAAATAGTTGGAAAAAAAAAATCAACATGTGGATGCCTGTGTGGCCAGTGTTGATATTGTGGTGGTTTGCCACAAATAAATCAGTGTGTTCACTGGATTAACCCGAAAGACCAAAGTATCAGAAACGTCTGTTTTGAAGCAGGTTTTTACATAAGCCTGGACTTTGTTCAGGCTCCACCTTTAGAGATTACAGTCACACTGAAACAGTGTTTCCCCCTATGTCCCACCATGTCAGTCTGTTAGCACTGTCAACAGAAGTTCTGTGAATGTGGTCCTGACATCTGACCCTCTGTAGGCCATGGGAATCAACACACAAGTATCAAGTAGTGTTAATGAGGTTGTTGCCCGCTCCTCTCCAGGCTAAATTTGATGCAGCAGCAGCTGATGTGAAGCAGCTAAAGGCAAAGCCGGCAGATGAGGAGATGCTTCAGGTCTACTCCCTGTTCAAGCAGGCCACCGTAGGTGACGTCAGCACAGGTAACAAGGTTTTAAATGTGGTGATTTTGACCAATTATTGCTTATTCCTTCCATTTTTAAAGTTAAATATACAGGTATAATTATAATGTTGCCTGACTATTATTATTTTTTTGTATTTTGGTGGTGAAACATAAAAAAATCTGCTGTAGAAAAAATAAATAAATAAAAACCTACACCACCCTTGTCCTGTCCTGTAAGCCACCCCACCCCCCACCCCCCCTCGCCTCTTTTGGGAGCCATTGATTTAAAGCATCTGTGTTGTTCTGTAGTGAGGAGCCATTCAGAGGCTTTAAACTGAGGATGTCTGCCACTTGGCTCCTGTTCCTGCACTTTAACAAGAGGCTTGTTGACCTAACTATTGTTGAGCTAACTTGTTTCATTTACTTAAACTCCTTCTTACATCTGTCTTTGTCTCCCTTTCCTCTGAAGCTCGTCCTGGGATGTTTGACTTCACTGGGAAAGCTAAGTGGGATGCCTGGGAGCAGCAGAAAGGTACACACTCAGTCCTGTGGATGTTAAAGATATTTTTTGAACATCATGATTCAGGTGCCATGCAAAACTTTTTGAAGCAAGTTTCCATATGTGAGCTTATTGTGTTTTAGTTTAGTCTTCAGATTGACAGTTAGTGGGAAGATTTCAGAGTCTCAGGCTGTACTGCAGCTTTGCTGATGCAGCCACAGAAAAACCCCAACCTCAGACCTAGAATCCATTTGTGTGAACGTTTTCCTTATCACAGACCAGGAGATGTGAAAACCAAGTCTGATCAGGTGTGTATCTGACAGAGTGAAAAAGAACTGTAGCTTCTAAATTTGACACTTTATTTTTTATGAGCAACTTGATCCAAATACTAAAGGACCTGATTCAAAACTGTCATGTTTATAAGCTTGAATTATTGATATGAATCAAAGTTCAACTGGTAATATAGTATTCATGAAAGTTGTATGTCACATCACTGGAGTTGTGTGGACTACAGATACACTCGGTCCACTCATGGTTGTACAGCAATGTTACAGAGTGATGCTTCTTTTTTTGATTTTTGAAGGTCTATTAATTGAATATTTTCACTGTACAAAAATACAAATACAAATGAAGCATTGCATCCAATCAAAAATCGAGTGCCCACCCAACAACCCAACAGCCTGCCCAACCAACAACCCACCAGACCTATGCGACTGAGTGAAAGTTAGTCATTCCTGATGACTACCAAAGGGGAGCAACATAAATATTACAGGATTATTTTCTACTTCCATTTATACTTCCATTTTTCCACAAACATCAAGAATGGCTGCCAAGTTGCATAGAATTCCAGAGCAGACTCTTGAAGAGAGTATCTTATCTTTTCTAGCTTGAGATGTTACATAACCTCTTTGATCCAATGAGAATACGGAGAGGGGCAGAGGGTCTTTCCATCTGAATAGTATGAGCCGCCTGGCCAACAAAGTGCAGAAGGCCAGCATGTTACACTTATGATTATTTCGATGCAAACCCTGCGTTGCAATACTGAACAAAGCAATAAGAGGGGATGGATCCAGTGGCTCTAAAAAAAAATTGATTTCCAGAACAGTTGTAACCTTAGACATGTCCAGAACATGTGTAGTAGGCTTGCAGGTCGCATGTGGCATCTAAGTCCGATCTGATTTTAGGAAGTCTGGCTCAGTCTTGGCCTTTGACCAATGAAGCTGGTGTACTATCTTAAATGAGTCAACAGAGTGCCGTTGACTAATGGATGACGAGTAGATCCTACGGATAATTCTCTGCCAAGTTACATCTGGAATCTATTCATTTAAATCTTTTTCCCATTTATTTTTCAAATGATTTAAAGGGGTTGCCGTGTATAGATTAAGAAGGTTATATATCCTACCTATAATCTGTTTTAAATTTTTCCCCAGCATGCAAATGACTCTCATAGAGATGTGGGGGGTTATAGAGGGAAGCAGTCAAAATGTAAGGTTTGAAATTCCGCAATTGCAGATATCTAAGGAAATGGGACCTAGGGATATTGAATCTGTTCACCATTTGCTCAAAGGATGCAAAATTGTTATTCACATTAAAAGTCCTGTAACGAAAGGATCCCACTCTCTAGCC
Organism: Seriola dumerili; assembly: GCF_002260705.1. Classification (NCBI taxonomy): domain Eukaryota; kingdom Metazoa; phylum Chordata; class Actinopteri; order Carangiformes; family Carangidae; genus Seriola; species Seriola dumerili. The sequence goes on along the minus strand of NW_019174455.1, from coordinate 336,308 downwards.
AAATCCCAAAGGCTCCATCTAACATTGAAGGGGCAAACATGTGGTTCTTAACTATTGGAGAGCAATAGACAGTGATGCTCCTTTTACTCCATACACAATCTTTGGCTCAGTACACACCAACTGCTCACAGACCCACAACAGCCAGGTTTCATTTTATCTACTTATTTATTGAACTAATATTAGTGTCAACTGATACAATATGATACAATAATTCAAACTTAATATTATGTTTGTAGATATGAGCGTTATGGTAGAAACATAAGAGCTTGAAGACTATTCACAAGTTAAATGCATTTCTTTTTTCTGCAAAATGCAGCCAGACTAAAACATGATTGAAAAACAGTAAATATTTTTTCCTGCTTGTCTCTCACATTCAGTGGATGAGATCCTCAGGTTCACTACCAGAGTGAACTAACCACCCATAAACTATGGCAGGAGCACTTACAGTGAAACCATTCACATCACGTGCATTGTAGCAGTTGGTGCTCAGGTCAGTGAAGTGATCCCAGTGTGTGTGACAGGCCTGTATAGACCTGAGGTTGACCTGCACACTGTGTAGCACTCAAATTTCTTTTGTTCCCTCTCAAATCTTTTGTTTAATATTGAACATTCTTATGTTCTCTTCAATCTCAACAATCTCCAAATCAAACTTGTAGGAGAAAACATAAGCAGCCCTCACTGACTGGTCACCACAGCCCAGAAATGTAGTTAGGTTTTTGAGAAGACCCACATTAGCAGGTACAGTTTCTGGTCAGAAAGGTGAAGAATCATGAGCATCTGCTGAATTAGTAAATCAGTTTTACAGAAAAGGTCAGTCAGACTTACTGGAAGAGAAACAGAGGGTGATCATCCATCAGTTTACAGACTGTGTCAACTTCACTTTGACTTAATTAATCCCAGATCTAGTTTCACTATCAAACCTGTGATAAAGCTTCATTGGCAGACACCAGCAGGTTCTGAGTCCTCAGGACCACAGAAGGAAGCAGTGGTAGTTTATTCATTCATTTGTCTTTATGTATTTAGTTAATGCGTTTTTATTTTTTCGTCAACAGGCAAGAGCAAAGAGGATGCCATGAACGAGTACATCAACCTTGTGGAGCAGCTGAAGCAGAAGTATGGATTCTAACGTCAGCTGATGACCACAGACCGGCTGGGCAAGCTGCTGGATGGAGGACTGAGCTCTGGCTGAGACCACCACCTCATCCAGATGCTGTGAAACGCCTTTCAGCCCGAGGAGTGTGCCCTTACACAACACGTGAATACCTGTTCGACTACTAGTGGTCTCACTGAGATGAAGCTGTGGATCAAACCTGTCCACCACAGTAGAATCAGTTTTTCAGTTTTTACCACCACTTTTCAAACAGAGGTCCTGTCATTTCAAAATAAAATAATTTTCTCAAACTGCTGTGTGTTGGTGTCCTCTGATTTTCTGATTAACATTGTATAAAACTGAGGCTGAATGATTTGTTGGATTCTAGGTGAATACATTCATCTAGTATTTGAACAGTCTGATCTGGGGTTGTGTTCATGAACTCTTACTGCTGCAAGTCCTCTAACTCGCACAAAGAGTTTCTTCAGACACAAAGCTGCTCTGAGCGAGGTCCATATCCAACTTCACACACTCAGACTGTTACACCTGTTGCTGTTCAAGTGCTGAGAGCTTACACTGTCTTTTGTAATCGGTGTTTGACAACTCCGGTTAACTCTTCTTTTCTACACACTGAAGTGTAGAGAAAAACCTGTACTGCACTGCCACAGTTAAATGGTGATGGCATTGAAAATGAAGGAGAAATGTATTCTGGTCTCCTTTAATTACAATTACATGTTGAGCAGCACTTTGTGTGTATGCGTGTGATTGTCTCATGATATAATTAAATGTGTGTATTTGGTTCAACAGAACAGCTTTAACAGGGAACTGTTAACTAAAGCCTGAATATCAGCCTCCCACTGTGCTGTCCAGAGATCAGTGCATGTTCTGTCTAATCACTCAGTATTAGTAAAGTTCTGCATGTAGCTCCAGTTTTACTAAATTATCTTGTGATGGTCAGCAAATCATCTTTATTTAATTCCTTTGACAGTTCATTTAATTCCATTAAATAATGATCAACTGCAACATTCAACATCAGTTGATCATTATTTAATGGAATTAAATGAACTGTCAAAGAAATTGTCCATTTTGGCAAAAGTCAACAGTTGCAGCGTCTTCTTGAACAACAGATCAATCTTCTCTTGCTGAGCATCATCCACCAATAGGAGCAGAAAGTAAAGGTAAACAAGCAGGTTATCAAAAATAATGCAGACAACAAGTGTCGTATACAGACTCTGTCAACTTCACTTTGACTTGTAAATAAAGGGGATGAACTTTTGGTTTGTTAACCTGATTGTGTGGCTATTTGTGTTTGTTGTCATGTCAGACTTTATTCTCTGCTCTTTATCATGTGCTCTGTTGAGAACAGTGTTATTACACCCTGTAGAAAGTGCCCAAACCTCAGTGAATACAACTCAAGTCGTGATAAACCAGGAACAATCTTTAATGTGTTTATTTTCACTTCAGAATCAGCCTTTAAGTTAGTCACACTAAACCCAATATTATTAATCCCAGATCAAGTTTCACTATCAAACCTGTAATAAAGCTTCATTGGCAGACACCAGCCAATTCGTCAACAGGCAAGAGCAAAGAGGATGCCATGAATGAGTACATCAACCTTGTGGAGCAGTTGAAGCAGAAGTATGGATTCTAACGTCAGCTGATCACCACAGACCGGCTGGGCAAGCTGCTGGATGTGACTGTGGTCCTATAGAAGACATCAGTGAGGATGGGTCAACATTTAATTTCATTTGTAAAAACAAAAAGTTTACTGTAGAGGTAGTGTTACTACTAAAAGGATTTCTATTACAGCTGTTCTCAGTTGTGCACTTTTAGTCTTTCAGACCAAACAGCAGGTGGAGACACACAGGCCAGGGGCTAAAGACCTCCTGCCGTGCTCTCGTTATTGTCTTTGCATGATCAAAATAGTCTAAATATTTAGAATTGAAAGAGTTAAACCCTTTACTTTACTAAGATTGCACAAACCTATTAGACTATCAATTACCAGGAGCAGTGAGTGCAACATTCACAACCTCTGGTTACAGGGAGATTTCTGTGTTATAGCGTTAATAGAGCAAAGCTCCTCATTAACAAGTAACTCAGTAAAACTGATCACTCTCAGATGAATACACAAACAGATACTGGCAGAACATTGACACAAGGGAAACATTCTACAACATGGACCTGGACCATGTACAGAAACACACACTTCATGCCTCCCCTCTCTTAAAGTTAAGTTATTACTGCGATCAATGTTGTATCAATTTGAAAGAAAAAAATAAAACTGTGAGTTGATCTATTGATATTGAACCGTCAAAAAAACATAACCCAACTATATGTATCAAACATTTCTCAATGAAATGTAATTTTGATCAATTTTTTAAATAAATAATTAATTTTGTTTGTTTTTTTTATCTGAGTTTTTTAGATCACATATCCAAGTGATTGACGTGGACACACATGGTGCAGTTCACTCTGCTCTGAACCCAGCAGCAGCTCATGGGGTGGGTGTGGGTGGGAGCATGAGCACCCTGATCATTTAGTAATGACGGCGTCCAGTCCAGGTTGACCTGCTGATGTGCAGGTACAGTGGCAATGAAAGGTCAGTGAATGACCTGGTTTTCTACATTAACTGGTGATAAATCTGATCTAATCTTAATCTAAATCACAGATTTAGACAAAGCGTCTCTGATCTGATATCACACACACAGTTTTAATCTGTGTCTTTATTAAACAAAGTCATTAAACACAGTTCTGGTGGAAAAGGTGAACATTGGATTTAATAACTGGTTTAACCTCCTCTGAAACCAGTTCTTCCAGCTGATCAGACCTGCTCAATGTTCAGGAAGTAAGAGGAAGTTTGGAAGTTCTTACTTCTGCTTCAGTCAGACATGTTCCCAGGATGTCTGGTGTGAGCAGGTATCTGAACATAGCAGTGATGTTGTGCATAATAAAATGTTCTCTGTGAACCCAATTTATCATTGTGTCAAGGATTTAATATTTATATTAGCAAAGTCACAGACAGATTCCCTGGAAACGTTAAACTCTGACACTTTATCACTCAGGCACAGATGAAACACTCTCTGTGGTCCTGAGCTGTGTCACACCCTGACAGTATGCACTTTCAGAGGTTGCCTGAGCCAAAGGAAAATCCCTATCTCTGTCCAAAGACCTTTAGTGTCAGTAAAGTGCAGCTTTTCTTCTCTTGGTCAAGCTTAGAGACAGAGGATGATGATTATACAGAGGTTTGGATAGGACCAAGTCCACTGAGAGTGTCCACACACTTTTGGCATATGGTGTAAAATCTTGTTCTTCTGAAAATTAAAATTAAAACTGTGTTACAACAAAGGGATAAGAATATATTGAGTTGTATTATTAAATTACCCATCTTTACAATATCCCTCTAATAAAACTGCAGTTGTACAAATTAGAACATCAGAACATTTCACACATTGTCCAGTGGTCAAACGACGGATGTGGTTGAGCTATAGTAAATTTCCACCTTCATCCTTCAGTGTTTTATTTGGGCTAAACGACAAAAAGCTCCTGCAAGTGGAGATGGGAATGCCTTAGTGCTGATCAAGCCTAGATAAGGTCTAAAGGAAGGAAAAAGTGATGACAGATTAGGCACTCAGTGCATACAGTAGGCTGGACTGGCCCCTGTTCTCTTTCCTCTCAACACGACAAGAACTACCACACTAAAAAACAAAAATGGCAGCCAATTTGAACATGTACAAATGGAGTATATTCTACTGAAGTGTGGAAACAATCGGAATCAGAAATTTATCGAAAACAAGAGAGATAAGAAATAAGAAGATGTTGTGCACATTCAGGTGGTGCAGCATGTTGTGTTAATTCCTTCTCATCTGCTGATTTAAAACTGCAGCAGCACCACTGTGAAGCTGTCAGACACAACTGTGAAGAGTCCTCCCCCTCAATATGAATACCTGGTCCAGGAGCAGGTCTGGAGCTGACAGATCTGTGCTCATCAGGAATAGTGCAAGAACAAATCCACGTGGTTAAACCCAGGTATGAGAGAGGTATGTTGCTTAGATTAGTAGTCAGATGTAGTACTTCCTGTAGCCAGATGCAGTACTTATTGTACTTAGATGTAGTCCTTCATGTACTCAGATGTAGTACTTCCTGTAGTTGGATGTAGTACTTCCTGTAGTTGGATGTAGTACTTCCTGTAGTCAGATGTAGTATTCGTTCATGTAGTCAGATGTAGTAATCCTTCCTGTGGTCAGATGTAGTACTTTATGTAGTCAGATGTAGTACTCATTCATGTAGTCAGATATAGTGCTTCCTGTAGTCAGATGTAGTACTTCATGGAGCCATATGTTGTACTCTTTCATGTAGTCAGATGTAGTGTTTCGTGTAGTCAGATGTAGTACTTCATGTAGTGAGGTGTACCAGTTTATTGGGTCAGATGTAGAACTCCTTCCCATAGTCAGATGTAGTCAGATGTAGTACTCCTTCCTGTAGTCAAACACAGTACTCCATTTAGTCAGATGTAGTACTCCTTCCTGTTGTCAGATGTTGTACTCCTTCATGTAGCCATATGTAGTACTTCCTGTTGTCAGTTGTTGTACTTCCTGTAGTCAGATGTATTACTCTTTCATGTACTCAGGTTTAGTATTTCATGTACTTCATGCCAGATGTAGTACTCCTTCATGTACTCAAATGTAGTATTTCCAGTAGTCAGATATAGTACTTCATGTAGTCAGGTGTAGTACTTCATGTAGTCCGATGTAGTAGTTTATATATTCAGATCTTGTACTCCTTCCTGTAGTCAGATGTGTACTCAGATGTAGTCCTTCATGTACTTAGATGTAGTACTCCCTGTAATTGGATGTAATACTTCCTGTAGTCAGATGTAGTATTCATTCTTGTAGTCAGATGTAGTACTCCTTCCTGCAGTGAGATGTAGTACTTCATGTAGTCAGATGTAGTACTTCATGTTGTCAGATGTAGTACTCCTTCCTATAGCCAGATGCAGTACTCCTTCCTGTAGTCAGATGTAGTACTCCTTCCTATAGTCAGATGTAGTACACCTTCCTGTCGTCAGATGTAGTACTTTTGTGTAGTCAGATGTAGTACTCCTTCCTGTTGTCAAATGTAGTACTTAATGTAGTCAGATGTAGTACTCCTTCGTGTAGTCACATATAGTGCTTCCTCATGTAGCCAGATGTAGTACTCCTTCATGTAGCCATACGTAGTACTCCTTCATGTAGTCACATGTTGTTCTTCATGTAGGCATGTAGAATGACATGTGACGTAGTACTTGCTGTTGTCAGTTGTAGTTCTTCCTGTAGTTAGATGTATTACTCTTTCTGACTTCTGGCTTCCTCATGTGGCCAGATGTAGTACTTCATACAGTCAGAAGTAGTACTCAGATGTATTACTTCATGTTGTCAGATGTAGTAGTTTATATAGTCAGATGTAGTACTCCTTCCTGTAGTCAGATGTAGCACTTCATGTATTCAGATGTAGTTCTCCTTCATTTAATCAGATGTAGTACTTTCTGTAGTAAGATGTAGTACTGACTGTACTTAGATGTAGTACTCCATGTAGCCAGATGTGGTACTTCATGTTGACAGATGTAGTACTTCCTGTAGTCAGATGTATGACTCCTTCATATAATCAGATGTAGTACTTCCTGTAGTCAGATGTAGTACCCCTTCCTGTAGTCAGTTCAAGTACCTCATGTAGTCAGATGTAGTACTTCTTCCTTTAGTCAGTTCAAGTACCTCATGTAGTTAGATGTAGTACTCCTTCCTATAGTCAGATGAAGTATATCCTTGCTATAGTCAGATGTAGAACTCCTTCCTGTAGTCAGATGAAGTACTTAATGTAGTCAGATGTAGTCCTTCATGTTGTCAGATGTCCTTCCTGTAGTCAGATATAGTACTCCTTCATGTTGTCCCTGAGTGAGTTGTTTATGTGAATCTCTTTCCTGTTGCCGTGGCAATGCTCCTTCTCCTTGATGCTTTTGTTGCTCCTCTGGGTCCACCTCCTGTATAGGAGGTGGGTCACCACGGCCAGGACACAGACTACGATGAACACCACGGCTGTGGACACACCTGAGGAGCAGCCAGGATAACAATTTTTTTTTCATGTACAGTTTTATCATTTCTCACACTGTGTAATATTCATTAATCAAAGAATAGATAGTAGTATACACTGTGTGCAAAATTATTAGGCAAGTGAGTATTTTGACCATATCATCATTTTTATGCATATTTTCCAACTCCAAGCTGTATAAACTTGAATGCTTATTGGATTTAAGCATATCAGGTTATGTGTATTTGTGTAATGAGGGAGGGTGTGGCCTAAAGAGATCAACACCCTATATCAAGGTGTGCATAATTATTAGGCAGGTTCTTTTCCTCAGACAAAATGGGCCGAAAAAGAGATTTAACTGACTCTGAAAGTCAAAAATTGTAAAAAGCCTTTCAGAGGAATGCAGCATTCTTGAAATTGCTAAGATATTGGGGCGTGATCACCGAAACATCAAACGTTTTGTTGCAAATAGTCAATCAGGTTGCAAGAAACGTGTTGAGAAAAAAAGACGCAAATTAACTGCTCAAGATCTGAGAAGAATCAATCGTGAAGCTACCAGGAACCCATTATCCTCCAGTGCCATCATATTCCAGGACTGCAACCTACCTGGAGTGTCCAGAAGTACAAGGTGTTCAGTGCTCAGAGACATGGCCAAGCTAAGGAAGGCTGAAATTCGACCACCATTAAACAAGACAAAGAAGTTGAAACGTCAAGACTGGGCCAAGAAATATCTGAAGACAGATTTTTCAAAGGTTTTATGGACTGATGAGATGAGAATGACTCTTGACGGATCAGATGGATGGGCCCGTGGCTGGATCAGTTACGGGTACAGAGCTCCACTTTGAATCAGACGCCAGCAAGGTGGAGATGGGGTACTGGTATGGGCTGGTATTATTAAGGATGAGCTAGTTGGACCTTTTCAGGTTGAAGAAGGACTTAAAATCAACTCCCAAACCTACTGCCAGTTTTTAGAAGACACTTTCTTCAAGCAGTGGTACAGGAAAAAGTCTGCATCTTTCTAGAAGGCCATGATTTTTATGCAGGACAATGCTCCATCGCGTGCATCCAAATACTCCACTGCGTGGCTACCCGGCAAAGGCCTTAAAGATGAAAGAATAATGACATGGCCCCCTTCCTCACCCGACCTAAACCCTATTGAGAACTTGTGGGCCCTTCTTAAATGGGAGATTTACAGTGAGGGAAGACAATACACTTCTCTGAACAGCGCCTGGGTGTCACGGTCCTGTGTTTTCTCCATCTTTTCCCCTTCTCCTTTTGTGGGTGTGTCTTTGTCTGTGTCTGAAGCTGTACACCCGCTGCAATCACTCACCTGCTCCTCATCTCACAATCAAGCCACCTACACTGCTGCAGGACAAAGGACCAGTTCATTCTTCCACTCCTCGCCAAATCGTGCGTTACCTACCCGTGGTAAACCTTAGACTATTTTTGAGACTACTTTGTATTTTTTGTGATTCTGGCACTAACCTGCCTATTCTCCGGTGTCTAGTTCCTGCGTCCTGCTTTCTGACTCCATTACTCACGTCAACCAGCTCTGCTTCAACTACTCACCTGCCCTTCTGGAAACTCCACAGCCTGGATCCACATTGGCCTCAGCCCCCCTTACTGGTTCTCTACAAAAATAAACTGTGATTCTCATCCTATTCGGTGTCCTGAGTCTGCATCTTGTTCATTCAGTGTACTTACCACTGGGAGGCTGTGGTTGCTGCCGCACAAAAAAATTGATCGTCAACAGATCAAGAAACTGACTCCATGGATGGAAGGCTTATGACTGTTATTGAAAAGAAGGGTGGCTATACTGGTCACTGAATTCTTTTTTGGAAATGTCAGAAATATTTATTTGTAAATTTTGAGTTGTTTGTTATTCTCACTTTAACAAATGAAAATAAACAAGTGAGATGGGAAAATTTTTGTTTTTCATTTTGTTGCATAATAATTCTGCACACTAATAGCTGCCCAATAATTGTGCACAAATGGATATTCTCCTAAGAAAGCCAAAAACTCACTTTTACTATCTTAAATATTCAGATTTGAGGATTATTAACATTTTGGATTGACCGAGAGCACTGTATTTGTTCAACAATAAAATGAATCCTCAAAAATACAACATGCCTAATAATTGTGCACGGAGTGTAGACGGGCATATTCGAGCTGTGACAAATCAGCATCGTGATGCACTGACAGTGTAGGAATCCTGCAGAGAGTCTTCCTCAGAGAAAACTGTCTGGGATGAGCAGAGTTTCAAACATGAACAGAGCAGCTCAAATGTTTTGTCAACAGCAGATGACGTCTCTCTTTAACTCATGTTGAAGATCTGACAGTCATCATGTTTCCTGTGTGTAACAGTGCATGATTTTAATTGGCATCAAAGTGATCCATACAACAACAATCTGCAATTAACTATTACCCGAGTGCCATATACAAAATAAAAGGTGGCCATTTATTGAGCGTGTCATATTGTTTCATTTCTGAAACAAATTTCAAAGTTTAATTCCCTCAGGTTTGACTAGTTTACATGTAAAAACAATTGTTGCCAATCTGGAAAGGTTCAGTCCTCATTGTGATCTTCACTCTGACATAAACTGGAGAAAATTTAATGATCCTGTAATGATCCACAAATAAATTAGAATTTAATGACACTGTTTTTAACCCCAACAATCTCTATCCCATCATGTTGGTCATCACAGCTACACATTCAGGTGTATTTCAGTTCCAATAGTTCAGGTGTTACTTTGGCCAGACTCGTTAAAAAGAGGATAGAGTGTGCAGCCGTTGCCATGGTTATATGGTGTTTGGGAAAGACCAGTGGGGGAGGAGACAGGACCTGACTGTCCTGAGTAACTGCAGAGCAATTAATCTAAACCAACAAGTTTGATGCTCAGAGTTTTCTGTGGTTATTTCATAGCAGTCTTCTGCTTATCACATACAGATTTAACCTCGGGATGTGTATGTAACTGTGGCTCTGCAGTGTGTAACATCAGTCCAATTAGAGACTGCAGCTGGAACAGATACCTGCTGCCACAGACAAGTCACTAGTATAAAAGACAGTTCTCCAGTACAGACTTCCAGCTATACCTGGTGATGGAGCACCCTTTAATGTTTTCTCTGTCAGGCTTGGAACAGATTTGATTCTGACTGATGACTAGTGAGTGATCACATGTCAGCTGGTTGAAAAACATAAAATGGAAGTAGAGCAATGAGTGAAAGATGAATGAAGGGATTTGTATGATTTCACTTTATTTGCCCTCAACAAAAACAGTGACCAAAATATTATGGAAGAAAAGTGCCCTGAACTGATGACCAGGTAACTGCGCAAGACACACTCTTTCTTGGTATCAGGATTTCAGTGTGGGCCTAGTCACCAACACACCAAAGATACCAGTTAAAGAAATAATCACAGGGCACCCACAGAAAATTCAATGGTGCAATGCTGTGATTTATGTCAACACCAAAGTAGAGTCCATAGTGTAAATGAGCTGGAACTAAGGAAAGGGAGATAGTGAGAGGAATCAGAGGAAATTATTAAAATGCAGGCAGATGGACAGAGTAAAACACACAGAACAGCTGGGACTCATTGTCAGTAAACAGAAGAGAACAGACCTGCGATTATAGCCACATCATGTCTGCTATCACTGCCATGCTGCTCCTTCTCTTTATCCGTTGTTGCAGTTTGATCTGTAGAGGCATAAGAGACATTTATTAAGTGTGTTGACTGAGCAAATAAGCAGTGATGCTCGTTCTGTTAGCTTCATAAACTGTTTGGTTTAAAACAACGGCTAAAAACTTCCAGTACACACAAAGGGGGTTTCAACTAATTTCTGAATTATTCCTGAAATGTAACAATGACACAAATGACAAATCTGTAAACCTCAAAGCTGTGCAGCACATATATATGCTGTTGCATAGCTTCATTAGGTAAATTAGGTAAGAAAATTTGAAATTAGGTTCAGAACCTGTGCTCTGCTTATTCCTTCTAAGACCAGAGCTTTAATGTAACTAAATACATTTACTCAAGTATTGTACTCAGTGAAAATGAGTTTTCATTTACTTTAGTTGAGTATTTGAACTCTTTCTTACACTCCAGCTCCACTTCAGAGGGAAATATTGTACTTTTTCTCCATCAGTTATTTACTGTATGTAATTAAAAAACTAATTAACAAAAACGTATTCCATACGTAAATGGTATAGAAGACAATACATTGTTAAAGATTCAGCCAGTGGTTTTCAGTCTGTTTGACTTGTGACACAAATGTTGTGGCCTCTTGTTCCAGTAAGAGACATTTCTCCAGGTAACTTCACAGGGCTTCATTTAATGTGTGTAACTGTTCAAATAAAATAAACTCAACCCAAAAAAACTGTTTTAGGCCCAAACATTATTATCATCCAATGTTTCACAGCAAAGATTGGAGAACTTGCAAGAGGAGTTCAGTCTGTTTCTATCTGCTGAATCAATGCAGCTGCTTTTCCAATGACTGACAGAGTGTGTTACCTCTCAGATTGTGTGATTTGATGGAGTCTGCCAGGGCTCCACAGTTGGACTGGACCAGTGGACCCCGGACCGTGACCAATGAGCTCCCTCGATTCAGCAGCAGGGCTTTCAGAGGAGCCATGTGATTAAACTGGACTGAGGAGAGGCAGCCAATGAAACCCCTCGAACCTGCCTCAACCACCTCATCTAGGCAGTTGTCTCCTCCTACAGACAGTCAGTCAGTCAGTCAGACAGACAGACAGACAGACAGACAGACAGACAGACAGACAGACAGACACTCATGATAATGTGTGTGTCTGTGCTCGGCTGCAGCTCTTCATAGATAGATAGATAGATAGATAGATAGATATATAGATAGATAGATACTTTATTTATCCCCTGCGGGGAATTCAGGTGTCCAGCAGCTCATTAATAAAAATAATAATAATAGTTAATAATAAATAATAAACAATAATAGTTCAATCAGTCAAGTTCATTAGCCACTTCCTTTGGCTGAGGTGTTCTACAAAAGATCTCCTGAACCTCTCTGTTCTGCAGTGCAGTGAGATGAGACGTTTGCTGCTGTAGCTGCTTATCTGCCCTGCCAGAATGTTGTGGAGAGGATGGTTCTTACATTGCATGCGTCTCTCCATAACAGTCCTGATGTGTCCTACTTTAGGTACTGGAACAAGACATGATGTGTCCACAGGACCCGGACCCTCCCTGTTTGTAGGCTTAAGTTAAAGATCCTCTGGAGAGGCTCAGCCAGCCTTGGACATACACCATCCAGGCCTGCTGCTTTTCCAGGATGTAGCCTCTAGAGCTCTGCCCTCACTTCCTCTGCTGTAAAGGATAGGAGACTTGACCCCAGTGTGGAGGGAGTTGCAGCTGCAGTATCAGGTTGTGAAGGAGATCCTGTAGGAGAAGCTGCAGCTGAAGCAGTGGGAGAAAGAACAGGTGAGGCTGTCTCACACCTGTTGTAGAACAGGTTGAACTCTTGGCCTTGTCCACATCACCTGGTGTTGCCTGGCTGTTCTTCTCTTTATAGCCAGTGATGGTCCTCATCCCCTTCCACACCTCTCGTGTTGTTGAGCTGCAGCTTACTCTCTACCTTCTTTTTGTAGTCCTCCTTCGCCTGCTTTAATCTCCTCTTCAGCTCATGTTGCACACACCTGAGCTTCTCCCTGTCTCCATCCCTGAAGGCCTCCTTTTTCTGCTTGAGGAGGGTGTTGTTACTTACATGTTTCCAATGAAGATTGATGGTAGAAAAGGCTTATATCTCCATCTCCTAGCCTTTAGCTTAGCCCTGGCTCTGCATCCACATTAGGACTACGGTTTCTTTAGCTCAGCTGGTAAGAGATGTTTAACTCCATATCTAGCACACTTTAAAGCCAGGAGTTTTTACTTCATGTACATTATTTTCTACACCATTAGGCAAAACAACAATGTAGGATAAAATACTATATACTGCAAAAAAAAACAAAAAAAAAACAACTGTGCTTCACTGTTCCTCCTTACAATACAAAGCAACTTTTTCTGTAGCAACTTCACAACAACATGACAAATCTGGCAGCTGATTTAAGTGTTAAGGCCATCGCCACTGTTGCAGTGGCAGAGACAAACTGAACACATCTTTTTTTGTATAATTCATTAAAATTGAAAGCAACTTGTACCAGTGAGAATAAATCCAGTGCAGGTGGTGACCCTGTCTTCACAAATCTTATTTTCTGCCTATGAAAGTTTCATCAGGAGTAAATGATGAATGTAAGGATATTTTTCGTCTTTTCACTAATCAACCATTTAATTCACTGAGCAGCTTAGAGGCTACTGGCAGCTACCGGCATCTTTTAAGGTGGAATGTTTTCTTGAGTGTAACTTTGACCATTTCATTTGTTTTTATCAGATCTCGACACGAGAGACTCTTTAGTGATGATCGGATCTTCAACCGTTTACAATGTATATAAATTTCAATCGGATTATGTGAACTGTAGATATTTTATTTCATCTGGAGAAAAAAAGTAGTGGAGCATCGTTTCGGTGGCTCCGGCAGCTCTACACCTATGGTTCCACCACTATGTTGCACGCGGTACAAAACAGTTTAACGGTAATTTTTGTTGATAAATGTGAGACGTTCATGTCACACATGTCACAGCGAAGATTAGCAGCTTAACAATATGCTTCAAAACTAGAAACCAGGAAGTGAGTTTGGTGACATACATCAAAGTTTTGCGCAGGGACTGGTATGATTGGTTCAACTGTCAGGAAACTATAAATATCAAAAACTGTCTAGTAAGTGGGCTACTTTATTGAGAAGTGAAAGTGCCAGATGTGGAGGATAACCCTAACACCTGATCGAGTCACCCTCAGGCTGTACTGTGCTTTGACAGTCAGCTGCAGTACTGGCAGCAGCATCTCTGAGTGGAGTGAACAGACAGATTTGAAGCAATTGGTATTTTGCTTAAACCTTTCAAACATCATGGAACTAAAAAAATAATCCTAGGAAGAAATCATCCCATCAAGCAGGCAGCAGATTTTGGTCGGGTGGTGTTCCCCCTGAGAGTCCGGGATAGAACAGGTCTAAACAGGCGAACCCTCGATTGCCTGATGGCTGCATTGTGTTTACTGAGTTAGGATAAGAGGTGACATAAAAAGAAGAAAATTATACTGATTGTACAGTCTTCAGTGGTCATCTAACAGGTAAAAAAAAGTTTGAAAATATATCTTAATAATCAGAATATAAAATCAGTCAGTTGATTTTAAAGTGTTCTCTGGTTCGTTGCACAGACGTGGAATTGTAAACATTGTTATTAAAAGTTTAGGTATAAGTGCCCCTGAAACCTGAAAGATGGAAGACATTAGGTTCTTTAATTAAGTGCAAGCTGTCACACCGCGGTGAGGTCAAGTTGGGTTTTTGTCCTGTCTCCGTGTTTTGTCTTGTCATTTCCTGTTTTATTTTGAAAAGAAACTCTCCTCTCGTTTCAGGTCACTTGCCCTTCCTCACGTGTCACCGGTCTGATTGTCTTCCCTGATTCCCGATTGTGTCCACCTGTTCTCCATTACCCCCATGTGTTCAAATAGTCTGCGTCTGCCTTTGTCTTGTGCCAGTGTGTTCGTCTTCGTTCATGTGCGTTCACCCCAGCCTTATCACAGTTTGGACCATAGTTGTTGTCACAGATTTTGTCGGATTCCTCCAAGAGAGAGATTTTTGTTGTAAGTTTTATATCTTAGTTTTGTTTCCATAGTTAATGCTTTCACAGCTTTTTGTTTCCTCCGTGTGGAGCGATTATTATTTACTTACCTTTTCATATAATAGTGCCTCCAGTTTTCAGGAGAGTTTTTGTTATTTCTATTTCATTTTTTGTTACTTCTTTTTCCTCCGTAGCGGGAGTGATTTTCTGTTAACGTTTTATATAGTCTTTGGGTTTCCTCCCTTATTGGAGCGATTATTATTTTGGTAATAAGTAACAAAAATTAACTGATGAAAATGTAAATTAAACAATGAAGTGATAATTTATCAAGTAATTTGATTAATGATTTATTTGATTTATTTAAAGCTGATTTTACTAAAACAGTCGTGATGTGATGAAAACAGATCGACATCATTTTACCTCTTATTCGTCATCATCAACGAATGCTGTAAATGATAAATATCAGCACTGTTTGAAATAAAATATCAAGTTAATCAAATCAATTGGCATTTAGTCTGCTTTTCAATTCACATACATTTCTATTTTTATTAGTTATTTTCTGTTGCTCCCACCTCTCATACTTGTGAAGCCAAACAGCAGACTGAGGGCAGGACAGACCTTCAGAACCTCTGGGTAAAAACATCAGAGTCAAACTATCAAACTGAATTAAAACATCAATTTAAGTTTCAGATTTACATCAAAAAATAAAATGTGAATGCTGGGACCTGAGACCTAAACACAGCACAGGCAGCCTGAGATGTGAACACTGGGATCTGAGAGTCAAATAAAGAACAGAGAGGAGGTTGCAGGAAATGACACATTCTGCTGGCTCAGACTTTTCTCAGGGAAATTAAGCAAATTAAAATTAAATTAAAATGAGATACTTACTGATGACTTTGCCCAGTGTCAAGGCTCTGATTAAGATCAGCTCTGCATCAGATGACATGGTGTACTTCCTGTGGATGTCCTGGTCGATCTGGTGAAATAGAAGTAATCACGGAAAAAGCTGGTTACAAGAAATCTATACATCATCAGCAGCAGCAACAGCAGCAGACACTGTGACACACTATGACACACAAAAAACTGTTTTCTTGACAAATTCACACAAACTACCATTAGCCCACAAAGATCTTAGAAGTGCTTCCACAACTGCTCTGATGTGCTGACTCAGATACTCTTCTCAATGCAGACCAGGAAATCTAACGCTGAACTGAAGACCTGTGACAAACCAAAAGTTTCTTCAGTTATTGTTTACATTCTCATCTGTGTGAGCTCTCTAGCATCACTGTGGTATTCTTCATTAGGTCCATGTGGTCCATGAACTGATGAATCTGAAATGTCTGTGGTGGAAAAATTAGAGATGATTTCTCTGCTGATTTTACTACAGACATTTTTAATGATTTATTTCATTATTTAGTTTCACATTCATATTGCTCCTGCAGGTGTTTGGCTCACTGGCAGGGGATTTGGTTCATGTTCATATTATTGTGATAATGTTTTCAGGTCCCATTCTTGTCATCATCATATCTCAATAACACTTTGAGGCAATTTGTTACATCTAGTACAACTTTCACGTGGACTCAAAGATGAACTGATAAGATTCTGGTGGTCAAAAGTCAAAGGTCACTGTGACCTCACAAAACATTTTTGTCAATAACTCAAGAATTCACATGCTAATTAACCCTGGACCTGTTAAAGGAAGCATAAAACTGTAAGGCAGTAATTCTAGTTTCCTCAATATCAATATTGAAAATATCTGAAAAATGAATTGCCAACATTTTTCTGTTTTTCTTTTTCTGTTACAAAATCCATATGGCAATGAACCTCTGGTCAGGATCTGGTTAGGAAACATGGTGAGCATAATGATGAAAATACCAACACTGACTGGTAATACGAGGTTGGCTCAGACAAAAATAAATCAGCTGACTACTAACCTGTACATACAGGTCTTTGCCCTCATGATGGATTCTGATGTGGTGGAGCTGTCCATCTGCCAGGCTGCTGAGGATGGGAATGAACATGTCTGGCTTCCTGTGTGTCTGTAGGTGATACCAGATCTGCAGACTTCCTGCACACAAGATCACACAGACAGCATGAACCTGCTGCTGGTCCACAAACATCTGAGAGTCTCAGGAGGGTTTAAGTCTGAGTTTGTTTTTCTAGATTGCTTTTTTAAAATCTTTGCCTTTTAATTAACAGTTGACGGTGAAGATGCATATGGGGGGGGGGGGACATTTCTTCTATGTGGCCATGACCACTCAGCTATCAGAAGAGTCCATGTCTGTGTTGTTGAATGTTGTCAATTTCATCTGAGACAAGCTTCAGTTCTTCTTAATCTGTCTTCAAAACTTCAACAAAGAGAAAATGTGCAGCCACAGCAGCTGCAGAATAAACACGGGCAATGTTTGAAATGACTACAATTATGATAACAGTATTTCCAATACATGATGTATATCTCACTATAATGTATGAAATTATTTTTTAAATCAATAAAAAAACATTTTCATATAATTAATACTTTTCACTCAGGTTAATCATGATAATACTGAATTATCACTTGGCCCTGAACCACATGAATCCGTTGTGGTTCTATTTATCATATACCATATATCATATACAATATTTATCAATGTTACAAACAACTGAATGCTGGGAAATGTGAGACAAACTAGTTCTTAAGGCAATGAGAAAAAAAAAGTTTCTATATGATTATATAACGTTATTCAAAGTCTGGAGTTGTTTCTTTGCTTAAGATTTTGTGAAGAACATTAATTAAAATCTAAACTTCATCAGGGAATGAGGAAGAGTTCCTACAGACACTCTGGTTGACGTCTGATTGTATATTTAGAGTTTCAGATGTATGGCAGTACTAAAGTCATTCTGATGCTGATCACTTGTGTGTACCGTTGCGAGCCAGGATGATAGCCATGTACTGCTGGCTGAAGGTGCTGACAGTCAGCAGCATGGCCGGACTGTGGGAGGTGATGAAACTGAAGGCCACGTCCTCTCTGGACCTGCTGCTGCTTTCTCTGGAAACACCGGATGTCTGAGAGCTTCTGTTTTGCATCACTGAGAAGGGCTCCTGGAAGGTGAAGGTGACCGAGGACTCTGTGTCGAAGGACACTGACACTTCTGTACACAAGCACAGAGAACACCTTTATATAACAGGATTCATACTGAAAGGTGCAGTATGTGTTACACCCCAACAGAACAAGCAACACACTGGTGATGTCTCCATAGAGTGGAGCTGTCTTGAAGGTGGTGCTGGAGGAAAGGTCAGGTACATGCTTTCTTCTCTGGAGGCAGGACTGGGATCAGGACACTCCATGACAATCAGACCATTAGATTGTGGAAATTTTGACCCAGTCATGGAAGAAAGGTCAGAAGGACTCATAAATATTCTTACTATACTTGTATGTACCCAATTACATTAAATTTACCTGGTGTAGTGTACATACCTGGCCTGGCATCAGACACAATCTGTTAAAGAAGTTCATTGTAAGGACATGCAGAGTTATGGATCCAAAATTGACACTTTGTTACTCTTCCCACCATCAAACTATCAAATTGATAGGAAACAGACAAATGACCCTTCTCTCACAAACAGACCATGCTTTTAGCATGCCAGAGGGATGCACAATCAGATAATGTGTCAAAGGGTCAGCTCCAGAGGATAAACGAATGAACATCAGGCAAACTGGAGAGCATAGGCAAAATCTCCAGTTTGTAACAATGAGAATCTGTCTATTGTTTGTTCATTATATTTGAAAAGTAATATCAAAAGGACTGATTATCACTAAAGTGTGAATCCTGGCCTCTCAGTGCCATGCATGAATATACACACACACACACACACACACACACACACAACACACACAGACACACACACACACACACACACACACACACACACACACACACACACACACACAAACACAAAACTCTCTTCCTCTGTCCCTCTTAGATAACCGAGTCATAAACTACAACTCACATTCCAATCCTGAGTAGTGACCAGCACAACATTCTTCACAGACACAGATCTGAGGAAGAATATATAATTGTAAAAATTCTCTTTTTCTGTGTAATTGCTGAATGAAGCAATCCCACTATATGTTGTTGTCAGGTTGAAAAACGAACATTCTGTTTATTATTGGTGGGATAGCTGAATGGAGCAATCCCACTATATGTTGCTGTCAGGTCGAAAAATGAACATTCTGTTTATGATTATTAGTGCCACGGGTGCTCAGCTCTGAGGCACTCCTCTCAGAGCTGTAGAGGAGTGCCTCGGGGCTATGACTTTTGGTGTTAAAATTCCAATTTTTCCCAAAGTTATTCCCAAAATACTGGGAATAAATAATGCATTAGGAATGCATTGGAATTTTCTTTAAAAACCCACAAAATTTCACCTTTTTTCTACAAAATTTCACCTTTTGTCTGAGTCACCCAGCTCTCTCATACCTGCACGTAGAAATGTGATTCAAACTATAAAACGGAGGAAAACTTCTGCTCTCTCCAAAACACAGCAACTGTTTTTACATAACATGTAAACTTTTCAAACTATGAGCACTCAAAGGAGGAGTGCAAATCACTTTTTCTTCAAAGTTAGAGTGACAGTGTCAGTTGGCTAGAGTGCGTCAAGCAGTAAAAAATAACCTTTATTTTTATTTTTAACTCGAGCTCACGGCCAAACCGTAAAAAGGAGACAAATAATTCTTTCTGAAAATGTAGACATAGTTGTTGGGATTCATAAAATGTAACTTTGACAGGCAGGGTCTGCACAACCAAATGTTTATAAGTTTTCAAGATTTTAACCCTTTAAATGCCAGTTTGAAGACATGTTGCCTCTTGTTTTATAAAAAAAAAACAACACAGAATATGAGATATTTCCCACATAATACATGGTGGAGGGATGTGACATTGTTTTATATCAGAGTCTTTTATATCAAGACATTTCTCAAAACCAGAATATGATCAGGGTGACTTTTGAACACTGGAAATAAATCATGTACTCATCCCAGCAGTAGCCCCCGTGGCACTCAAAATTTCCCTGGAATTTTCTAGTTATTATTATTCTTCCAACAGTTTTTTGGCCCGCTTCTAATCCTGCACGCTTTATCGTAGAAATTCGATTTTAAGCTCAAAACGTATGTCTTGAACGGGACATTCCGGGCATTACTTTTCACAGCGATATGTCTAATAATTTTGGAAATATTAATCGTTGTGTCAGATTTTTTACAATGGGAGTCAGTGGAGAGTTTGTTCCAATCCTTTAAACCTTTCTCCTCTTTGAAACTCAATTACTTCGCCATACTTTTAGCTAGAGACATTATTTAATCTTTAAAGACTTTCAGCTATTTAAATTTAACCTTTCGATATCTTGTACGGTTTTTCATTTATCGCAGTTTTATTTTTGTGCTATTTTCTGATCATTTTTGAGTTTATAATGGGTGTGTATTGCATGTAATGTTCAGGGCTAGAGTGGGTGACATCATCGCTAGAGTTGGAGAAGGGATTAAACTGCTAAAAAAAGATCCTCTTAAACTCGTCCTCCAGGCCACAAATTCAATGACATCAATGATTATTTCCCACCAACTAGACAAACTTGTCAGCTTTCAGACAATGTGACTAACAAAGCAAAGAGACTCACAGAATTTGAACTGTGCCCTTTCAAAGTGGCAGGTTACCATCTAACTGCCCCATTCACTCTAATGTAAATTGAGAGCAGAAAATCAGGAGGAAACAGGAAGGGAGGTATTTCTAAAATCGCTGCATAGGCCACATTTTTGGCACCACAGACAAACATTTTATATGACTGCGATCAGCAAAGTCTCCTCTCTCACAAAATCTAAACATTCATGTGATAACAGTTATGATATTTCACTGACAAGCCTCAGTTTGAGAGGTATATTTCAACTGCATCTCTGCCCCACTCAGTAAAACCTAAGCACTTAAAATCACCAGGGCAACCTCTGAGTGCAGGAATGGGGCTACACAGGTGGATCAAATGACCTGATTAGAGACTCCTCTCATATCTGTGATGTTTATCAACCACTTTACTGACATTTCTGTCAAAGTCCAGCTACAAACTGCTTCAACACTAAATACAGATAATGATTTACACACATGTCAACTGTTAATCCTGATAGTGAACAGATCCAGATTATAGTTAATTATAGTTAAAGCAGCTGTTGTGGGAGAAAAATGTTTGATTTAAGTCCCAATTTAGTTTCAGTTGTAAGAGTTGCAGCTTTAAATCCTGAAGTTTGCACCACTTAGATATGACAGGGTTGACATGGTAGGAAATAAGAGATGAAGTCAAGAGTCAAGAAGCAGCATGTGTGGGTTGATGCTACTAATACTCTTCTTCCTTCAGTGGAATGCAAGAAGCCTGACTTTAAACACTTTAAACAGTTTATAATCAACAGAAGAGAAACACACAAAATTATTCTGTATGTTTTCAAGAATCCTGGCTAAAGCCTCACTAGGACTTTGTATCATGAGGATGTTCGGCAAGGAGAGATGGTGGAGGTGGAAAGTAGGTCATGTTGGTTAGACAGGGGATTCTCTACAGAGTAGTTGGCATAAGGAGAGAACAGGGATATGAGGTAAACACGTGGGGAATTTTAATGAGAGTTGATGGATGGAAAAAGCTTAGGGTGTAAATGATGGAAATAAAACAAGGATAGATATTAATACTAGAAAGTAATCTGTACTTGAGCTCACACTGGTGTCCAGTAACATGGCACCAATGTGTGACTGGAACCACAGGAAGCGACCATTGTGTTTTATATAAAGGTAACTGGCTACAGCAGGCAGGGGAATGAAATGAGTACTTGAGAAATTTCAGATAGAAAGTGACAGACACCTGAGTCTGAGTCAGGGAATGATTAACAACATCGGCAGGGACTGGAGGGAGTGGAGTGATCCTGAGGTTGCAGTAACCAATAAAGGAAAGGCTGAGATGATGGTAAATACTTCTGTTACAATACAAAGTTCCAATCATTTATCTGAGGAGGGAAGAGATGCATACAAAACCAGATCGGAACGCCTGAGGGTGCTGAGGAGAAAGTGTAGCGCTGAGGATGAACAGAATATCTCATTTAACATGAGTGACTGAAGTCAGGCTCTGGATTAAAGAAGACCGCACCTAGGAAAGATGAAATATGTTATATTAGCTGACACATATAAGTATGAAGGGGCAGAATGTTAATGTTATTTAATAAAGTGTGAGAAGAGGAAGTCCCAAGGGCTGGAAAGAAGAAATAATTATTCTCATCAGGAAACCTGAGCAGGAAGCCAGTAAACCAACAAACTACAGTCCTATTGTCTTGACATCATTTCTGTAAATAAATGGAACAGATGGTCAATGAGAGACCGATGTGGTTCTTGGAGAAAAGATGTCAAATGGCTACGTAAAGTAAGTTAGTTAATTGTTATTATTATTATCATAGTCCAAAGTGGGTTTGGAGAGGAAGGTGCTCTATGGATGCAGAGCTGTGTCTGGAAGCTCAAGTAAATAAAGAGACAGTGAAGCTGGGATTTAAATTTTCATTGGAGGAGACACAAGTTCTGCTCTTCACCAGAGAGAAACTCAGGGAAGAAGATAACCTGAAGTTATAAGGACATGGGTCAGAGAGGGCAAAGTTTTTGTTTTGCATTCTGACTCCTTATCATAGTTTTTTGTTGTTTTCACACCATGTTAACTTGTGATCACTGACTTAGAAAGATATACACAGTTTAGTTCACATAATCTGATATGGTGAATGTGTTACATGCACATGGTGCTGATAAAAGTGTGTAATCAGTTTTAAAAAAACTGAAGAGAAGAACGGATGGACTGCCTTGCAGGTTTGCACAGACAGATATGGTGCCCAGTGGATATATGATAATTACTTTTGTGATCCTCAGACTTTTTGTGTAACAGGTAAGCGAGGCTCACATTTGTGGTACTGAATGAAAAATTTCCATCCATCAGAGTGTAAAATAGATTACCATGAAATTCAGTCCAGATGTTCATCTTCACCTCTAGATGAATAAAACCGCTGGTGATCCTCTGACTTTTCTTTTAGTACCACTTTTAATTTCTCTGGTTTATACCAGCAGAACTCAGTAACATCAGCCTCAGTTGTACTTTGTGTTTGGTGCTAATTAGCTAGGTCTTCTAAGGTGTTGAATATTGTTAACATAATACCTGCTAATTTCTACCAAATCTCATTAACAGTATCTGCTAATCATTGTGTCATTGTGAGCATGTTAGCTCAGACCACTGTTGTACATTGCAGCCTCACAGAGCAGCTAGCACAGCTGTAGACTCTTATGTTACGTTATTTTATCATTCAGGATGATTTCATTATCAGAAAGCCATGAACCTGCATTATTCTAATGAAACTCAAGCTCTGAGTGACTTGGAAAAACATCCTTTAACATACAGTTGGTCCAGTTTGATATGTTTTCACTGTTGCTCCACTCCAAAGCAGAGCACTAACACAAGGCTACAGGCCACACCAACAACACCCACAGCTACATCACTGAAGGACCTTTATACAAGCAGCCTAGCAGTGATTCAGAGATACATGGAGCCATTTTTTGCTGAGAGGACCTGGATGCAGCTCAACCGCTGAGCAAGACAGCCCAACACAAACAACATGGAGAATGCATTACTTCACTTTCTGTACCCCTCCATTCATGTTAAGAGCAGAGCGGAAGCTCCAACACTGTCTGAACAAACTCTGTTCGTATTCTTCTGTTACACATTTTATATATATAGTCAAGCTTGTGCTTCATCTGGAGTTGTGGCTTTTATTTGAAGATGACTATATCATTTATTTGTGTTATATCATCATTAATTGTGTCAGTCTGGGCAAAGGTTGACCATCACTCACCTTCTTTACAGTTGGGTCCTCCGTAGGCTGACTGTGAGCAGTCACAGGTATAGCTGCTGCTCTTCTCAATACACCTCCCTCTGTTGTGGCAGAGGCTGCTGAAGCTGCTGCAGTAACCCGGACACCCAGAGCTCACCCCTGGAGTCATCTTCGCCCTCTCCTCAAGGTCATAGATCACACCATTGACAGTCAGAGTCCTGATGCAGCCCAGGAAGCCTCTCTGCTGGGACGCTGTTGCCCCTGGGATGAAGACCACTATGAAGCAATATTCTCTGCATGACACAGCTTCTACTACCACTTATACATGTACATAAACACAGATCAGCCATAACATTATAACCACTGAAAGGTGAAGGGAATAAAATTGATTATCTCGTTACAATAGCACCTATCAGCGGGGGGTGGGGGGGTATATTGGGCAGCAAGTGAACATTGGAAGAAGGTGCCCTGGTCTGATGAATCGATTTTTCTTTTACAGCATGTGGACATCTGTGCCCATGCGCGTTGCTTACCTGGGGAAGATATGGCATAAGGATGCACTATGGGAAGAAGGCAAGCCAGCGCAGGTAGTGTAATGCTTAGGGTGATGTTCTGCTGGGAAATCTTGGGTCCTGCCATTCATGTGGATGTTACTTTGACATGTACCACCTACTTAAACATTGTTGCAGACCAAGTACACTCTTTCATGGAAATGGTATTCCCTAATGGCAGTGGCCTCTTTCAGTCGGATAATGGTCTTGTCACACTGTAACAATGGTTCAGGAATGGTTTGAGGAACACAACAACAGTAACAGTTCAAGTTGATGACTTGGCCTCCAAATTCCACAGATCTCAATCCAATTGAGCATCTGTGGGATGTGCTGGACAAACAAATGCCATCCATGGAGGCCCCACATCGCAACTTCCAGGACTTAAAGGATCTGCTGCTAATGTCTTGGTTCAAGATACCACAGCACACCTTCAGAGGTTTGGTGGAGTCCATGCCTAGATGGATCAGAGCTGTTTTGGCAGCAAAATATTAGGCAGGTGGTAATAATGTTATAGCTGATCGATGTAAAATGTTTAGAATCACACCTTTTATCAAATTAATTTATGTGACTCTTAATCTATCAAAACAGTTTGATACTTTTACCCCTATAACACAGTATATTTACATGCACGTAAGTGACTAGGTCCTCATAGAAATTGAATATGAATCTGATCTTATCTTAAACCTCTGCTCTAGTTCTCTGTCCTACCTACAAACAGCTGGTTGTTGAGGCGTAAGCGGCAGTGTCCATCAGCTGGAGCCTCCAGGAAGTGGAGAGGAAGCTGGTCAACCTGTAGCGACGCCTCCTTCATGTTACGCTCCACCCTCACGTAGTGCCACTGCCTGTCATTCAGAGGGAGGTGGGACTTCACAGCCAGGACCACCGGACCATTTCCAACATCAAAGGAGAAAGTCACCACTGAGGGAGCTGGGATGTCACACACATACGCACACACGTACGCACGCACACACACACACACACACACACACACACACACACACACACACACACACACACACACACACACACACACACACACACACAGTGTCTCCAAACAGAAAAAGTCAGAACTCCTTCTCAGATATTAAATGTATAAAATGTTCTATATCAGGTATTATGAAGGGGGTAGGTTTGGTTTTACTACTGTGCAAAATTTACAGTAAACTTGCAGTGCAGAAATTTTGTCTCCCACCTCTGGCAGAGTGATGACACAAGCACAGTGGGGAAAAGCCACACTTATGTTTGTCTTTACCATGGATCACTTTCTGTTTCAGACTGTAATCCTTCATCTACACACATAGAGTTTCTTTTGTATCCGCACCATCAGAAACTTTTCTTGGACGCTTCCTCGGTTTTTCCAGGTGTGTACCTGCTGCTATAGCTGCTCCATCACTATGGTCGTTCCCCTCTTCAGCTCTGGCAAACCAATCATTACTGGTTAATGTAAATGTAACGGTATTGTTTGGCCAGTGCAGGAAACCAGAGACACAGACACCAGATTTTTATTTTTGTGATTTTTTCGGGCTTTTTCTGCCTTTATTATAGTGACAGTCAGAGAGTGACAGGAAAGTTGAGAGAGAGAGGGGATGACATGCAGCAAAGGGCTGCAGGTCGGATTCGAACCCAGGCCGCTGTAATTAGGACTAAGCCTTAATGGTATGTGCTCTACCAGGTGAACCACTGAGGCGCCCCACAGACACCAGATTTAAAACTCTGGCATACTGAAGAATACACATACTAAAAGAAGTGTTGTGTGCACTCATTTAGCAACGCCTTGAATGTCATAGATGTTCATCTCTATGTAAAAGTATTAAGTATTATAGTGCACTGGTATATCTCACCTATGATAATATGAGGCACACACACACGTGCACATTTTCAAGTAGATCATGATTTATATCAGTAAACTGTGTGAATGTCGGCATGATTACAGGTTATATGATTTTTGCTTTTGTGCAAATGTTTTATAAATGAGACCTGGACTCCTGCTCTGTACAGGAATCAAACATTATAAGATAGAGAGTAAAATAAATGTTTGCAGTATTTGATGATACTTTCTTCTATATCAAATATTATAATATATATATTCTTTAAGGACTTTTCAGCTGTACATAAGCAGTAAGGAAATTACACTCTGCTGTTGGTGCCCTGTGACAGTGTAATGTGTCATTAGGATCACATCCATCATGGTGTGCATAGCCGACAGCTTTCATGGGTGCTGATAATTTTGAACATGTCCTTCTCTGTCCTGTCTCATATGAGTCTTATTCCAGTTGGTAGGGGTGTGTTGATCATTCACTCACAGCTGAGCTCCACTCGAATGAAGTCTTTATGGCCCAGGTTCTCCAGAAGGACTCCTGATCGAACACTAGTTTTGAAGTAGAAGGAGATGTCGCAGGTGAGCTCGCCTTGTAGGGTGGGGAAGAGGAGGGAGGAGGACTCCTGGTAGAAGGAGACTGCATTCCAAATGGACTCTGAAAGAAAATGAAAGGTCAGTGGGAGAGCCGGCTTCCTGCTAGGAGGCTACTTACTAATTGAAAGGCAAAATGTTCAGTGAGACATTAAGAGGTTGTAGTTAACAAAACACACACAAGTCTATCAATTTACTAAAACAACACAAAGTATTTTCATTATAAGTGTCCTTAGTCTTCATATGATACTAAAGTTACAGATGATATTTGAACATGGTTTCTGTCAATCAACATTGAGCCTGAGATTCAAAGTCTCTGCCTGCATCCACAAGCCCAAAGTGGGGCTGTAACATAGCAGTGGTCACCTACTGTCTCCATAACAACGAAGAGGTCCGATTTGGTAGATGGCCTCCGAGCCCGTTCTGTTGGTGTCTCCGATCACCACATGGCTCACTGGCAGGTGCTCTTTATAGGATAGGACGCCTGAGTCATTGGCCCTGTGATAGAAGAACAGAGAGCTGTCTCACTCCAGAGTCCAGATAAATGAACTCCTCTGTAGAGTAAATAGATGGAAACAGGGTATGAAATCATGTGAAATCCCAGAGAGAACTGAAGATGAACGTACAGTATGCAAAGTGATTCAGAGAATTTTACACCGAGATTGTGACAGAGTCATAATTTGTTTTAATTTAACCAGTTGCTTGAATGAAAATTTCTTGACCATCATAGAAGTCAAAAGAGTTTTCTGGCTTCAGGCTTTTCTTCCACACTGTGCTGCCTACTGCACATAATAGTTAATATTAATTAATGTCAGTGTCTCTCCTGCTTCACCTGCTTGGCCCATAGACTTCAAATTCAAATAAAATATCATAATACAAAGAGAAATAACTAACCTTTTTTCAGTTGGAGGCCCTGCCAACAGATTTTCAGAGGTCTCTTTTAGAGTAGCAGTCTCTGAGGAAAATGATGTTTGGGCTGCAGTCTAGGGCTTACAGTACTGTGTGGTCACTAGGACAAAGTGGCAGTGTCATATCCACTTTCAGATGTTTTGGTCACAGTCATCAACTCGGCCATATGCACAATAAGGGAAGTCACAGCAGTGAAGTAATACAGCAGTAACCTGGAAGCCAAGGCTGCTGCTGCTTAGCACAAGTTACATGTTGTATATTCTGGATTAAGGCTGTTGTGTGATGTGAAGCTGTAAATAATATTACCCACAATTAACCACAAGATAAAAAGAAATCATAGTGAGAATACAACATGAGCTCTCTACTTCATTGAGGTACAATACGCTAATGTAGATTTTTTTTCCTGAGGCTGATGCAGATTAAAGATTTAAAATTACTTCTGATGTCATTATCAAAGTTTTGGTGTTTTTGTAAATATTCATTCTGCTTTGAAAGTCTGAGTGCAGCGGTGACAGCTGTGTGTGTGTTATGTACCACGAGGCTTTGTCAGCATCGCAGTTGCAGAAGTAGTTCATGTCGATGCAGTTCTCCTCCAGGCTGCAGGAGCACTGCTGGACTCCAGGCAGGAAGCCTCCCCAGTAGCTCCGCCTATCTCCTCTCTGGTCCAACCACCAGGACAAAGGGTGTCCGTCTGTAACAAAACATCACACAATGAAAGAAGCAGCCAATGGGTTTCACAAAAGTAACAACTGAACACAGCAAAGACTCAAAGATGACTTGGTGTATGCACAGTTCATCCAGAAAGTCTTCAGACCCTTCAATGTTTTCACATTTTATGCAGCAGCCTTTTGCTAAAATCATAAAAAAAATATTATTCCCTCATCAGTCTACTCTCTATCCCGTAATGACAAAGTGGAAAGTGGCTGGTACTTTCCACAGTGATGAGATGGATGGATGGATGGATGGATGGATGGATGGATGGATGGATGGATGGATGGATGGATGGATGGATGGATGGATGGATGGATGGATGGATGGATGGATGAACAAAACGAAAAATTACAAAGAACCTGTCCCTGGTACAACCTAGAGACAGTTCGAGGACTCCACCAACCAGCCAAGTTACAGGAAATATGTCACAGTCTCTCCTTCCTGAGCTACAGCATCGAATAATGGCTAGAAGTGTTTTTGCAGAACATTATGATGTCACAGTGAAGTTAACCTTTGACTTTTTGGATATACAGTAAAATGTCATCAACCCTAACCACACAAGTCAAACATACTGTGTAGTAACATCAAAATTTGTCTGCACTCAATTATCTGGATATGTCACATTGCAAATTTATGCAGGTGGTTGAAGTAGAAGCTAAATAAAAATACCTCTGACAGCAGCTTTGCTGATTTTTATGATGGTTGATCACAAATTTATAAGTTGACCATATTTTGTGTTTTTTTTTGTATACTCTTTTCACTCACTAATCAGTTCCTGTCATTTCTACTTTGCTGTTTTTTCAAATCAGTTTCAAGCCACTGTTAATGAAACAAAACACCTGCAATTATTTCACATTAAAAGCCTGTCAGGAAAGAACACAATGGAGCCCCTGATGGGCTTTTGATATGAAAATCTGTGCAGGAAATGTTATGTTTCATTAATAGAAAATTCACATCAATTGAAAAACAGCAAAGTAGATTCAGCTGAAACTTATTAGTGGATGAATGTGTTTGTGTTAAAAAGAGAAACTCAGAGGAGCAGTGACTATGATGAATAATTGCTGATAAGACAACAGGTAAACATGGAGGAAGTGTTACATTTACATTAACAGCAAATGAAAACAGGAGCAGATCAGAAGATAATAAAATATATTTTAAAAAATCAACTCATTAAATAGGGACTTAGGGATCTGTCTTTGATCTGTTAATGAACGTGTTTGTTTGTGTTCACACGGCACCAAGGGAATGGTGGAATTCAGCACTTTATGAATGGTTCATGAGAGCAGCACAAGCACAATGTTTGGGACACCAACGACTCCTTGAGTAATTCAGGATGAATGTACACAGAGAAGAGTAAGCGCAAAAACATAACAACATGAGAGAGTGAATATGGTTCATGAGGTCAGAGTGGGGTTTTCTTAGTGGAACACAAACAGGATGAAGGAGGAGAAAACATTCAGAGGGAACGGGACCATCAGAGAAACACACAATTCCACCTTTGGTGTTGAAGAGGCGGGACTTCTTGCAGCTGTAAACCACTTCCTGTTGGCACTGCTCTGAGGCCATTATGATGGAGCGCATTTGTTCGGCCGAGGCACTGTATTTTAACTTCATGATATGAGGATGCTGCAGAGATGAGCCCTGGACTCTGACTGGAGCTGTGACGTTGTGGGTCATCACTGTCCACACCCGCTCCTCTAAACACACACACAAAAACCATGTGTTAGCCTGTTAGCATGAACAGTAAGGATGACTTTATAAAATATATAAATAAATAAAAGATGTGGAAAATGTCAAATAATCAAAAGTCTAAGGAGCACTGTCACTGTGGCATGTATCAGGAACAGGCAGGAAGAGGAGTACAGAGATCTGACGATGGCCTTCAGTGAATGGAGTGACAAGAACTGCCTCCTTCTGAACACCTCCAAGACCAAGGAGATGGTCATGGACTTTTGGAGGTCTAGGCCCACCCTTCAGCCAGTCAACATTCGAGGGAAGGACATTGAGGTGGTGCACACTTACAGTATAAATACCTAGGTGTGCACCTGGACAGTAAACTGGACTGGTCCTTGAACACAGATGCCATCTACCTGAAGGGGCAGAGCCAGCTCTTTTTCCTCAGGGGGCTCAGGTCCTTTGATGTCTGCAGTGAAATGCTGCACATGTTTTATCAGTCAGTGGTGGCCAGTGTATTTTTTTATGCTGCAGTCTGCTGGGGCAGCAGTATGTCCAACATGAACACAAAAAGACTGGACAAGCTGGTAAAAAAAAGGCTGGGTCTGTGCTTGGCAGGAGTCTGGATTCACTCAGGACTGTTGTGGAGGGACGCATGCAATGTAAGATGGAGGCCATCTTGGACAATACCAACCACCCTCTCCCCAATATTCTGGCAGGACAGAGAAGCAGCTACAGGTGCAGCAAACATCTCATCTCAGAACAGAGAGGTTCAGGAGATCCTTTGTTACCACTGCCATCAGGCTATACAACATTCATTCATTCATTGTCTACCGCTTATCCTCTAGTAGGGTCGCGGGGGGGCTGGAGCCTATCCCAGCATCCTTTCGGACGAGAGGCGGGGTACACCCTGGACAGGTCGCCAGTCCATCGCAGGGCACACAGAGACAAACAACCATTCACTCTCACAGTCACACCTATGGTCAATTTGGAGTAACCAATTAGCCTAGTCCCCATTTGCATGTCTTTGGACTGTGGGAGGAAGCCGGAGTACCCGGAGAGAACCCACACAGCCACACAGGCTGTAATGGATCTTTTTTATAATAACAATAACAATATCAATCAAATGTCAGATGTCACCTGCTCAGCACCAAACACAGTGACATACAGACAGACACAGTGACTTGACCAGAAAGAGAGTGAAAACTGGATATATGTTCATCAGGTCGACACAAACACACATCCAAATGATAGTGTTGTTCCATATCTGCTGGATGTCTGACTAAAAAACAGTTTGCTAATAAATGGACTTCATTAGAACCAGTGGCACGAGGCAGCATCCTGAGAGAGAGTTTCTGAAAATCACTGCATCATTCTAACTGTTTGTTTTTTCCCTCAAGCACATGAGCGCCCAGCCTGTATACCTCTCTCTCTCCCTTCTCCTTCTCTATCTCCTTCCTGTTACTCTCCGCAGGTCCTCCCACCTCCAAAGCTGTAGAGTCTGGAACTGCAACTGCAAACCACCTACTGCCCCCATGATCCTGTTAACACCTGCTGCTAAACTTGCTCAATTTTATTATAATTAATGATAAATATTATTACTGCTATTAGCTTTCATTATAACTTTTATCAGTAGGAGTGTTACAGTTGCCATTACATTACTATTGCTGTTACTGCTGCTACTATCACTATTATTAATATTTCTATCATTGCATGTTATTGTTCTTTTCCTCTGCGCTCTCTCTATCTCACCAACCCACCCGGTCGAGGCAGATGGACCCGCCCACCCTCAGTCCGGTTCTGCTAGAAGTTTCTGCCTCTTAAAATAAAATTTTTCCTTGCCACTGTCGCCTAGTGCTTGCTCTTGGTGTAGGGTCTTTGTAAATAATATTATAAAGAGAAGGTCTAGACCTGCTCTATTTGGAAAGTGCCTTGAGATAACTTATGTTGTGAATTGGCGCTGTACAAATAAAAATTGACTTGACTGGTCCTGATGACTGGGGACAGTCCTGGGCTGACTGAAAGCTTAGAGTAAGTTCAATCAGGAAGACTATCTCAATTCCACCTCCATTCACAATTCTCTCATTTTCTCCCTCTCTCACCCCACTCCTCGTAATCAGCTGACTTCAGGTGTTCGGCAACCAATCAGATCTCACCACGATCTCAACCAGCCAATGTTGTCTCTGTCATATTTTAAAATCTGTTCTCTTCTGTCCTTCTGTCAGCTGTCATTTCAGTGCATTTGCTGCGACCCGTAGTTGTGTATCTAAAACCTGGCTCACTTTTTTGTGCCACAGCTCCATCTTTTAAATCAGCTGCACCCACTCATTTAATTCTCACAGTCTCTGGAGAGTGGCTCCTGCAAGGCTGAGGCCACTGTACGTGTGGGAAAGTGATACAGTTTACACTGCCCTGCTAGCTTGTTGTGCTACATATCACAACCTCCCAATTTGGATTAAATTATGTGAGTAATTTACAATAGGTGGGTTTTCCATCCACCTGCATTTTCAATTTCTGTATAAAGAAACCTTAGTAAAAAATCCAGAAATTCAACAAAAGTATCACAAAAAAGTTGCAGGTTGTTGTTGTTGTTGTTGTTGTTGTTTCTGGTAGTGAAGCAGAATTTGAAAATGCTAAGAGGATGATCGCCTAACTCAGACACACAGTCTACATGTGGTGAGACCAGTGTATTGATAAAAGCAAAATGAGACTAAGTGCAGGGGGGACAGGATGACACACATGAAGCATGTGACCTAAATGTTCACTGAAGCTTCTGGTCCACTGAATAGACTGAAAACAGACAAAACAGATGAGTGTGGAGCAATGAAGAAAGGTTAGCTTCATTAAATCAATACAACAAATACCATCTTTTCATCATATTTTGACTATTGAATTTGGAGCTCTGCTGCATCTTCTTCAGCAATAGTTTTAGTGCCACCAGCTGTTTAACCAGCCCCTAACATCTGCACAACAGCAGTGGATTAAACGTGCATCCTATTATTAGGCTGTGGACTTGTACTGTGCTGGTATTTTTCATAATGAAGGAACATGTCAGTGCAACAGTCTCAGCCTCACTGATGTGGTTTTAATGACTGTGTTTGACAACTCTGGAGCTCTGTGGCTCAGACAACTCAGGCTTTGGATAAATAGACTGTACTTGTGCTATTTGCACAGATATTCTTCAGTGTGCAACAGTCTGTCAGGTTCATGGTTGAGTCCTTTTAACTGTTCACTAGCAATGAGTGTCAATCAAATTATTACTGACAGATGCACTCAGTCAGAGATGCCCCC
This sequence comes from Seriola dumerili, assembly GCF_002260705.1. NCBI lineage: Eukaryota > Metazoa > Chordata > Actinopteri > Carangiformes > Carangidae > Seriola > Seriola dumerili. The sequence goes on along the minus strand of NW_019174455.1, from coordinate 303,077 downwards.
AGAAAACCACACACAGCCCCTTCCTAACATGTCAGCCCATAAGTCTGTCAGCCAAAACAAACCTGTATGTTTGCTCACAGAGACATAAACTGATTGAAGAAGAAAACAGATGTTAACATATTAATGTGAATCACACAGGCAGTTCTAAAACAATATACAACCAATATGAACAACTACAAACCAACTGTTTAATGAACAGACGTGTCTATGGTGCACTGCTCTTTACACCAGCAGACCTTCAGTTCCACTCAATTCACAGCTTCACAAATTCAGTTTCTACACAGCTGAGTTTTTCTCTCAGAGCTCCACCCACCCCACAGAGTTTTAACTTTTATTAATGAGTGAAATGTAAAGTTTAATGGACAATGAATTGAACAAGTTTCAAAAGAAAAATATCTTTGAGAAACATGATAAAATAGTGAGAAAGGTTGTAGAAACAAACTTAATGACTTAATCTCTTCACATTTCAGTCATTGATTAACGTGTTGGTCACAGTGTAAAGACAATACAGTATAATGGTGTAAAATGTAAGAGCTGTAAGATCTCAGCACTGCCATGTTCTTATAACATCACCAGGTTCTTGAGGTGCTCAGTCCTGGATGTTCCTCTGAGGACTCCTGGCTCAGTAACTGGGGGTCTGATGAACTGTACTTGTACCCTCTCCTCAGACATCTGTTTGGATCCTCCCCCTCAAAACTTTATTCAAACTACAGTTAAAACAGCTTTTACAGAGGGATCACTCCTGAAGTAGTCCTAAATGATCTAATGCTTGTTTAATGGTCATTTCATTTCATCATTATTTGTTTTTGTGTGTATCTATAATAAAAAACCATCTTGTGACTGGCTTTGAGAACTATACATGCTAATATATTAGTCCATGATGTAAAATGTTTGTCCCTTAAAAAAATGAACAAAACTGTACCATGCTGTGATGAAATAAACATGGATGGATCAATCTTATACATGATAGTATTTTGCCTTTATGTTTGAGATTCTTTGGATTTTTGTCACTTCCTGTTTTATTTTGTAGTTTGTTTCCTTGTGTGTCTCAATGTTTTTACTTCCTGTCTTTGTCCTGTTTCGCTACTTGCTGATTTTCTGCCCCGCCCTAATCTGTTTCACCTGTGTTCAATCACCCTTGCTTCCCTTGTGTCTATTTAGTCTCTGTGTTCCACTTTGTCTGGGTTGGTTCGTCTGCTGATGTTATCCCCTGTGGTTCTTTGTGTTTTGGCCTGCTGTAATTGTCCTCGGAGTCTGCTGTGTGTCCATTTGTAGTTCCTTGTGTATACTTGTGCTTTGGTTTCCTGTTCTGTTGGTTCACCAGTGTTTTGTAAGTTCTTTGGTTTATTAAACATTTTTCACTTCTCCCTTTGTGTTGGTTGCATTTGGGTCCAGCCATAACCTCAATCGTGACAGCCTCATGTTAATCATAGTACAACATACACTGCTGTTTTGTATTGGGCATAACTAGAATCTCTCTGTATCTTTGCTGTATCATTCCATTGTGTTTGCCTCTATGACCTGCAAAGATTAAAGTAAGAAGAATCTCTGTATCTAAATAAAAATGACAATGAAAAACAAAGTAATTTGTTTTGTACACTGAGGAAAAAGATCATCCTGCTGTCAGGCTGTTGAGAGAAGCAGTATATTCTGCAGTATATACGACCTGTCAGGCGTCGTCAGCAGGAAGCAAACTGAGTTAAGATTTCTACGCTGACGGTCAAGTGTCAGCACTGTAGATCGATGGCTGTGTGATCTCTGAGAGACTCAACTCTGAGCTCTGGTCCCGCTGAAGGTGATGACATGATGGACTGCGGTGTACTAACCTGTCATATTGCAGTAGACCTCGGTGGGCCCCAGGGGGCCACTCCCATCTGGATCAATGGTGTAAAGGCCAGAGGAGCTGCCGATCAGCTTGTAAGCCGTGCAGGACGTCTCATAGATGGCTGCAAGGAGGAGACAGTTTTTATTCAGGTGTCAGAAACAACAATAGCTTCCTGTTCTTGCACTGCAAAAAAACAACAAACAAACAAAAACAAATCTCCATCTAATCTAGTCCTTTCAGCATGTAATGAAAATGTATATATTTGTCAGAGTCCTTCTGTGCAATCTTAGATATTCATGATTGAATTAGCAGGAATCAAAGGGTTTCAAGTATTTTATATCTATTTATAGTAAAATCAGCTGATCTGCTTCATTAGGACTGTGAGGGTTTGGTTAGACAGTGAAGGCAGTGTGAGCCAACATCTCACAAAAATCCTAACTGATGCACGGAAATACACAACTTCATCTTTATCTGACTGAGCACTGTCCATTTCAATCCACTGAGAGGAGCAAAGACAAAATAACCAGCACAGCTCAAAGTCTGGCAGCATGTTCATGAAGGACCTTGAGCTCAGAGTCAGAAATAATGTTTTCAGGGTGAAAATAAAGAAGATTTCAACCTGTTTCCAATTACAGTGGACTTGTTTCTCTTCTGCATCTTGAAGCAAGAAAATTCAATATCACAACTTGCACTCTTGTCATTTGCTGTGGTCAAATAACACGTGTAAAGCTGCTGCTAATATTTTGCCATTTCTGTCTAACAAATGCAGAGTAATGTGAAAACAGTGGCAGGAACCAGATGTCCCTCATTGCAAAACCTGTGTCTCAGACAGATAATCTAATTTAGATTTGCTTTGTGTAGAATTTCAGTAAATGTAATACAAAAACATGTGGTTTCTAGTTTTAATCTTTTGGCTGCATGGATATTTTCAGCCTGTCACATTCCAGTTGTAACAATAGTGCTTCAGTACAACACAAACCCATGGTGTGAAACTACTAATTAGGCTTGACACTCTCCTTTGAGGAAACCAACAGCTTGTACATATACAGTGATTATTCTGCAGGAAAAAAAATATATATTCTGTGTGAAAAAGGACCAACTCTGAGGTAATGTAAAGTTTTCTCAATGTCCATTGTTAATCAACAGGACTACGACTGCACAGTCACTGCACAGCCATGCTCATGGACCTGTGAGGCTGGTACAGTGGTGCTTTGAGCTAAATGCTGATGCCTGTGTGTTAACATGTTTAACATGTAAATCATGGACAAACTGAAACTTTGACCTGAAACTTCAAGTAAAAAGTTCCTGAGATTCTCTGGGGAAAATTAATATCTACCAGATTTCATGACAATCCATTCGACAGTTTGCAAAACATTTCACTCAAAATCAAAAAGGTCAACGTCATGGTGGCGCAAGAGGAGTAGTCATTGGATCTCAGCGACATACTGTGAATGTCCAGTGTTTGACTCTTGGGGACAGAGTGGCTGCACGGCTGCAGCTTTTATCCAAAGCACTTTACAATCTGTACTTTACAAAGTCAAGTGTCTTTCCTCAGGACACAGGGAGAAGCTGGGGATTGAACTGCCAACTCTTTGATTAGTGGAGGATCCAATCTAAACCACAGCTGCCCCATTAGCTGAAGCTGCAGAGTGTTAGCCTGCGTAGTTTTTCTGAGACACTTTCCTGCAGATGTTTCAGAGCCCCTCCTCCCAAAAAAGTGAGAAAATTTTCCCTGCAGATGTGTTCTTGTCATGGGCTAAATCACACATCTGACTCATATCATCTAGGGCTAGTTTAAATAAATAAATTAATATATATATATATATATATACATATATATAAATATTGTTAAAGTGTGTCTTGTCCAGTGTTTCCTCACAACTTAGAGCAAATGGCTTGTCATAAATATAATGAGATTCAAGCTTTCTAATATTTTTTTACACGTAAAGCTAGAGAGTATAGTCACTGAAAACGTTTGACAAGATACATAAAGCCTGCACATAAAAAATTTTATTTTATGTATTTTAAATTGTCCTCCAAGTGTCTGTCTGTAGAAGCTTCCTGCAGCAAAAACCCATCTCTTAAAACTACAGTCAATCACAACTGAATGTACAGTCAGTCAGTCAGTGGTGTCACTGTTTTAATGTGACCTGGAAAATTCATGTCACAATGAAAAACAATGAATTCAGTTATTAAAAGCAAAAGGTCATCATATGTTATGTTGTTATGTTTTCATTTCATTTGACACAGTAAAGGCACACACATAAGTTTATCTATACAGCACATTTCATACAAAAAAAGAATGAGATAGGAAGGTATTGTGATCATTAATTAAATGGGATAGTAATATCGTATCGTATCTTCGTCTCCCGCTTATCCGGATCCGGGTCGCGGGGGCAGCAGCCTCAACAGAGAGGTCCAGACGGCTCTCTCCCCAGCCACTTCCATCAGTTCCTCCGGGAGAATCCCGAGGCGTTCCAAAGCCAGCCGAGAGATATAATCCCTCCAGCGTGTCCTTGGTCGACCTCGAGGTCTCCTCCCGGTGGGACATGCCCGAAACACCTCCCTGGGGAGGCGTCCAGGAGGCATCCTCACTAGATGCCCGAACCACCTCAACTGGCTCCTCTCGACATGGAGGAGCAGCGGCTCTGACCGAGCTCCTCACCCTATCTCTAAGGCTGAGCCCGGCCACCCTGCGGAGGAAACTCATTTCGGCCGCTTGTACTCGCGATCTCGTTCTTTTCTCTCGTTCTCTTCAAAAAGCAGAGACGAGATCCCCCCGCCACCGAAACCAAACCCGTCCACCACCCGGCTGCGCCTAGAAATTCTGTCCATAAAAGTTATGAACAGAACCGGTGACAAAGGGCAGCCCTGGCGGAGTCCAACCCTCACCGGGAACAGGTCCGACTTACTGCCGGCTACGCGAACCAGACTCACACTCCTTTGGCACAGGGATTTAATGGCCACTAACAAAGGGCCATCCACCCCATACTCCCGGAGTGCCCCCCACAGGGAGCCCCTAGGAACACGGTCGTAAGCCTTCTCCAAATCCACAAAACACATGTGGACTGGATTGGCAAACTCCCATGCTCCCTCCAGCACCCTAGCGAGGGTAAAGAGCTGGTCCACAGTTCCACGCCCGGGATAGTAATAAACATTTCTAATTTAAACTTAACTGAAAAAGATGTCTTTAGTTTTCTTTTCATAGCACCATAATGACTGATGGTACCATGAATTGGTTTAAAATGTATTTTCCATTTCTTTCTTATATTTACTCAGCTGGTTATATATAATGATATATTATAAATATTATAATCAACCTACAGATTGGTTTGAAGCCACCTGTGCTCAGTGTTTCCATATTCCTACAACATGCTTTTGTTTTACTAGAAATTAACTACAGTTTTAAAGGTATAAAATCCATAATTTTTGTCACAAGTGAATTAAAAGGATGGCAAATTCAAATTCAAATCAGGATGAGAGCAGGTACACCTGACAGAGTCAGTGTATCTTGTGTTAACTGCAAATGGATCATGTTTTATTTTAAACCAGCTGCATGTTTGGTCCAAGCAACAACTACAACAGTGATCTGAAATGGCCCTGTTATGAGTGAGATGTCATTTGTTTCTGTTTTTGCTGGAACGATAAGAACTAGTGACTCACAGTTATGACACGTAGCTCCAGAGTAATCAGTCCCAGAGCAGTCGCAGGAGAAGGAGCTCCAGGACTGCCCACACTGCCCTCCATGTTCACACAGGTTAGGAAGACACCTGCAACAGACAGTGTTTCTTTTTTTAATGAACTTGTTTGTTCATCCTCATTCCAAGGAAGCTTGTGCTGATATTAAATAATATCAAATATCACAATATTTCCCACCATATGCAATATTTTTCAGCATATAATTTTTTTTTTTGAACATTTTTTTTCTTTTCTTTTTTTGCAGACCCTTATTTCACTTTTCTTTCACTCATTTCACTGCTTTGATGACTGTACAGTATTATGTGACAAATAAATCTTTGAGCTCCTGTGTAGTGGCAGCATCATTTATACCTGAAACATCAAATACAATAATATAATTAACATATTATAAAAAAACACCCGAAACATCAAATACAATAATATAATTATTATATTCTTATAATATAATAGAGATAATATAATAGATATTTGGGCTGGACTGTATTAATATATTACATTTTGGATATTACCCAAACCTACTTAATAGTAGTTTTAGGAGAAAACAAATAGAACAAGCTAACCACATGGTGTCTCCACTCTGAAGAGGTGCACTTCACCTATCATCTACATGTGTGACCAATTAACGCAGGAATATGAATAACACCTGAATCATCTGCTAATCAAAAAAAAAATACAAACAACAAAAATAATATGAGGAGGTGATGACAAATATTTCAAACATACTTCTTGGGAAACATTTTCCTCATGATGTCCAGGTTCTCACATACACCTGTGTTGGGCAGCTCAGGTTAGAAAGGCAATTAGACCCTCTTTGTCTGAGGCCTGGTAGGTGTGTGGTAGGACTGCTGTGTGTGCAGGTAAGGGAGAGTTAGGGAGTAAAGATGGGTGGTATTGTTGAGTTGGAAGTCTAATAAGATTTCCTGTATATCTAGTTGTGGTGTGACTGTGTCCTGATTCAGATTGCTGTATGCTCTGTAGCCCCATGCTGAAGAGGTAGGCCATAAACAACTTTAAATTTTAGATGTATCATCTGTATAGGAATATAATATAATATCTGTATTCAGCTGTTTAGGAAAACATTGAGCTTCCGCCACTTCTTTGTTGGAGCCTCAGTACAGAGCCAACCATCTCTACCAGCATCGTTTGTAAGCTTTAGAGTTTGTAAGATTTTGGTGCCAGACTGCTGCTTTGCCTGGACCAGTTCATCATGGCTGCCTGTTTCATGTCTCCTGACCTTTTAGTTGGACCTAATTATTGTCGATTATATACTGTCTGTTGTTTCATATTGTTGCTCAGAGGCCTTTTTAATGTTGTTGTTTAGGAGGCAGATGGTTAGACTCCTTGTGAGTATGTTGAATGTCTTTAAAACTTTTGTGAACCTGAACCAACTGAATAGAAACTTTACTGTGTGATTTTGTTCTTGTTTTTCTCAGTCAGTGTGGAGATCTGCTGGGGGTTTGCTTTCTTTGCAGTGTAAATTGCAGTGTAAATTGTGGTGTTGATAATGATCAGTGTGCACACGTGGTGGTTTCTATTGGGGTCTGTGATAGACTCTCCCCATGGTAAGTACCCTGCCTACTTCAATCATACATACTCTTGTGTGTGTCATAGTCAAGTCATTTGGTGTCTCAGCAGATCAGCTGTTTGAGCTATTTGTTGTTGTGAAATAAAACATTTTGACTAAGACTTGATTGTTTCCTCTTTTGTCCTGAGGTCCTTCCCTGCAGCAGGTATTACACCTTAAAATAAAAATTTGATTGTAAACTGGATGCATGTCTCCCGCTCTTCTTGAATCCTGAAAATTTGTCCCTGTCCTGACAAGAGGATGTATGATGGTCAAACTACACAACTAATTAAATATGACTCAACTAAAAAAAGAAGCTGTGTTGAACTAAAATATACATTAAATGAAGGAGTCTTTGATGAAAGTCATTCATTTCCCACAACTGATGTAGCTTGTTACCAATAATTAATTCATGTTACAGTGTTAATTCATCCTCTGCACAGTGATGGTATTGCACTGCAGTGTGTTGATGTACAGTACATACAGCTGCTGTTAAAACTGGCAGATAAACATGGAGCATTCAGCAGTTCTTCTGTATAATCCATTTACTTATTCTTTTGTTTTCTCCAGTTTTAGTTACAGTTAAATTCACATACACATCATCTAACTAGAAATGGACAAATCTCTGTTTGTCCATCTCAACTGATCTCATGGACTTCAAACTTTGCACCTGTTTTGCTGAGGAAGGCAGTGCAATGTAAAAACACTCCCATATTTCATCCAATCACAGGACAAATATTTGAACTTATGTTATGATTTCACCTGCAAAGACCTGATTCTTAGTTTGAGGTGATTCTACATTGATGAAAACATAATGATGAATAGGCCTATCATGTATCATGTATCACTGATCCTTTAATTGTTCAGGTGTTTGTGATGTTTGGTTAATGCTGCTCTGCTCCCTGATAGAAAGGACCAGAGGTCCGTACTACGAAGCAAGATCTGAGGTCATCAAGGTAACTTCAGGTTTAACTCTGGGTTTTCAGTCCTTACCTGGGTAAATCACCATGGTAACTGATGCTAAACTCGTAGTCATCATTCCTACAGTATCCTGACAGGGACAAAAGAGTACAATAAAGTGATCAATAACGAAGATCAGAAGATATTTGTATAGATCAGTGGATGTTTCGGTGTTTGAGTCTTTCCATGTGTTACTGGTTTCAAAACAGAGCCTCTAACAAACAGAGGAGGATTTATCACATTAAACAACTACAATATAACTATTAGAACTTCATTTCAACAGAACACAGATTCTTTAATCTGATAGGATTCTTGACAGTCATGAAGCTTTTCATCACTGCAGCTCAGAACATGAGGAGAAATAAAAACTAAACCAACAATGATCCACACACTGATCAATATTTCCATCATTATAAATGAACATTTCAGTCAGACTGACTCTTCAAACATCCCTTACTACTCTCCTCTTCTTTCTCTCCTCTTTTCTTTCTCTCCTCTCTGCAGCAGAAACAGTCTGACATTAACTTTAACTTTTATCTGCTTCACATGTTCATAACAGTTTGTTCATCATCAGACTGAAGAGCAAAATATTCAGTGAGAAAGTTAATGATAATTAATGTTCTTATTTTCAATATATCATTATTCTGGCTTTAATGATTAGTATTATTTCTAGTGTTTCTTTTTTTAATTCAGGCATGTGATCATGCTGTCACATTTCACTTCGTTGAATTTCACTTTATGACACAATAACTGAATTTACCTGCAGGTATCAGTGTCTCTGCTCATATCCTATTACTACTTCATTCCCATGCTTGGTTCTGACGATGTTGCTTATAATCAACAACTCTGCCTCTTTCTCATGAAGGCACTCGTACCAGGACATGTAAACCCAGAGTTAACTGACCCAGTAGATAACTAGCTTCACAGTACAGGTGATCAGGATGGACAAAAAAAAAGATATCCTGGGTATGTTGAACTTTAAGATCCTGGACTCGTTCAAAACTAGTTGGCTTTTTGTCTTTCTTTTTTTTTTTTTTTAACATGTCAGTTAATTTCATTCATTATTAACTACAATTAATTATAGTTTTAAAACTTTTTATGCTTCAGTCCTGACATGTGTCCTAAATACACTGGACATGGTGAGGACCTGGCTTTGAAGTTTAAGAGTGATCTTTTTAACTGTAAACTGATGAACATACAAGTTGTGAAATCTTGCTTTGTAAGATGTAATGTAATATGTAACTGTCAGTTCCACTTATGATTTCTCTGACTTCGAGCTTTTTGGTAGCTAAAGTTAAATCTTTTAATTTCAGATGAATTGTGATCTCTTGTACGTCCATCAGGCCGAGTGGTTTGTGATGTTTTTTTTTTTACATCTGACATCAGTCTCAGCAGTCAGTCCAGGGTCCTAATCATGTACATGGTCATATTCTGGACCTTCTTTTACCTTTTCATATTCTGGTCCCCAGTGTCCAGATAAACAATGTCAGGTTATCTGATCATTGGTCCATCATGTTTTTCACCTCACTTCCCTCACTGAATCATGAACCCAGTTTTCCACCAGGTCTGTTTCCGCCTCTGCAGTGCAGTTCTTACATGCCCTCATGCCCATCTGGAGACAGATGTTGGTGAGTAAAGGAATGAAGTAGTAAGTAAACAGCTGCTAATGCTAATGCTAACAATAGCAAAACTTATACGTAGCCCCTTTAATGATCAAGGACTCTCTGCACAGAGAGCATATATGAGTTTGATACTCACTCTATCACACTGAGCGTAAGAACAGAACACCCAGTCAATGTTTGTTCAGTGACAATTTCAATAAAGGTTGTTCAATGATCCCATCCTCAACAATGTTGACAGGAAAAGATAAGAGGCAGCTTTACTATGTGCATTTCTTTCAGCCAGAAATGACTGGGAAGATTCAGACAATGAACCCGACTGTGATCATTTTAATCTCAGAGATTAAATCAGAGTGACTAGTGCAAAGACTGAGGCCTTCTCCAAACACACTTCCTGTTTCTGGTTCATGTATGTGCAGCAGCACAGAGACCAAAAAGGAAGGTAAAGTGCAATATAGGTGGGGGCTGTGGTGATCAGTTGGTGAACAGTTGCTCTGAGACAGCTGAGCCAATCAGAGTGAGGCAAGCTTCTTCAGGAAATCATGCTGTTGACTGGACGATGCAGAGCAACATGATGTGACCCTGACTACAAACATCTTAAGCCCCCTCAGTCTACTGACTGTGGTGGGGTTTGTTTTTAATTGTAGATTTTTACCCTCTGAAAACCTTTGATCTTTGAAGTGCTATTGTGCAAGATGAAGCATCCATGAAGTCCAGATTCTCTGCATTAATGCACAAATGTCCTTCTTTTATCTCTGAATGTTCTCATCTATTGTCTAGTTTAAACTAACTCACTCACTAACTCACTGCATGATTTTCTCTCCTCAGAGCAAACAGGTGATGTCTGCATCTGACTGACTCATTCAGTCTCACTCAGTTTGTTGTGGTACATTTGCATGTCCATGGTCATACCCTTGAACATTAGGCCTCACCATCCTGAATTTCCACATAATTACTTTTTATCAATTCTCTTGTTATCAGCCTCTGTAGCTCCCCCTTCTGGCTTGCGCACAGCACAGCTGTTCCACTTCCAAACAGGGTACAATCTACAAGGTTGTGTAACAATAATGCCTCAATACTGTTTCTGTTCTTTCCTGCTGTCAGACATCTGACAGAATCATAATTCATTCATAATTCAATCATAATCAAAAGCCCTATTATAGATACTGATCAGGTAAACAAGACTGCTTTAGTCATTTGTACAAATGACAAATGCTGTTATTTTTCTTGTGAGGGCAGCCTCTATGTTTGGACAGTAAATTGTGATATGTGTTCAAACAAAAACAAAGAGTTTGAAGCCACTGTTGAACAGCCACAGCTAAAATGCCTCGTTCTTTTCATCTCCTCTGTGCACCTGAGCTGAGAAACACTTGAATTGATGTGGGGGAACTGGAACAACCACCAACTCTCTTGCCGGCCTGCTCACAGCAGACTGCAACACTCTTCTCCTCAACAGCAGCGACCATTTTAGGATGAACCAAGTGAACCATGTTTTCATCAGAATCAGCAGCTACAACACAAGGTCAGCCAGCTGATTCCCAAGCAACAGGAGCCACAGCAGAGTTAGCGTGGAAAAGCTAACTCTGTGAAAAGAACAAAGGAGAGAACAACAGAAGCCACACAGCAAGAAAGGACTTTACAACAACAACCTTTTTCTTTTGTTACAAGGATTGGGTAACGTTAACTGACTGGGCCAAACCTCACCTAGCACAGCACTGCTAAGCAACAGAACTCTTATCCTTTGTTAATGTACATGCTGTTTTATGCCTGTATATACTAGATTAGACATTGTGTTTTACTCTGTCCTATTGTAAATAAATGTCTAAGTATAACTACTGGTGTTTAATGTTGCACAAGTGTGAATATTGCCAACCTCAACTCCTCCAATCCTTCAACCTTTACCTACTGTTGATATGGTAATTTGGTTATAGTTATAAAGTTAATTATTGATCAGAGTTCCAGATTAATGGTAATAATTTGAGACTGAACCTATATTTTGCCTATTAGTTTAGGCTGGTGCCCCCGAGGATTATTTAATGTTAATATTTTTAATTGACAACCGAAGGTCCAAGATCTGGTGCCCCGTGTCTACAGACCCAACATTTATGGTATCCCGCTCGTGAGGCAGAGCTCAGACCCAACGTGTAAGATCGTGCTACTTGCTCAACATCCATAGGGGGCAGCATTTTCCCTTTTTGACCCCGTCCAGTTGATCATATTGTCGTTTTCCCCACATTCCTCATCATTTATTATTTATAGGTGCATTTATTGCTGATATTGCTGTTAAAACTGCTGATCAAATTATGAATACTTGTAATACAAACAGTATGTTTTTATTAACCTATAAAAATATGAAGGCAAGGGAATACTGGATGACACATGGGTGTCAGGCTATAGCAGCATGAGGAAGGGATGATGACATTATCACAAAGGCAGAATCAGAAAATAAGGTTTATTGCCAGATAGTTTTTTACTTACAAGATATTGGGCTTGGTGTTTGGTGCAGTATACAATAAACATATTAAGGAGGAATATAAGAGGAAATAACAATAAAAAGGTAAAATACTACAACAGTCAAAAAGATAAAAATAAAATAGATACATATATTAAAAAAGATAAAACAATAAAAAAGATACTACACAAAAATACTATAACTATGTATAAAAGTGTTCTGGAATGACAAAACCCCTGCTGAGCAGGATGTGCAAAAGATCACAGTACAGACAATGTCTGTTATGTGCAGGGATAATACTCCAATATGTTACTGTAATGTGGTTGTTGATGATTGATGAGGCCAGACGTAGAAGGAAAAGAAGGTGCTGCTCCTTCATTGGGGATGACTGGACTGGAATTCTGGTCCTGATACACACAAACAAAGAATTTCTTTAAATCATACAAATTATTTTTATTCAAACATGTTAGGTCTGTTGTGTGTGTGTAATAAATGGTAAGAATAGATCTGAATATGCTAAAATAAATACAGTATGCATACTGATGTGAATATGCTGAGATATATACAATGTGAACACTAGTAACAGTACTAATACTATGAAATGTAGAGTAAACCAATATACCAATTATAACCTATAAAACCAATGATCAAACCTTTATAACCAATAAACAATGAAATCAGTCCATCCAGAGAGTTGCAATGTCACAATCACAATAATTAACTTTTCCATAAATTTGATCAAAACTCATTATAGTTTCCCACGAGTTGAACCAATCATACCAGTCCCTCTGCAAAACCTTGATGTACATCACCAAACTCACTTCCTGGTTTCTGGTTTTGAAGCATGTTGTGAAGCTGTAGACGTGTTACATAAAAGTCTCACATTTACCAACAAACATTACTGTTAAGACTGTGTAAAGCAATTCCCCAATGTTTTACATGAAAGTGGGGTTAAATGGTTTTGTTCCGGGGTGTTAAGTGACGCAGTGGTCTAAGTAGGCGCCCCATATGTAGAGGCTACAGTCCTCGCTGCAGTCGGCCCCGGTTCGAATCCCGCATCGGACAGCCCTTTACATTCACATTTCATTCCCCCTCTCTCTGCCTCCCCATTTCCTGTCTCTCTATACTATCCTGTCCAATAAAGGCACAAAAGCCACACAAAAAAAAATGGTTTTGTTCTGCGTGCAACAAAACAATGCTCCACTACTTTTCTTCTCCAGATGAAATAAAATATCCACATAGTCCAGTTGATATTTATGTACATTTTTAGGGCTTTATGTGATTATAAAGATCAGCTCTACCTGTGATCAAAACAGAGCAGCGGAGCGTAATTGCTTGTTCTTCTTCCCTATAAGATTTGTGAAGACAGGATCACCATATGCACTACACAGGATTTATTCTCACTGGTACAAGTTGCCTAAGACTAAAATTAATTATACAAAAAAGATAGCAACAACTTTTGCAATTTTTATTTGTTTCCTCAGTTTCGTTGCAAAAAACATCTATAACATAGCAACTTATAAGAAAAGCTGCCACAAAATCAGGTATTTCAGAACTCAACAATCCCAAAAACAGCCTGCGAAATTCTGGAGGGTAGTACAAATATGGATATACTATTGTAGCGTGAATACCACAATTTGAATTTTGCTCTCGTTAAAAGAATGGGGCACCAGTCCTCAGGGAGGACAATTTGATTAAAGTACAGATTGTTTTGATCAATCTCACATCCAAAGTTGTGATTTCTCGATTACAGGGATCTCCGATCTTCACCTCAAAGAAACACAGGCAACGACTGGGTTACGTTGATAATATTTATTGACTAACTAAACACAGTAAAATGAACAAGGATAATGACATGAATCTATAACTAATAATAACTATATCTACCAGCTGAACTAGCAGTGATTTGGGCGATGGTGAAAGAGAATGGATTTAGATATGTGTATAGCATTTATTCGTAACGGTGGAGAATTATTAAATCGGGATTAGTATTATTCCGACATCAACCCAGTTCGGAGCAAAGGATAGAGTTGCCTACTTTGAGTAGCGGAGCGCTGTTGAGATCCTGGCTGGAGCCCCGGAGTTTGGTTGCTAGGCGACGGGGACGCCACACTCCAAGTGGGTTTCTCTCAGAGACGACGGCCGTTGCCAGGGGTGACGGGCTCTGCCGATGTCTCGGTGGATCAGCGTCGGCGCAGTCTGCCAGCAGACTTTCTTCGTAGGCACTCTCGAGATCTGGTTAGCCGGTCCTGGTGTGGCGTGTAGCCGGAGGGCCGGAGGTTGGACAGCGGAATCAACGCTAGTATTTGACTTAAATTGCCAGATAAGTTGGAAGAGTTGTGTGTTGCCAACGACGCACAAACCTTCTAAATCTTCTAGACAAAAGCTGGTTTTGTCACAAAGGAAAAACGACAAATTACTTATACACACCTGTGTGTGATTCAATTTGGAAGGCTTGGCTTGTTGAAATAGTAAGGCAAAAATCGCGCACCAAGTGTAAGAAGTAAAGTTTAAGCTAGAAACGAACGTGAGCTAGTGCGCGAAACGAGGCGTAAGATTAAGATTGTAAGAAAAGTTGTAAGACGAAGGATGTAAAAAGAAGCGTATGCAAAAGAAGACGTAAAAGAAAAGAAGAAGAAGAAGAAGAAAAAAAGAACGAGCCCTGGAGGATCCTGCTGTTTTATCCTCGGGGTGTGTGTAGCTGGGGGGGGCTTGACAGTTGTCGCCACCCCTTTGGTCTTCCTTCTCTTTCTTTGTTTCAATAAAGAAAGAGAGAAATAAAAACCTAAGTTAATTTGTTTAATTTGGTTTTACGCGCAAGTGTTGCATATTCTACTCCCACCATGGCCCATTCATTTTGACAACGGCCTAATAATCAACTACCTAGCTAAAGTTTGGAATATACAAGATAACTAATAAAATCATCATGTTTAACAACACACATAGAATACATAGATCAATGAAAGGATAACAATTTGTAACCACACAAATATATAGCTAAGTTACAATATAAAACAGTAATGTCAGAGTGATGCATTAAGTTTGTCTATTTCTTAATTCCCTAAGGGAAAAAGGGGTCCAGTCTGGTCCTTAGATGGCAGTATTGTAACATGGTGGATATTTACCTTAGAACTAATAAAACCTATCTCAGCCTCCATGTGGGCTACAGAAATGAACTTCGGATCATACTTAGTTGAAATCTTTCCAGAGTAATACTGCATGAATTACCTGGTGATAGGACGTTTGGTTCAATGACATTTCAATCATGCTTTATAAAATGTGGAATAGTTCATCAATCCGGCTTGGAATGTAGGATGGTTTTATGGCGGGGGTCTGTGGTTCCTCGTGAGACCCCCCTTTGGGTAAGAAAGGGTGTTAAAGGTGAGAGTGTTGTTTTCTCTTGTGAGAGAAGATGAACCAGGAGTGTGAATCCTGGTGGTTTAGCACCTTGATGGCTAAATGTTCCTTTTCATGTTATTTGATAAGAGGTGGCACCCTCCTATCAATCCCGGATGAGTGTCAGGGATGAAACATGAATTCATTGTCAGTCTGTGGGGGAGAGTTGTGTTTGTCTCCCATTTGGTGCAGGAGTGTTGGTTCAGAATGAGTTCGATGAGCTAGCCATAAATTCCGATGGTATCTTCAAAAGCTAGTCTATTGGTGAGGGGAACTCATTTCGTCCCTGTTTTCTATCCATGTGATGGTTTGATGATGGGAAAGTGGACATGGAAGGCTCCCCATATCCTCCAGAGCACCCCAGTGTCCTTACCATAAATCTGGTGTCTGGTCACTGGCGTCCACCAGTGTCCGCTACATTCCCCCACTCGGTCCAATGGTCGCTGTCCAGGGTGTTTTGGACCGTTGAGCTGAGTTGAGGACATCTGGGTGGCAGTGACGTGACAGTACACTACCATTGCAATCTGGGTTGATGTCTTTAACTAAGTGTGTATCAGTTATGTATGTAGGGTGTCAACTTGAGAAAACAAAGAAAAACTAGCATAGTTACTTCCTATATTAAGACACTAAATCTAAAACTACTTCTTACCAGTAGTGCTTACTAGGCTCTATATCGATACTACCGGGTACATGGGTTTATCTAACTAGTCGCATAATAGTTCCAGGATGGCAGGGCCACTGGAAGGGTTTCGGGTGAAGGTTGTCTCATCGTCAACAGTCACTAGGTCATTAGTGGTTGGTTTCGTTTCTCTTTTCCTCATTCTTATTCCTCTGTTCAGTCTGTCCAGACCCTGATCTACGTGACACTGCCAAGTTTTCATGCGCCTGACGTATAGGCACGTCAAACCAAAGGTCAGGATGTATCCTAAGCCAACAAGGGCGGCTATGGCAGTGTCTGGAGTAGACCAGGCATAGGTTAAAGGCTGGCTAGGAGTATGGGTCTGGGAGGCAATTTCTTTTAGAACGTTGTCAACAGGGCCTACGTCTATGGTCTGAGTTCCCTCGTATTGGACTTGGGTTAGGGTCTCAGAATCCAACTCGAGGGCATGTTTGTTGAAGAAGTCAGACACCTCAATGTTACTCTCATACTGGTCAGGGTTTAGATGGTAGAGGGCTAAGTCGTCTATGTGAAAGATGGCACCCTCAGGCACGGTAACCCACAGGGTGCGGTGAGGTAGTTCGATACGGGTGGAGGTGTCGTGTCGGTCATAAGTGAGAGTTGCTATTTTCGCTGGGGTGTTAACTAACCAGCGACTTCCCACTATTTCTGCCTGAGTCGTAGTCATTTGGTAGAGGGGCGTGACTGTTGTTGGGCATTGAGAGTCTTTAGTCATGGTTTGAATGCCGCAGATACCACCTGTGTTATCACGTACGAATGGTTTGCTGGGGCAGAGGTAGTGGATGTCTTTTGTCAGTGTACACATGCGGAGGTTGGGAGCAAGGTATAAGTCAGGGTTGCTGTCGTGGTATGCCACAACGGGTGGTGTGTGCACTTTGACGTGCGTTTCACCCTGCCAAGAGCCAACATTAACTACGTCCTTCAGACGGTAGATGTTCTCAGGTGTCACTATGGGTAGATTTATAATAAAGGCTACTTCTCTGGCCTCTGGGTCTACATAGATTGGTACTGAGCTACCTAGGGTGTAAGCTAAATGAGCCTGTAGTGGTGTCACTATGTCTCGAGTGGCAGTGGCAAGGATGTCCTGTACCAGGGAGAGTGGAACCAGGTAGGGAGGGATCCTACCTATAGCTAGACTATCAATTGATAACCCAATATCCCTAAGCATGTCGGACATTAGCATAGTCACCAGTTGTGTGTGAGCATAGTCTGCCTGCAGGACTGACAGTAACAGGTCTACTGCTCCTAAAGTCTGGAGCAAGGTTTCACTGTGAGTGTTAAGTACTAGGACTGTTCCCTGCAACGTCTTCCCAATAGTTTTTAGCTGTGCTTGTTGTTTTACCATTTGTTCCTGAATCCCGGGGATTTCAGCCTGCAGCTCCCCCATGTGTCGTTTGACAGCGGCAATGTTTACAGCATTAACTGAGGAGACCCCTAGACTAAAGAGAGAGCCGAGAGCAGCAGCTGCGGCTAGCAAGCCTCCAATGAACCGCTTCTCTCTTTTGTTGGCACCGCTTAATTCAGACCGAGTGATGGTGAATTTCTGAAGCTGTTGCAGCATGTGGGTTATGTCTACCTCTGCGTGGGTTATAACCTCCTTGTTCCAGCGAATGCCAGCCCAAGAGGTTAGTTTGGCTGTGGTGGGGACATTTCGGCGACAAACCATCTCAGGGTTGAATCTAACGAACACTTTCTGGGTGTGTAGACGACAATTTGTGATTAGAAGTCCTGGTTGTTCCTTTAGAACAATCCCCGAGTTAGGCCCAGGTTCGACGGTCTCGGGGTTCGCCGGGGTAGTTATCATCCCGAGAGTCACGATGGCGAGCAGCAGCCGCGTCATCCTGATGGGAAAAACACACAGGGTTACCGGTTATTAGCGCCACCAATTTAGTTAGTGTTTCGTTTGAAATGGGCTGGCGATTAGTTAAGTCACCCCCACTAGTTCACTTTGCGAGGTCAATCACTTGTTGGAAGTGTTGAACGGGCTTGAAGGTTGATTGGGGTTTTAGTTTAAAATTTGGGTTCGTAGTGTATTTAATTCGATTTCTCGTTCTTAGGTTAGCACAACGATCGAGGCACTATCGCGATTGTTCGATGTTGGTGAGCGATATCTAGGTGTGCTAAGGGTTTTATAATCAGTTTATGACCTGACTGGGGTGCTGTCGTCCCCTGTATATCCCATGGGGGTCTTATGTGGTTTGATCTGGTTGCGGTGGACCCATTTGAGGGTCGGTTCTTTCTGGCCCTTGCTAACCTTGATTTGGTACACAACGGGGGAAAGCTTGTCTGTGATCAGGTAGGGACCGGCCCACCGAGGGAGGAGCTTTCGGGCGAGCCTTCCCGTGCTTGGGTTGGTTTGACCTGTTGGTTGGAAGAAATTGTAGTACCACACCTTGTCCCCCACTTGGAGTTCTTCATGTGAAGCCTTTTGGTCATAGTAGGCCTTACGTCCTTCTGCGCTTTTGTCCAGGTGTTTTTGGGCAAAGGCGAAGGTGGCTTGAAGGTGTTGGTTCAAGTCCGTCATGTACTGGTGGGTTGTATATGCTGTTGCAACGCTAGCTTCACCTGGTTGGTAAAGCAGATGCAGTGGGAGTGTCATTTGTCGGCCTGTCATCATTTCAAATGGCGAAAACCCCGTTGCTTCATGCGGTGTTGCTCTGATGGCCATTAAGACCAGCGGCAGTTTCACATCCCAGTCCCTGTGGTTTGAAGTCACGTACTTCTTTAGAACGCTAACCACGGTTCGATTAGCTCGTTCTACCTGACCAGAGGCTTGGGGATGATGGCTGATGTGGAAGTTGGCCTTCACACCGAGTATCTGCCAGAGTTCTTGCATTACATCCGCAGTGAAATGTGTGCCCCGGTCCGAGTTGACGCGGCTCGGCAGACCGAACCTGGAGAAGATGTGGTTCATCAGTAGGTATGCGGTTGTTTGAGCTGTGTCGTTTGGGGCTGGTAAGCACTCGAGCCATTTAGTGAATGCGCATGTGACCGTGAGGAAGTATTTGTTGCCTCTGGTTGATTTGGTCAGAGGTCCAACCCAGTCGATTTGGAGGTCGGACCAGGGGAAGGAAATGCCTCTTCGCTGTAAGGGGGCTCTGTGCACAGGATTGGCTGGTTGAAACTGGCAGCAGACTAAGCAGCCTTTGATGTAGTCAGCCACATCTTTTCGCATTTGTGGCCAGTAGGCGACCTGCCTGAGTGCATTGTATGTCGCTTTGGAGCCTTTGTGTCCTGCGCATGGGGAGTCGTGGGCATGCATTAGCATCACCCCCCTGTGGTTACGAGGTACCACGAACACAGGTGAAGTGAGCGCATCGGAAGCATAAACCAGGATGCCATTGAGCAGGCGCAGGGACGCACGTTCGTTGAAGAGGATCTTCAGGTCAGGTAGTTGGGCAAGTTCATCGCTTGTGATCAACCGAGCAGTTGGGTCGGTTAGGTGGCCAATCATTGTATTGATTGCTGGATCAAGCGCTTGCAGTGAGATGAGGTCCGAATCAGAGAAAGCCGGACGGACAGAGGCAGTGGTTATGTCAGTTGGGCGTGGCAGCGCTGAAGTGGCCGCATGAGACCGAGTGATGACACAGATGCTAGGGGTGGGTGGGAGGGCAAGGGAATCCGGCTCAGGCACAGGTTCTGGTTCCAGTGACCACGGCGTGCCTTCAACCGCGCCACGTTTAGCAAGTGTGTCAGTTAGGTCGTTCAGTTCTTTGTCTTGCCCGGGAACACGGGAGTGGCCCCTGACCTTTTTCCAGTAGACCTGCATGTCTTGTGTGTCCACGAGGTGATTGCAGGCCACAAACAACTCTTTGTGCTTGACTGGTTTCCTGTTGGAAGTTATGAAGCCATTGCGTTGCCAGAGGGGAAGGTGGCAAGAGAAGCTGAGTCGCGCATAGTTGGAGTCGGTGCAGATTACCAGCGTTTTGATTTCTTTTTCTACAGCCAGTTGCAGCGTGATCAGGATGCCAGCAATTTCAGCATACTGGGAAGACTGGGAGCCCAGTTTGAACATCTGGGGTTTATATGGGGTGTCATGGACCCACACAACTCCCACGCCTGCACGGATCTGAGTTTCATGGTGGAAAGAGCAGCCATCCACGTATGCCGTTGTCATCTCTTTGCATATGTTTTGGTCAAAGTAGTGGTGGCGTGGAGGTGTTGGAGGTGGCAGTTCGCAGACTGGTGCTACGCTGGTCGGGGAGTCGTCTGAACACCGTTGGCAGGCTGCCAGTCCTGTGCCCAAGGGTGTTTTGTGGTTTTGAGCGTAGCGCACCTCTATATTAAAGCTTTGTAGGGCCATCAGCCACGACGCTACGCGTGCATTAGTGACTACGCCATCTCTGAGTCGCTGACTGTTGAGGAAGGTTACTGGCTGGTGGTGGGTTTCCACAATCACTTTTTGTCCGCCAAGATAGTTGGAGAAGTGTTTGACTGCCCACACCGTCGCTAAGAGAGCTTTTTCACAGTCAGTGTACTTAAGTTCAGGGGGTGACAGAGTTTTGCTGGCATATGCAACAACGCGTTTGTCGAGGTCATGCTTTTGGTAAAGGCCTGCGCTCAAGCAATGGTTAGAGAATCCCACTTCCAAGTGGTACTCTTTGTTGCAGTTCGGATAGGCCAAGCAAGGAGCCGTGCAAAGTTTTTCTTTAAGGGCCTGCATTGCCTGTTGTTGTGAATCGTTCCAGACAAATAGCGCATCTTTTCGAAGGAGTTCTGTTAATGGCTTGGCCAAGTCAGCGTAGTTTTCAATGAATTGGCGGGAGTAGTTACATACCCCCAAGAAGCTACGAAGTTCAGAGACATTCGTTGGTGCTTTGATGTTTGTGACTCCTTGTACACGATTTATCTGTGGCTCAACCCCCCGTGGTCCTACCAGGAGGCCAACATAGTTCACTTTGGTTTTACACCATTGGCATTTGGAGAGTGATATCTTCGCGCCAGCGGCTGTGAGTCGCTCCAGGACATGATCAATCTCCTCCAGATGCGTGTCCAGAGTAGAACTTCTCATGAGGATGTCATCAACATAGATGAGTGTGCCCCTGTCGTTAGCATCAGGGCACGCTTTGTTTAAGAAGATGTTGAATTCAGCAGGTGAGTTGGCGTAGCCAAACGGGCACCTGGTGAAGGTGTATTGTCGATTTGCGAAAGTGAATGCCAGTTTGTACTGGTCGGCAACATGTACTGGGATTGTCCAGAATCCTGATGCGATGTCAAGCGTGGAGAAGTACTTGGCATCCCTGATTTTAGGGAGCTCTTGTTCAAGCTGTGTCATAGGCCATCTAGACAGAGGCACCTGTTGGTTGAGTTTACGGTAGTCGATGGTCAGCCGCCATTTGCCGTTGGGTTTAAGCACTGGCCAGAGCGGTGCTGAGTAGGTGCTGTTACAAGGGCGGATGATTCCTTTCTCTAGCAGGTTGTCTATGATTTCCTGTACAGGTTCATACGATGCTAAAGGAATCTTATATTGTCGTACAAAGGTTGGTGGTGCATTAGGTGGAGTGGGGATGCGCACTGAGTGGATGGTGGTGAGTCCGCAGTCAAGAGAGTCCTCAGCGAAGGATGTTTGGTATTTCAGGAGTATGTTGCGGAGTTTTTGGCGTTCTTCTTCACAGTCCAGTGCGTCGGCTTCTGTCACCACCTGGTCTATTTGAGCCATGAAGTCCGAGCGTGGCTCGGTTGTCTGTTCCAGTGTCGCCTCTCCAGGTTCGTTTTGGATGTCTGATTGAGGTGGTGTAGGGGCTGTCTCTGACGTTACATCCAGAGATAAAACGTTGATACTCTGAAGCAACATTTGATTATCCTCCGTGAGATCAACACGTCCGATGGAGTCGTGTTCAAACGCCATGACTGGGAAGATCGCGATCGCTTTTGATGGTTTAGTGTATACCACCTGCACGTCTGAGTTGTCAGGGAGTAGAGGAGGGGGTATACGCCCCATCACTGGGATCCCTAACTCAAAATCGTGGAACTCTGTACTGATAAGCCACCCTAGTGGTGTGGACCTGGGAATCAGTATGGTCTCTGCGGTGGTATTTTGAACCAACAAGTAAGTTGACCTGGAGCATAGCTCTAGTAAGGGAGTGGCTTCCAAGGAGAGTCCCATTTCGAAGAAAAGGGGAGATGGTTGAAAGAGTGCCTGTGGGTGATTAAGCCGTTGACCTGTTCGCAGGTGTACGCGTACTGACACGTTTTTGGTGTATGGTGGTACCGTTACGTGATGTTCATTACTTATCTGACAGGCGTCGGGGATGGTTTGTCCTGACTTCATGTTCTCAGGGTCAGGGCAGCTTGAGTCGTTTCGAGCTCCGGTGAGTGACCACAAAACATGGTTGACAGTGTCCAGTTGTGCACCCAGCCTAACCAGAATGTCGCTGCCTATGCAGGTAGGATGTGGTAGGTCTGGGATGACCAGGAAGACATGTTTGAGCTCCCTCCGATTCCACTGTAGCTTCAAGGCGCAGACACCTTCTGCTGTGAGCATAGTCTGTGGCGTAGGGTCTGAGGGAAAACGAAAAGTTTTCTTCATAAGCTGTAGAGTGGGGTTTGCTTGTAAGAGGGAGTTATATAGCTCTTGGCTAATAGCAGATTTGTCGGCCCAGAGGGCTAGAGTCACGTCCTCAACGTCAGTGTTTTCAAGTCTTATGCCACTGACCACTTGAGGGCAGTATTCGTTGGCATTAGTTGAGGGATTTAATGCACACAAGAATGTCTCTCGTTGGATCAGAGAGTCTGTAGGTGGCCACGTTGGCATTGTGGCGGTGTCCGTCCTCACTTCGGGGTCATCATTGACCTGAGTCACGTCTGGTTGGTTGGACCGAGCACGCTGGGCCAAAGTGTTGACCCCTTCTGTCTCAAGGACGCAACACTGTATGTGAGTGTCTTGGGGAAGAGAAATAGGCAGAGGCTGTCGCACTTGTGCCCACATCTTCAGGCGTTTGAAATCGATTAGGGGTTCAAATCGATTGAGGAGGTCTTTGCCAATGAGAAGGGGGATGGAGTTCAAGGGAGACACATACACCGGATGGACCAGAGTCATGGGTCCAATGGTCAGTTGTATAGCTGACATGGTTGTCAGTGTGGTTCCGGTGGGAGCGTATGGCTGGACCTCCAGAGAACAAGGTTGGAGTTTCAAGTTTTTGTTAGATTGGCGAGCCATTCCCTGTAGCTTATTGAAAAGTGTTAATGACATCAACGTGATGTCTGCTGCCGTGTCAAGGAGTGCTTCGTGTTTGAGCGTTCCTTCAAGCGTCAGAGACATGTAGAATTTCCGTGCAACCCCTTTCTCATCAAGGTGGCAGAGAAACTGTTGAACAGGTGGTTCGACTTGGATGGCCGAGGCTTCTTCACAAGGGGACCTGTCTTCGGGGTCAAGCTGCACCACCAAGACTGCGCTTGGGGGCATCGATTTGTCACTTTCCTGAGCTGATTCGTTAGCGTTGTCGTCTGGGGTCGAAAGCGTCTGGTCTTGTGGTGGCATAGACTCAGGTAAGCTAGGGGCTAGGTACAATTCTTCAACCACCATATCAGGTTGGTCGGGGGAATTGTTTTGAGGGCCAGCCTCAGTGGCTACTGAGGTTATTGATAGGAGATCAGCCTTGTTGCTATTCAGCTGCATTCTTTGGATGAGGCGCCTGATGGTCTCCATCTCTTCCTCGCTTAGACGAGAGGTTTTGTTCTTACCTTCTGTCTTGTCGGATTTCCGTGGAGATTTTTGTGAGTCACCACTTTGCTTTGTGTCGTCTTCGGATGAGTCTTGGCGAGTGTGTTGTACTTGTCGCCTGTCTTGTGGGTATCTACCTTGGGGCCGGAATCGATGCTGTCCCTGGTCATCACGCGCTCTACGATTTTCCCATTGATTGGGTGGGAACCTGCTTCGGCGGTGATCCACTGAGTTACGGCGTGGCTCGTATCTTTGTTGGTTTTGTCCCTTACCAGACCAGGGAGGTCTTGAGGATTCGTGGTAGTTGTGTGGGGGTAGGTACCTTTTATGTTCTTCTGTAAATCGATGGCTTCTGGAGCTTCGGTTGGCAGGTCCCTGTATCTCCCCGCTTGGGGCCCCTTCTAACTCCATGGGTGGAGCATTGGCGTTGAGGGTCAGAACGATGTTGGGTTCTGACTGTTTTGAGTGGGATTGCTTTTGTTTGGCAAACCCAAGGGTAGCAAGCTCACGTAGTTGTTGGATGGTTGAGGTGTACGGGTTTGCCATAACACCTAAATGACAGCTAGTACCAGGATGGAGGTTTTGTACGAAGAGAGTTTTGAAATTCAAGTCTTCCTCCATACCAGGTTCGTTTCGGTTGCCAAAGTAAGCCAAAAGAAGACGGTGGTAATATTGATGAGGAGACTCATGCCTCCCCTGTTTAGTGGTCATAGCAGCTGTTAGACCTGTTTGTGAGATAGGGTCAGAGAATTCCCTTATTAATGCCTGGTAAAGCAGGTCGTAGTTGCTTCTGACGTAGTCTGTCTGTCGTTCAAGGAACCTACCCACCTGACATCCGGACGTCACTTTGATCAAGTATATCCGGTCATCAGCCGTGGCATTTGGGAACTTTCGCAGGTAGAAGTCGATGTCCTTCAAGTAGCTGCTGATGTTTTGGGAACCACCAGGAGTGGGTTCGAAGCGTGGCAAGTTGCGAGCAATCTTGTCAAGGTCTCGATCTGAGACACCCGAGGTGCGGGTGCTTGAGGGAAACCTAGGTTCCGGGGAAGAAGTCGTGGTGGCCAGCTTTGGAAGCGTTTTGCCAGTGTCGAAAGGATTTGACACAAGAGGTGAGAAAAGAGGTAGGACGTCACCTTGAGCTCCCCTCATGGGTGGTTCGTCATCTTTTTTTTGAAATATTTCATATGGGCCCGTTTGCTGCATGCGTCTTGTTTCAAAGGACTGCTGTAGCTCTTTCTTGACTGATGCAAGCTCTGCCTCTTTGCTTTCCTGTTGCTGGCGAGATGCCTTGGCCCTGAGTTCCGCTTCGTGTAGATGCTCTTGTAGCCGTTGAATCTGTTTCTGATCATCCTGCAGGTGATCTGCATAGGTCTGATTCTTGGCTTTTACGTCATCTATCTCTTCCATTGCCCGTTTAAGGAGATCATGTGATTCATCTCGTTCTTTACTTATCTCATTAAGTTGGTCTTTGAGTTCAGTTGACTCTTGTTCGCGGTTTTGGAGTAACCGTTTTAACTCTTGATTTCTGTTCTCCAACTCAAGTTCTCTTCCTTGGGCCACATCAAGTCGAGCTGCGAGCTCTTCAATGCGTGTTTCAGATTCATCCGAGGCTCGGTGGGCTCAGTTTAGCTGATGTTGAAAGAATGTGGCCCCTTCTTGTAACTGTGAAAGCTGTTGTGCACGAACTTTGAGTTTATCGGCTGCTTGTGTCAACAAATCGTTTGCGTATTTGAGTCGGGCTGTCACCACGATGGCCAGGTTGCCAAGCATTTTGGTTAACGCCTTATCTTTTAGGGGTTTGGTTAGGGCCTCAGTGACTAAGTTTAGCATTATTGGTTCTAGTTCTAAAGGGGCGGTGTTTTGGATGAGAATGGCATAGCCGGGTAGCATGTCCTCCGTTAAGTCCACTAACGCACTCTCTAAGTTCTCAAGGGAGTCCTCAGGTTTTGAGGTTCTGGGTATAGGTGTGGCAGCAGCTGCCGAGTCTACTTTGCTGGGTGTAGACATGCTGGTGGTTAGGTTACTGAGTTGGGTGGTTCTTTCCAAATCAGGAAGTGAGAAAAAGGAGAGGGAAAGCGTCAGTTCAGTAAGCAGTTGTTAGTAGGCCTTATGTGATTATCAAGTCGTTCTGTGAGTTCTAATCACAACCTCTGTGTACTCTTACTATGGACTCGTTATGAGCGTTGAGATATCTGAGGGCTATGTGTTATTCCGCTTAACTGTTATGGCGTTATTATTCTAGCAGACGGGGGTTGGTCCCGCAGTTGCCTTGCCTTACAATTAGCACGTCTCAGCAGTGAGTAACTCTAGGGCAGTTAGTCCTCAAAGGGATAGAACTCAAGATTGAATAGTTAAAGACCCACGTTACTGTGTCAAATTGGAACCCCTTGGTGTGGGTAGAACTCAAATTGACCAGGTCCAGGTGCAGTAACCTTCAAAATTGGAACCTCCAATTGAAAGGGTTGCCTTATAGTGTCAGAGCCGATAACAGTGCAGACTGATATATGCAGGCACTAGAAAACTACCAAACAACAACAAAAAAAAAAACAGAAAAAAATATATATATACATATATATCGCTCTCGAGACTGCAGTCACGGCGGTGTCACTGTAATGCCTTATTACAAGCAAGCAATCATCAGCAGTGAGTGACTCCAAGGCAGTTGGCTCTCAAAGGGATAGAACTCAAAATTGGGAAGCTAACGACCCACGTTGCTGTGTTAAAGTTGGAACACCTGTTTAAGTTGTCACTGGAGGGCAGTGATCACCTTATAGGTAGAGTTCCAGATTAACCAGGTCCAGGTACGATAACTCCCAAATTGGAACCTCCAATTGATGAGTCTACCTTGTAGTATCAAAGCTAGTAGCAATGCAAGCTGAGAAACACAGGCAGAGGGACAGCACACCGAAACAGGGAGTCACAAGTGAAACTTAATTTAGTTAACTTAGGGATATTATCTTCCTAGATAATATTTGTTCAATCGTGGTGGTGTGGTGTTCAGGTAAAAGGGAGGAGTTAATAAAACTGTCAATAAGAAGAATTTTCAAACAAGCAATCCACTTAAAGCGATGCAAAGACATGAAAAGCGCATAAGCATGCACGAATTCTTAAGCATATCCAGGTGAGGTCCACTCTTTGGATCAGGAGTAGTATGAAGGTGTGGTTAATATCGCTTAATACTATAGTGAGGAAGTGAGTCTGAGAGGTTAACACAAGTGTGTCTCTGTAGTATTTCTTAACCTAAGGGCTGATAATGTGTTCATGCACCAGCAGACAGTTCAAGTCACTAAGTATCGGGTGATATAAGAGAAAGTATATGATTCAGAGTTAGTTCTATTTCACTTCAAGTGGGTTAGAGTCTAAGGTCTGAATGTGAGAGTAGCATGCAGGTTAAATCAATAGCGTGGCAGGTTAAAAACAGGCTATAATGTGATAAAGTTGTGAGTTTACAACCAATTTTCAGTTCGAGGTCGCTTTAAAGCTCTAGATTGTGAGGTGTTTCATGCGCAGAGTCAGTGTTTGAATATTCCCACTCTCAACTCAGTTACCCTAATCGGCCACCAGGGGGCGACAGAGGTTTATCTGTTTTGGTTCGCGATTTAGGATTAAAGAGGAAGAGTAGGGGGCTGTCGTCAGCGATGGCGGCTTTAGTCCCGCCCACTGGAAGACTATCGCAGCTCAGGTGAGACGAGGTTAGTCTTGCGCAGAGCACCACGCAGGCAACTTCTCCACAGCTTTAAACTTTTTCAAAGAATCAATCACGAGGCACGGCGGCCTCGGGCACCCACCACGGGCAAACACCACGCGCAACTATTGCTGCAGTATTCAATTTCCAACCCAAGTCTCCTTTTGGGTTTTTTTCAATCAATCGTTTCAAGCACTATCCCTATTTGTATTGTCAATTATTCACGGAGCTAGGGTTACGCTCCGTAATTGAGACAATATTCAAAATTTTCAACACAGGTCCGTTCTGGGACCTCAGACAAGAAAGCACTTTATTTCCTTTCTCATTCAAACCACAACGGTGTTTGACGTTAGACGGCGGGGATTTCTCTTTAAATCTCCCGCGTAGGTATTCCCTACGTATAAACCTCTGCTGCGACAGGTCGCAGTTACTGACTTGTTAGGTAGCTAAGCTAACAGGCTAGCGTCGAGGGTCTGAGGCAGGCTGAATTCACCGGGACTCGCGGACAAATCCACCCACACTCAGGGTGGATTAACAACTGGCTATTGGGACACGCAATAGCTATTTTTCCACCAACAGGCCTTTTCAATAAGCGTATGATCACGCTGTCGCATGCAATTTTAGATAAATAGCGTAAAGCTCACCGGCTCTAGCTACAACACTTTTCTAGGCTATCATTAACGTTGACGGGTGTACGCTTAGGTACGTTACCGCCACCACTGGTCGGGGAAATCACTGTCGGCGCAGTGACTCCGTTCGACGTGTTCAGCCTAATCAACGTGCGTCCACGTTATTATATCCAGCCACACAGTTTACCACTGAGCTTAGATTCTAGGATTTGCAAATAAAATTTCAAGGTTTCAAATGCTCACACACAACAGGTAACAAGCACAAAGCCAAAATGCAATTGAATCAGCAGATAGAGAGTGAGGCCACTCTCAGCATTCAACAGGTTTCTTTGTAGTGAAGAACGGTAATTTGAAATCGCCTCACACGGGGCACCAATATATGTAGCGTGAATACCACAATTTGAATTTTGCTCTCGTTAAAAGAATGGGGCACCAGTCCTCAGGGAGGACAATTTGATTAAAGTACAGATTGTTTTGATCAATCTCACATCCAAAGTTGTGATTTCTCGATTACAGGGATCTCCGATCTTCACCTCAAAGAAACACAGGCAACGACTGGGTTACGTTGATAATATTTATTGACTAACTAAACACAGTAAAATGAACAAGGATAATGACATGAATCTATAACTAATAATAACTATATCTACCAGCTGAACTAGCAGTGATTTGGGCGATGGTGAAAGAGAATGGATTTAGATATGTGTATAGCATTTATTCGTAACGGTGGAGAATTATTAAATCGGGATTAGTATTATTCCGACATCAACCCAGTTCGGAGCAAAGGATAGAGTTGCCTACTTTGAGTAGCGGAGCGCTGTTGAGATCCTGGCTGGAGCCCCGGAGTTTGGTTGCTAGGCGACGGGGACGCCACACTCCAAGTGGGTTTCTCTCAGAGACGACGGCCGTTGCCAGGGGTGACGGGCTCTGCCGATGTCTCGGTGGATCAGCGTCGGCGCAGTCTGCCAGCAGACTTTCTTCGTAGGCACTCTCGAGATCTGGTTAGCCGGTCCTGGTGTGGCGTGTAGCCGGAGGGCCGGAGGTTGACAGCGGAATAAACGCTAGTATTTGACTTAATTTGCCAGATAAGTTGGAAGGAGTTGGTGTTGGCCAAACGACGCAAAACCTTCAAAATCTTCTAGACAAAAGCTGGATTTTGTCACAAAAGGAAAAACGACAAAATTACTTATACACACCTGTGTGTGATTCAATTTGGAAGGCTTGGCTTGTTGAAATAGTAAGGCAAAAATCGCGCACCAAAGTGTAAGAAGTAAAGTTTAAGCTAGAAACGAACGTGAGCTAGTGCGCGAAACGAGGCGTAAGAGTTAAGATTGTAAGAAAAGTTGTAAGACGAAGGATTGTAAAAGAAGCTATGCAAAAGAAGACGTAAAAGAAGAAGAAGAAAAAGAAGAAGAAGAACGAGCCCTGGAGGATCCTGCTGTTTTATCCTCGGGGTGTGTGTAGCTGGGGGGGGCTTGACAGTTGTCGCCACCCCTTTGGTCTTCCTTCTCTTTCTTTGTTTCAATAAAGAAAGAGAGAAATAAAACCTTAAGTTAATTTGTTTAATTTGGTTTTACGCGCAAGTGTTGCATATTCTACTCCCACCATGGCCCATTCATTTTGACAACGGCCTATATCAACTACCTAGCTAAAGTTTGGAATATACAAGATAACTAATAAAATCATCATGTTTAACAACACACATAGAATACATAGATCAATGAAAGGATAACAATTTGTAACCACACAAATATATAGCTAAGTTACAATATAAAACAGTAATGTCAGAGTGATGCATTAAGTTTGTCTATTTCTTAATTCCCTAAGGGAAAAAGGGGTCCAGTCTGGTCCTTAGATGGCAGTATTGTAACATGGTGGATATTTACCTTAGAACTAATAAAACCTATCTCAGCCTCCATGTGGGCTACAGAAATGAACTTCGGATCATACTTAGTTGAAATCTTTCCAGAGTAATACTGCATGAATTACCTGGTGATAGGACGTTTGGTTCAATGACATTTCAATCATGCTTTATAAAATGTGGAATAGTTCATCAATCCGGCTTGGAATGTAGGATGGTTTTATGGCGGGGGTCTGTGGTTCCTCGTGAGACCCCCCTTTGGGTAAGAAAGGGTGTTAAAGGTGAGAGTGTTGTTTTCTCTTGTGAGAGAAGATGAACCAGGAGTGTGAATCCTGGTGGTTTAGCACCTTGATGGCTAAATGTTCCTTTTCATGTTATTTGATAAGAGGTGGCACCCTCCTATCAATCCCGGATGAGTGTCAGGGATGAAACATGAATTCATTGTCAGTCTGTGGGGGAGAGTTGTGTTTGTCTCCCATTTGGTGCAGGAGTGTTGGTTCAGAATGAGTTCGATGAGCTAGCCATAAATTCCGATGGTATCTTCAAAAGCTAGTCTATTGGTGAGGGGAACTCATTTCGTCCCTGTTTTCTATCCATGTGATGGTTTGATGATGGGAAAGTGGACATGGGAGGCTCCCCATATCCTCCAGAGCACCCCAGTGTCCTTACCATAAATCTGGTGTCTGGTCACTGGCGTCCACCAGTGTCCGCTACACTATAAAATACATAAACAATATAGGCAGTGGTATAACTGGTATTGATATTCATTATTATGAATCAGCAGTATGAACATGTATACACTGTGGCTCTGATATAATCAAACAGTCTCTTTGTCTTACTTGTAAAAGTGAGTGAATGATAGAATTTTCCTCACCTAGACCCTCCTCACTGTGTCTGTACACTCTCAGCCATGGGTGTTGGTGGGACAGGTGGCTGAACTGGGTCAGGTCCTGATAAAGACAGAGGTTTGCTGAAATCTTCTCAGAAATGTAAAGGCCCAGTGAACTTTCAATCCTGCCTGATCTCATAACAGTAATGTAAAGTGCTTACAATATGATGAACCAATAAATGTGTATTCACTTGGTCTACTGGATCCATACAATCTAAAAGTACAGTCATAATAAAAATAAGCCTAAAGTTACTGATGTAACTAGCTGGACAATAGCTGGCAGGAACAGACTAAATTCCACTAAATCGCTGAAACGTCTGTCGACTTTATTCCACTTGAAATGTTTGTCAGTACAGTTTGTCATTTGCACTAATGATATTTTTCACTAAAGAACAACATTAGATGTTACTCACCAGTCTAAAAGAAAAGTTGTGATTTCGGCATCAAATGTACCTCTTTACTCTTCAAGCGCTGTCTCCAGCGGTGGAAAGACACACCAAGATTTGCTTGTGTTTTGCTTAATTTCTTTGCCGTTCAGCGTGGTTTCTTGTCGGGAGCGGTCCTTTGAGATAGAGATAAGTCTAGATGCTACACTGACTCACACAGCATCTAGTGTCACAAAGTGGTATTACAACACGGTTGGGGCTCACTGGTTAGTATGCTAATTTTAGTAGATATCTCTGAAATACAATAGATGGAGGTTTGGGTCATGACATCATCCTGTGGCTTCTTCACACTCTGTTGATAGTGTTAGTTCATTTTTTGAACATTTTAAATTAAAATTCTGACCAGATCTTACACATTGCACCTTTAAACTGAATCTGGGATCCCAAATAGACACACACACACCCACACACACAAACACACACACACACACTTTAAATACAAGCAAAGGAAGTTTCCTGTCCTTCATCTGTCCCTCATTTCAGGGCTCAATCAGTTCATTTGGATGTAACTATGTAAGTATTGTATCCTTAAGTATTCTCTGTCTTAAGCATCTATGAAAACATGCAAACAACTTCTTAACCTGTCTCTTATGTTGCAGGTATCAAACTGGAGTCCATTGTAAATTCCCAGCAGTCGCTGTTGGACATGATTGAGGTTGACCTGCTGACCGTTGATGGATATAAGGCGTATGCAGCCCTGAAAGGCCAGAGTCAGGTTCTGACAGGCCGCTGGGGGACAGCCTGGGTGGAGATGACACATCATTATCATAACCTGCTGGAGAACAACACAAACCACTCTGGATTTATTCTGATGTTGTTTCTAGACAAACAGAGAAATCAGAGTTGTACAACCACACGTTGCACATTCACAGACCTCCAAAGTAGAAGTTGCCTATGGCCTCCAGTTGTTCCCACTTCTCAATGGTGGTGGCCGGCTCACTGTCCAGGATCAGAGTGATCTGTAGACCTCTGGTGTCCAGATTGACAGAGTGCCACAGTCCATCATTGACTCTGTAACCTGGGGACAGAGGAAAGTACTTTACATCATTGAGGATGAAAACAGAACAGCTGTGTATCTTAAAGACTGTCAACAACAGAGACAACAGAGTTTAAAAGAGCAGGAATTTGGTTCAATATGATATTTTAGTCAGTTGCTATTGAGGAAGAAAATACACATTTTGGGTAGTGGGGACTTGGCACCTGTCTGTCTGCATGCAGTGCCATCTTCCCTTGCTAAATTCCTCACTGTTTTACAATACCGTTACCTTACTAAGTGATTGAGTCTGGTTTTTCTGTCCATCTGCCCGGGAGCAGTGCATAATGGTATATTTTTTGTTAGGGACCATTGGTCGCACACTACTTTTCATGATGCATTGTGGGATACTATGAGTCCGCTACATAGGGTTTAATAATTGTCACTATACTTTTGGACAGCAAAATGGTGAATTCCCTATATAGTGGACTATATAGAGTAGTGGGTGATTTCGGACACAGCCATAGATTTTGCGTAAAGATGGATGACATCACAGCTCCCACAAATGAAGCTGAAACATTTTGATCACCTTCTGGTGGCTGGCTGCAGTACAGGTCATAAACCCCGCCCCCTCCATGTTAGACATTGGCCAAATGAACAAATCAAATCAAGTACACGTCAAATACATTTTTCGCAAAGGTGGTGTCTGTCTCTTTGGGTAGTTTATGTTTGTTCAAGTGTTCATTCATCTAATATCTGATGTAATAAAATGTTAGTCTAATGTCATGATAGATAGCTGTGATTGACTTGCAATTGGGTCGAGAGGGTGTATGGGTGGTACTTTAATACCGTGACCCCACCCCCCTGTGCAGACTGGGGCTCCAAGTGATGTCACCAGCGAAGGATGACAGCACTCATATCTGGGATCATTTGGCTTTGTTTTTGTACAGTGGGAGGAAGTGGAGACAAGCCAGCTGCCCTCCCCCCCCCCACCCTCTGAGAGTCACAGAGAATTTGGACACACAACATAAAAGGAGAGTAATTAAACGATGAATGGACACAGAAAAGATACAAGTTTACACTTGTACACCACATGCTGCCTAACTGATGTAGTTAGTGTGTGCCTTAAGGTCAATGCTAAGCATGCAGTATGTCTCTGTTAGCAGATCAGCCTGTGTAATCTGCACCTTTTAGTACACTGAGCATCCAGTGACACCTGTGTTTGTACCATAATACCTGTTAGAAGGTTAGTTAAAGTTAGAAAAAGTGTGTTTGCTATTTTCTGGTTCTTGTTACATTTCATGTTTGAAGTAGAGGAATAAAGCTTTAGCTAGTAATACTTGTGTGTGTTTCAGATTATACACTGGTAATTGTTATTAGAGCGTTGTTCGCTGATGTGAGGCACGACTGACATTCATTCAGTCGTTCATCCAGCTCTGAACGTCTCTGAACATTTATTTAGACTTTAGCGGCCTGATGGAAGAGATGCAACCAAGATGGTGAAGAGCAGCTAATTTAAGCTTTCCAAACATGATGTTGAACTGTGTATATAAAATACGGAAACCTGTGTGATACCAAGGTCGTAGGGAACTGGACATCCGTCTCCAGGCAACACAGGAGTGCAGGGGCTATTAGTTAGGAACCATTTCAATTTACAGTCATTGATGTAAAATTATCATCATGTATCATTGTTCATTTTCTTCAAGTTGTGTGTGTGCATATTTGATAAATACAAGTTTTCGTATTCAGACAGTTACTACATATTGTCCAGGCTTTACACTACCCCATGTTTCACTTTCCCCTGCTCTCTTAGAATCTATTAAAATCCATGGATGCCTGTCCTCCTCCCAGACGACGGCGGGAGCCTTGGGCATCATTCTCTCTACTCGATTGGCTGTTTCACGGAACAAGCAGAATAGCCATGAGAGACTGCTTGCAAGTTCTCTCCCTGTCACGCATTGCATCAATATCAAATGAGCTGGAGGTAACAGAACAGTAGATGTAGGCTGTAATTTCTATCACATCACTGATCCAGCAGCTCAACTGTCTCAAAAAAGAAAACATTTGCTTATATCACATCAGCAAAAGGTTTCTCATCACGCTGCTGGTTTCCCGTGTATAATCTGTCAAATGTTTCTCAGCCCCAATGGTACCCCCCCAGGAAACAGCCCCCATCTGAAAGTTTATGATGTCACTTCAGGACTTCATCACTACCTTATTTTAATGTTTTTACGGAGTAATGGAGAGTGGCAGAATGGTTGTTGCACTTATCTTACTGTAGGTGTTTTGATATATAGAAGGTATTATAATAAATCATCTGTGAGTTTCAACTATATTTTTTACAATCTAAAGTTATTTTATGGTCATTTAGCCGGATGTCATCCTCCATGTTTCTGCTGTCTTGATACATTTAGTATAATGTACATTTCTACAGCAATAATTAAATTAGTACAACAACCACCATGTTATACTCGCCACTCTGCTGATACTCTCAATCTCTACTTAATCACAGTCAGTTCTACTCTTTAGTTTTGTTGAACTGTGTCAAGCTGCTCTCTAACACTGCTGCACATATATTTCACATTCAAAACGTTACTGCGAGGGAGAGTCTGTCAGGGTTGTCAGGGTTTGTGGGGGTAAGGCTGGACCCAAATGCAGCCAACGCATGGGAGATGGTGCACACAGGTTTATTAAACTAACAAAAAGGAACTTATACAACAGCACAGGGAACCACAGGGGATGACAACAGGAGAACATGAACAGGTAACATGAACAGACTGAAAACAAACCAGACATGAACAAACTAAGGACAAACCAGACATGGACAGGCCATGTGAACAGATTGATGATTAAACAGACATGAACAGATCGAGGAAAACCCAGAGAACAACAGAGAGACAACAGTGACAAACCGACCCAGACAAAGGGGAGCACAAAGACTATATAGACAAGGGAGGCAAGGGTGACTGAACACAGGTTAAACACATTAGGGCGGGGCAGACAATCACCACGTAGACACAGGACCAAGACAGGAAGCAAAAACACTGACACACAAGGAAACCAATTACAAAATAAAACAAGAAGTGCAAAAAGTCCAAACAAAACTAACAAAAGATGTCTGCCATAGCAAACCATGACAGAGTCCCTCACATTACTGATGGGCATTTAATGGGCAGGAGATGTTGAATTTCATTGAAACTCATGGCAAGGCAGAAGCAATTATTTGAGTGCTAACCCTGTAGGTTTATTATTCATTGCTGCCCGATTTGCTCAAATTCCCATGAGCTGGACTAAGCTAGAAAACATGAAACTTGGCACAAAGGAAACTGGAAATGATGGGCATGTGCCAAATCAGACACATGGCAGCACTGTTCGAAAATGCAATTTTGGGAAGGCCATGCCAATTTGACACCCCAATCCAGCTCAATGTTCTCTACAAGAAACCTTCTTGGAACACAAAAGTCAGCTATGATGGATTTTTTTTGCTAATAAGCACAATGTTAAAAACAGTAAAATGAAAACAACTTTTTGAGTTTTGGCTTTATCAACACTAAATTTGATATACAGGGTGGGGGACTGAAACACAGATTTCTATTATAAATAAGCAAGATTGGTCTTTGCAAAAGGTGGAGTTTAGCCAATATTGGCCATAACTCCAATCATTGGAGTAAATTTGGGATAAATTAAAGGTGTAATGTATAAAATCTGGCTAGATCTGGCCAGAATTTAGTTTAAAATGTTAAAAAAATGAACTAACACTGTCAATAGTATGTGAAGGAGCCAAAGTGATGATGTCATGACCAAGACCTCCATCTATTGTATTTCAGAGATATCTACTGAAATTAGCATGCTAACCAACTAGCTGCGTCCCGGGCCGTGTTGTTATACCACTTTACACTAGATACTGTCTTAGTCAGTGTAGCGTCTATTCTGCGCTAAATCCCAAGAAGAAGAAGTGCTTTCTCCAAAGCTCCTGACTTGCATCACAGAAAAGCAGAGTTGTCTGAAGGGTCTATAAAGCGATCTTTATCTCCATCCCAAAGGACCGCTTCGATAAGAAACCACATTCAACGGCAAAGAAGCAAAACACGGGTGAATCCTGGTGTGGTTTTTCACTGCTGGAGACAGCTCCAGGTAAAGGGATGTGGTTTGATGCCGAGTTTGCAACTTTTCTTTTAGACTGCTGAGTAGCATCTAATGTTGGTCTGTAGCGAAAAGTATCATTAGTGCAAATGACATGCCGTACCGACAAACACATTAAGTGGCATAAATGTATAATTGATGATGTTGACAGACATTTTAGTGATTTAGTAGAATTTAGCCTGTTCCTGCAGCTGTTGTCCAGCTAGATGCGTCAGTAACTTTTCTTTTACAAGTAAGACAAAGAGACTGTTTGATCCAGAACCAGTGGGTTCAGGACCTACTTCCTAATACTGTATTTATTTTAGCATATTCATATCTATCCTTACTATTTATTATACACACACATCAGACCTAACATGTTTGAATAGAAAGAACTTCTATGTGTATAATCTAAACTAATTGTCCTATCACAGTTTGTCTGTATCAGGACCAGAATTCCAGTCCAGTCATCCTCAGTGAGGGACCAGCACCTGCCTCTTCTTCTGCGTCTGGCCTCATCAATCATCAACATCCACATTACAGTAACACCTTGGAGTATTACCCCTGCACAGAACAGATATTGTCTATACTGCGACCTTTTGCACATCATGCTCAGCAGGAAGTTTATCTTTTGACTGACTTTTGTACATAGTTTTTTTCATTGTTTTATTTTTTCAATATGTGTATCTACAGTTGAAACCAGAAGTTTATATACACTGTATAAAAAGACACATAACCTTTTTTTTCTCACTGTCTGACATTAAATCAGACTAAACTTTTCCTGTTTTAGGTTAGTTAGGATTACCAAAATTAAATATATTTGCTAAATGCCAGAATGATGAATTTTTAGACAATTTTTTATTACTTTCTTCAAAGTCAGAAGTTTACATACACTAAGATTACTATGCCTTTAAACAATTTGAAAAAGCCCAGATGATGATGTCATGGCTTTGGAAGCTCCTGATAGGTTAACTGACAACATTTGAGTTAATTACAGGCACACCTGTGGATGTATTTTAAGGCACACCTCAAACACACTGCTTCCTTATGTGACATCATGGGAAAATCAAAAGTTATCAGGAAGAGAATTGTGGACTTCCACAAGTCTGGTTTATCCTTGGGTACAATTTCCAGATGCCTGAAGGTGCCACGGTCATCTGTTCAAACAATTATACGCAAGTATAAACACCATGGGAATGTCCAGCCATCATATCGCTCAGGAAGGAGACGGGTTCTGTGTCCCAGAGATGAACGTGCTTTGGTGTGAAATGTGTGTATCAACCCCAGAACAAAAGCAAAAGACCTTGTGAAGATGCTGGCTGAAGCTGGTAAGAGAGTGTCATTATCCACAGTGAAACGAGTCCTGTACCAACATGGGCTGAAAGGCCACTCAGCGAGGAAGAAGCCATTACTCCAAAAGCAACATAAAAAAGCCAGATTACAGTTTGCAAATGCACACAGGGACAAAGACCTTAATTTCTGGAAACATGTCCTGTGGTCTGATGAAACTAAAATTGAACTGTTTGGCCATAATGACTATCGTTACATTTGGAGGAAAAAGGGGGAAGCTTGCAAGCCTGAGAACACCATCCCAACTGTGAAGTACAGGGGCGGCAGCATCATCTTGTGGGGGTGTTTTGCTGCAGGAGGGACTGGTGCTCTTCACAAAATAGATGGCATCATGAGGTAAGAACATTATGTAGAAATATTGAAGCAACATCTCAAGACATCAGCCAGGAAGTTAAAGCATGGGTGCAAATGGGTCTTCCAAATGGACAATGACCCTAAGCATACTGCCAAATTAGTTACAAAGTGGCTTAAGGACAACAAAGTCAATGTTTTGGAGTGGCCATCACAAAACCCTGATCTCAATCCTATAGAAAATTTTTGGGCAGAGCTGAAAAGGCATGTGCGAGCAAGGTGGCCTACAAACCTGACTCAGCAAACTAGCAAACTATTGTGATAAGTTTGTGAAAGGATAACAAAAAACGTTTGACCCAAGTCATACAGTTTAAAGGCAATGCTACCAAATACTAATGAAATGAATGTAAACTTCTGACTTTGAAGAAAGCAATAAAATAATTGTCTAAAAAATTCTCTCATTATTCTGGCATTTAGCAATAAATAATTTTGGTAATCCTAACTGACCTAAAACAGGAAAAGTTTAGTCTGATTTAATGTCAGACAGTGAGAAAGAGTGAGAAGTCTTTTTATACAGTGTATGTAAACCTCTGGTTTCAAATGTATGTATATTTTTCTTTTTGACTGTTGTAGTATTTTACCTTTTATTGTTATTTACTGTTAATATGTTTATTGTATACTGCACCAAACACCAAGCCAAACATCTTGTAAGTAAAAACCTACCTGGCAATAAACCTTATTTTCTGATTCTGCCTTTGTAATGATGTCATCATCCCTTCCTCATGCTGCTGTAGCCTGACACCCATGTGTCATGCAGTATCCCCTTGCCTTCATATTTTTATAGGTAAATAAAAAGTATTCATAATTTGTTTCAGTGCTATCGGCAATTTCAACTATCAACAATAAATGCACATATAAATAATAAATTATAAGAAACAAAGGGAAAACAACAATATGATTAACTGGACAGGGTTGAAGAGGTGAAATGCTGCCCCCTGTGGAGGTGGAGCAAGTAGCGCAATCTTACACATTACACTTTTAAAGCTGTGTTCGGGAATAGGCCTGCCAAAGCATTTTTGGCCTGACTCATAGAGGCGCCACAAATGTGTATCTGAAAACTCGGAGGGCAGGATTTCATCAAAATTAGTGTGGAATATCTGGGGGCAAGTATTAACCGAAATCTGAAGAGCTATATCGATTGGTGTAAGTGGGCGTGGACTATCAAATATTTACCCATAGCTCAAGATGCCTTTGAGCAATCCTCTCTAAACTGACTGGAGACATCATACGTTGTCTGCTGAACTTACACACAAAGTTCCATTCACATCTGATGAAAGGGGGACAAATAGTGAAACTTTGAGTGCACAATTTTTTAAATTCTGCATACACTATAATCATGAAATGTGTGCAGCGTCTCACTCATCAAACACAATTAAACTACCCAAAGTGACTCTCCTTGGCTTTGTTAAGTCTTACACCCACTTGTTGCTACTTAGTGGTTTCATTATAGCTGATTCAGCTTCTTGCTTCTTTCAAAAGGGTTAGAACCTGTGAGCTGCAGGCCATAATTATAATCACTCATCACTAATTATAATAAATTTTTCACCAGACCTTTTCATCAAACAGGAGCTTGAATGGTTTTGTAACAGTTTAAAAATGATCTGGAAACACGCTGCTCTAAAACTAACATTGTTATGCCATGCTGCTGTGGCAAAGCAAGCAAAGGGGAATTCATTTCACTGAATCCAGAAAGCTGACTACTGTCTCACGTATGAAATTCCAGTCATTTTAAAATCCTCAAGTGACACTTTATTATTTCCACTATGGTAATAAATCACTGGTAATAAAGGAACAATCCAACACTTAACACAAAAAGTGGAAGCAGGGGAAACTGCTGGTTGAGCTCCATCACAGGTGGGAAAAATCCACCTTACAACAACAAGATTAACTTAATGTTTTATCTTATTATTGAACAAGAATAAAAATAGAAATTGAAAAATGAGATGCTGTGGTTTTAGCAGCAGTTAGCTGCTGTAAACAAAAAATAAACAGACTGACTATTGAATGCAGACAGGCAGTATATCAAAGCTTCATACTGTTATTTTGCCAAAACACATTTGTCACATTAAAACTGTCTCTGGTGTGAAATGTTCAGATTAATAAACTTCTTTACTTGATTTTAAGGTTAAAGATTTAAAAGGTTTAAGTGAGACTTTTACAGACCGTATGCCACCCTGTGCTCAATGAAACTGATGTCAGCCTCCTCAACTGACAGAGAGGATTTCACAAACTGTCCTGACTTTTCTTTACATTTCGTGACTCCACACTGCAAAACATAGCTTCACTATTTAAATTCTGAAACCTGGCAGGTAAATAGCACTCATTGTCCCACCTGGTGTCTGTTGTGATCCATTAGGTACTGTGTGGACAGGAGCTCCAGTTATTTTTGCATCAGAGACCTTGACGCGAGTTTCCCTCCTCTGTATGTGTTTCATGCTCTGCATTTAAATATTAAGTCTGTTGTTCACACAAACAACAGACCAAATTCCAAGTGTGTCTCCTAATGTGATTGAAACACAATCACTGGCTATAATGTCTCTATAATGTCCTCAGTAATTACTCCTGCTGCAGCCTCAATAATTATCCACCAAGAAGAGAAACAAGGAATATTTCGAAAATAATAATACAACTGCTACAATAATATACGCAGCAGATTCACATGGGATTACAAACTGGCATCATCTGCACTGTCACAACCGAACAGTAAAAATAATCCCACTGATCATCTATTGAACAATAAACCTCCAGCCTCTGGTCCTGCGTGATGAAAGAACCACATTGGCACTCAAGGACACCGTACACAGTTACACAAATTGAGATTAAAACACATTAAGAATTAATTAATTAATTAACAACAATAAAAATGAAATATAAAAATAAAAACAATACAAAAGTGACAGAGCAATTGGCATCAGCTAGAAAAGGCAGTTTTAAACAGATGTGTTTTGAGTTGTGATTTGAAATGGGGGAATGAATCGATATTTCTGAGTTGGGGTGGTAGTAGGTTCCAGAGACGGGGAGCAGAGCGGCTGAATGCTCTACTCCCCATGGTGGTGAGACAGGCGGAGGGGACAGACAGGTGTGTGGAGGAAGATGATCTGAGGGAGCGGGAGGGAGTGGGAACATGGAGGAGGTCGGACAGATATGGGGGGGCGAGGTTGTGGATGGCCTTAAATGTTAATAGAAGGACTTTGAAATGAATACGGAACTGAACCGGTAGCCAGTGGAGCTGTTGGAGGACAGGAGTGATGTGGTGGATGGAGGGGGTACGAGTAATGATACGGGCAGCTGTGTTCTGGACCAATTGAAGTTTATGGAGGGATTTAAGAGGGAGGCCGAAGAGGAGAGAGTTACAGTAATCCAGACGGGAAGTGACGAGGCTGTGGACAAGGATGGCGGCAGTGTGGGGGGTAAGGGAGGGGCGGAGGTGATTAATGTTTTGTAGGTGGAAGTAGGCAGACCGGGTAATTTTACTGATGTGGGATTGAAAGGATAGTTTGCTGTCAAGGATGACACCCAGACTCTTAACCTGGGGGGAGGGTGAAACGGAGGAGTTATCAATAGTGAGAGAAAAACTGTTGGTTTTGGATAAAGTAGATTTGGTGCCAATGAGGAGAACCTCGGTTTTGTTACTGTTTAATTGAAGGAAGTTTAGAGTGAACCAGGTTTTTATTTCAGTGATGCAATCAGTTAGGGAGGTGGGCGGGAGAGTGGATGAGGGTTTAGTGGAGAGGTAGAGCTGGGTGTCATCAGCGTAACAGTGGAAGTCAATGTTAAATTTGCGGAAGATATTGCCGAGGGGAAGGAGGTAGATGATGAAGAGGAGGGGCCCTAGGACAGAGCCCTGGGGCACACCGGAAGTGACGGGGGAGGGGATGGATTTAAAGGACTTGAGTTGAATGAACTGAGTGCGGCCAGAGAGGTAAGATGTGAACCAGTCTAATGGAGTGTGGGTGATGCCAATGGAAGACAGCCTGTTGAGGAGAGTGGTGTGACAGATGGTATCAAAGGCTGCGCTCAGGTCGAGGAGGATGAGGATGGTGAGGAGCCCAGAATCAGCTGCCATCAGGAGGTCGTTGGTGATTTTGATGAGTGCTACTGACATTAGTGTCTCCCTAACTCCACCTGCCTCATTCACTCAACCCTGGTGTTTCTCCTGTTGTACTGGACGGCTTCATTCCAGCCTCTTGAAACTCATCTCCATCCCACTCTCCTCTTTAAGTTTCACTAT
Organism: Seriola dumerili; assembly: GCF_002260705.1. Taxonomy (NCBI): domain Eukaryota; kingdom Metazoa; phylum Chordata; class Actinopteri; order Carangiformes; family Carangidae; genus Seriola; species Seriola dumerili. Next base: position 260,683 of record NW_019174455.1, on the reverse strand, counting down.
TCCTCATGACAGTAGATACCAAGCACATGAGTCCACAGTTCAATCACAGAGAAGCAAAAAAAGAGACAAATTGGGGCAAGAAGCTTCAATAAAATGTCTGTGATAAGATTGAAACACCAATGACCAGGGGCGGCTCCTGAACCATGGGTCCTGAACTTTGAGTGTGGCATAATCAGAAGCCCCTGATTAGGTTTAATGGATCTAGATCAGGTGAGTAATTCACTAATATGTGGTGGCACCATGTGTAAGGCCATAACAGTGATTAGGAGGATCTGAATTAAACTGCCTTGATCTTGTGAACCAGACTGTTCAAACCATCATTTCAGGAAGCTAAGGAGCTTTGGCATTAGCCAACATATACTTGAAATGGCACAGAGGAGCCTGGTTGAAAGCATCTTATCATTCAATATAACAGCTTGGTACGCCAAAGAACAAAAACATGCTCTTCAAAATTGTTAACATTGCAAGAAAGGTGATGGGCAAGTCACAAAAACAACTTTGCAACAGTGCTGTTCACAGGATAGATAAACCTCAAAGCCACTATACTCAGAGTCTTAACTGCTTCCATCTGGCCGTCAATTCAGGGCCCCAAGGACCAAGTCTTTTATTCTCTATGCCATACAGGCACTGAACACAACATGACTGCACCTAGGAACACTTGTTACTCATCTTTTCTCGTCTTTTTTCATTCCATCTGCTCTACAAATACAGGCTAAACAACTGGGCTCATGAGAAAAACCTGCGTCTGTAGTTAATTACAGCAGCACATTTTACAGGACTGTCCTCTCCTGATGGCTTTCATTTGTTCTGTCATCATACTGCTTCCCAAACAGATGATATCCTGGTAATATGTTTCTATATATCAGATTCGTTAGAGCTACTCAATTCCCAATGCAAATATCTCACTTGGTTGTATTTGACTTGGTTGCGCTGAATCCAGCAACATGTTTTTGTTATTTTACCTATAATTTCAACAATATGTGGTCGGTGGTATGACTAAATATTTTATTTCAAGTGATAACAGCGTGATGAAAACAGTTGTGACAGTTAGAGGTGGAGGAAGAGGGGTCTGTCAGTGGATCCTTTGGTGCCAGGCTCAGACTTCAAACATGACCTGATGTCGTTCATGAATTTTGATGGTGCAGTGTTTTCTAGTTGTGATCCCTCCAGCTGTATTTCATTCTAACCCACCATCTGATGAGACTCTGGCTTCCCCAGTCAAACATGATTATCTGTGTTATCTTTACGTGATCCCCTGGTGGGCCTCCACATAGGAGAGAGGATGACATCTCCCTTCACATCATTCCAATAAAATCAAGATTGATGAAGGATCAAACTGTGTGCATGGCCACATCTCGTCTGTCTCTACATAATGGATCAGTCAGCAGTGTTCAGTCTGCTTCAGTGACACATTACAAATACTGGAGAGAAAGAGAAACAAGCAGCCAGATGGACATAGGCAACAAGGATGAGAAGAAGAGACAGCATTTCCCACTGCCTCACTTTATCTGGTTGAACATGAGTCTGTAGAATTAAGACAGTTTCTCAATACATGGTTTTGAATTTATGTAAAAAATATTGTCAGTGGTTTTCATAAGCTTATAAAAAAACTGACATGCACGTTATATCCTTTAATATCTCAGCTGTGGATTCTGAAACTGTACAACATGGTGGATGTGTTGACCTGAAGTGCAGAAAGAACCAGACTTTTATTTAAACAGGTTCATAATTCAAATTTTGTATCTGATCATATTTAACTAAAAAGCCTGATTGTTTTGTGATTTGCTGTTGATACAAACGGAACAGTTCCTCCATGTTTTTCCTGTTGTCTCCATAAATTCAATAAACATGTCCATAATACTGACTCCATTAGTATGATGTTACCATAACCACTCTGCTGCTCTGAGCATCTTTTTTTTTTAACAACAACACTTCTGTCAGTCACTTTTCACTTCCTATTGCTCGTACTTTTACCTTTTACCTGTCATGTCACCTTCAGTGGAATTTAAACTTAAGTAACACTGATTGACAAAATGTAGTAAACACCATTGGCAGCACTGGAATGATCTGAAAATAAAGTGTATTATTTCAAGTATACCAGATCATTTCAATAAACAGGCCTTTAATGGAGACAAATTCTCTCAGTTGAATAAGGGCCTTTCACAGAGAATCTACTGTAACTTGGTCAACTCACACATTCAATTATTGGACTACGTGTGATAAGGTAATATGGTGTTGGAGGTGAGGGGTAGAATCAGCTGCTTGTCAGTAGGGGTGTAACTGTCCACAGAAGACACAGGTTCGGTACGTACCTCAGTTTTGGGGTCACGGTTCGATACACCGGGAAAAAAGCAACAAATGCATGAATCTAGTTTTCTTTTCATTTATTTTGAACACAGTAGTGCAAGTTACAGTTTGTTCCACCTAGTGTCATTTAGAACTACCTGAGATAGTTAGTGCAGCCTGTAGTATATTAAACAGTGAACAAAATATACTCTCTCACATAAGTTAATATATTTTTATGTGGTGCTTATAAAAAACAAAAGGCAACAGGTCCCAATCACCTACAAAACTGAAAAGCATCTGTTATAAAAGTAAAACATAAATAGAAAAATTAAAAAAACTTGTGCATTAGGAGTGTTATATAGTGTGTTATATATATATATATATATATATATCTCTATATATATATATATAGATCAATGAATCACACGAGCGGTGATTGAGCAATATAGTTGCTATATATATATACATAACTATATATATATACATATATATATATATATATATATAAATATATAATATATATATATATACATATATCTACATATATAATATACATCATATATACATATATATATACACACATATATATACAGTATACATATATATATACACATATATATATAACACCATATATATATATACACATATAATATACACACATATATATAGATATTACACAATATATATATAAACAACCATACTACTATATATATATATAATATACACATAAATATATATACACATATACTATATATATATATTACACATATATATATATAATATATATAACACATATATATATATATATATATACAACATATATATATATATATATACACACAATATATATATATATATATATACACACATATTATAAATTAAAACACCATATATATATATATACACATATATATAAATATATATACACATATATATATATATATATAATACACATATTATATATATATATATATATACACATATATATATTATATATATATATACACATATATATATATATATATATATACATATATATATATATATATATATACACACACATATATATATATATATATATATCAATCAAGGTGTACCGCTTGTGTACACCTGTAAATGGCACGGACAACGGAATGGTTTATGTGCACACGTGATGGGACATTGTAACGAGGCTTGAGCACTTGATTAATAACTTGACTTGACTAATTGAATCTACAACTGCATATGGGCTCATAGTCATTGAAATAAATATGCCAATAGCTTTGGCCCCACATCTAGAGGCTTCTTAAAAACAAAAAGGTTAGACTCCTGTTTTCTTTTGCCTAGCTCCAGTGACTGGCACATCTGAGTGATGACGTCTAATATGCATTAGCATGTATGGCGTGTTTCCACTGACACACAGCTGTTGAACAACGCCGACACACCATCCACGTCTGATCCACCAATCGCACTCCATTGTTGTTGTAATCCACAGGGAACCCGAAATATTCCTGCACAGATAATTTAAAAGAAGCAGACAGGTCTCCTAGCTCCTGTGTGTCATCTGAACTTTCCATAGTTACTCTTCTTCTTCTTGTGTTTTGTTGCGTTTTCTTGTTCTTCTGCATTTGTTCTTTAATGGCGATTGGCAGTTTTAGTTGCATTACCGCTGCATGGACTGGAATGTGGATGCTGCCATGTGTGACTGACTTTTTTCCATTCAGACATATTCGTTGTATGACTGCATGCACTGAACCATGATGTCCGTATCATGACGGTTCAGGATGAATACACATACCATTATATCCCTAGAAAATAAAAAATACATGCTGCACTCCTCAGGACCAAAGTCGGGCTCCTGTGTCTTGCTTGCCACACTACAGTTTGAAGTAAGGTGGGTTAGCCCTGAAGTTTGGAACAACTTCTGCCCTGGAGCAGCACATAAGTCTCCCCTGTGCTTCCCAACCACAGTCTGGGAGCTGAAGCAGGAAAGGTTAACAATAACTACATGCATGCTATTCTTGCCATCACCTTCAAATCTGTTATCTGTTCCCTTCTCTCCTCCTCTCCTCCTCTCTGTGCTCACATATACAGTATTTGAATCCAGCTGAATTCTCAATAAAGCTGTTCTCATTGACATGTTTTTTCTGTTTCTGTTGTCATGACAATGGAACAAGTTTGAAACAGTGACTGAAACATGGCCTATTATGACTACATGTTAACAGCAGTCTCACTTTCATCATGGGGCAGTACTGCACTTGACCAGCTGACCAAGCCAACAATGACTTTTTAAGAAGTTCAGTGTTTGTGTGTGTGTGTGTGTGTGTGTGTGTGTGTGTGTGTGTGTGTGTGTGTGTGTGTGTGTGTGTGTGTGTGTGTGTTGGAGTGGATTGAGGTTTAGTGGAGAAGTAGAGTGGGTGTCTCAGCGTAACAGTGAGTCAATGTTAATTTGCGGAAGATATTTGCGAGGGAAGGAGGTAGATGATGAAGAGGAGCGGGCCTAGGATAGAGCCCTGGGGCAACCGGAAGTGACCGGGGAGGGGATGGATTTAAGGACTTAGAGTTGAATGAACTGAGTTGCGGCCAGAGAAGGTATAGATGATGAACCGTCTACATGGAGTGTGGGTGATGCCAACTGGACAGACAGGCTGTTTCACGGAGAGTGTGTGACGATGGTATCATTAAGGCTGCGCTCAGCGCTCGAGGTAGCGATGAGGATGGTTGAGGAGCCCAGAATAGTGCCATAAGGAGGTAGTTGGTGATTTGATGAGTGCTACTTGACATTAGGTCTTCCTAAACTCCACTGCTCATTCAACTCAACCCTGGTGTTTCTCCTGTTTCTGGAACGCTTCATTCACAGCTCTTGAAATCATTCATCCCACTGCTACCCTTCTAAGTCTTTTCACTATTCCTCATGACAGTAGATACCAAAGCACATGAGATCCAGTTCATCACAGAGTATAAAAAAAAGAGACAAATTGGGGGGCAAGAAGTTACAATAAATGTTGTGATAAGATTGAAACCAGATGAACCAGGGGCGGCTCCTGACTGGGTCCTGAACTTTGAGTGTGGCATAATAGAAGCCCCTGATTAGGTTAATGGATCTAGATCAGAGTGAAGCTAATATTCACTAATATGTGGTGGCACCATGTGTAAGCCTAAACATTGATTAGGAGGATTCTGAATTAAACTGCTTTGATCTTTGTGAACCAGACGTCAAACATCAATCTTAGGAATGCTAAGGAGTTTGCTTAGCCAATATACTTGAAATGCAAGAGGAGCCTTGTTGAAAGCAATTTATCATTCAATAATAACAGCTTGGTACGCAAAAGAAAAAAACATTGTCTTCAAAATTGTTAAACATTGCAAGAAAGGTGAGGGCAAGTCCAAAAACAACTTGAACAGTGCTGTCACAGGATACGATAAACCTCTAAAGCCACTATACTCAGGTCTTACTGCTGTCCATCTGGCCGTCAATTCAGGGCCCAAGGACCAAGTTTTTATTTCTCTATGCCTATAGCACTGAACCACAACATGATGCAACCTAGGAACACTTGTTAATCATCTTTTTTCTCGTTTTTTCATTCATCTGGCTCTGACAAATACAGGCTAAACAATGGTCATGAGAAAACCTGCCGTCTGTAAGGTTAATTAAGAGCACATTTTACAGGACTGTCCTCTCCTGATGCTTTCAATTTGTTCTGATCGAATTGTAGCTGCTTCCCACACAGATATATCTGGTAATATTTTTTTATAGTCAAGAATTGTTAGAGCTACTCATTCCAAATGAAAATATTCACTTGGTTGTATTTGACTTTGGTTGCGCTGAATCCAGCAAACATGTTTTATGTTTATTTTACTAGTAATTTAAAACAATATGTGGTCGGTGGTATTGAAATAATTTTATTTCAAGTGATTAACAGCTGTGATTGAAACAGTTGTAGTTAGAGGTGGAGGAAGAGGGGTCTGTCTGGATCTTTGGTGCAAGGTCAGACTTCAAACATGACCTGATAGTCTTCATAGATTTGATAGGTGCAGTGTCTTCTAGTGTGATTCCTCCACTGTAATTTCTTCTTAACAGCCATCTGATGAGACTCTGGTTCCCAGTACAAAATGATTTCTGTGATTTACTCTTTACGTGATCCCTGGTGGGCTCCACTGTGAGAGAGAGATGACAATCTCCTTCACATCATTCCAATAATCAAGAATTGATGGAAGGATACAAACTGTGTGGCCATGGCAACATCTCGTCGTCTACTATATATGGATCCGTCAGCGTTTAGTCGCTTCAGTGGCACTAATTAACAAATACTGGAGAGAAAGAGGAAGCAAGCAAGCCAGAATGGACATAGGCAACAAGGATGAGAAGAAGAGACAAGCATTTCCCACTGCCTCACTTTATCTGGTTGAACATGAGTCTGTAGAATTAAGACAGTTTCTCAATACATGGTTTTGAATTTATGTAAAAATATTGTCAGTGGTTTTCATACAGCTTATAAAAAAACTGACATGCACGTTATATCCTTTTAATATCTCAGCTGTGGATTCTGAACTGTACAACATGGTGGATGTGTTGACTGAAGTGCAGAAAGAACCAGACTTTTATTTAAACAGGTTCATAATTCAAATTTTTGTATCTGATCATATTTAACTAAAGCCTGATTGTTTTGTGATTTGCTGTTGATACAAACGGAACAGTTCCTCCATGTTTTTCCTGTTGTCTCCATAAATTCAATAAACATGTCCATAATACTGACTCCATTAGTATGATGTTACCATAAACCACTCTGCTGCTCTGAGCATCTTTTTTTTTTTAACAACAACACTTCTGTCAGTCACTTTTCACTTCCTATTGCTCGTACTTTTTACCTTTTACCTGTCATGTCACTTCAGTGGAATTTAAACTTAAGTACACACTGATTGACAAAATGTAGTAAACACCATTGGCAGCACTGGAATGATCTGAAAATAAAAGTGTATTATTTCAAGTATACCAGATCATTTCAATAACAGGCCTTTAATGGAACAAAATTCTCTCCTAGTTGAATAAGGCCTTTCACAGAGAATCTACTGTAACTTGGTCAACTCACACATTCAATTATTGGACTACGTGTGATAAGGTATATGGTGTTGGAGGTGAGGGGTAGAATCAGCTGCTTGTCAGTAGGGGTGTAACTGTCCACAGAAGACACAGGTTCGGTACGTACCTCAGTTTTGGGGTCACGGTTCGATACACGGGAAAAAGCAACAAAATGCATGAATCTAGTTTTCTTTTCATTTATTTTGTAACACAGTAGTGCAAGTTACAGTTTGTTCCACCTAGTGTCATTTAGAAACTACTTGAGATAGTTAGTGCAGCCTGTAGTATATTAAACAGTGAACAAAATATACTCTCTCACATAAGTTAATATATTTTTTATGTGGTGCTTATAAAAACAAAAGGCACAGGTCCCAATCACCTACAAAAACTGAAAAGCATCTGTTATAAAAGTAAAACATAAATAGAAAAATTAAAAAAACTTGTGCATTAGGAGTGTTATATAGTGTGTTATATATATATATATATATATCTATATCTCTATATATATATATATAAGATCAATGAATCAACACGAGCGGTGATTGAGCAATATAGTTGCTATAATATACATAACTATTTATATATACATATATATATACACTATATATATATAATATATATACATATAATATATATACATATATTACATATATATTATACATATATATACTATATATATATACAACATATATATACATATACATATATATATACACATATATATATACACACATATATATATATACACATATAATATAACACATATATATAATATATACACATATATATATATATATAACACCATATATATATATATATATAATATACAACTATATAATATATATAATATATACTATATATATATATTACACATATATATATATAATATATATAACCACATATATATATATATATTACAACATATATATTATATATATACACACAATATATATATATATATATACAACATATTATATTAAACACATATATATATATTACCATATATATAATATATATACACATATATATATATATATATACATACACATATTATATATATATATTATATACACATATATATATTATATCATATATATACACTATTATATATATCATATATATACATATAGTATATATATATATATATACACGAATATATATATATATATAATATATATATATATACCATATATATATATAATTATATATATCATCAAGGCTGTACCGCGCTTGTGTAACCTGTAAAATGCCGGACAACGGAATGGTTATGCACAATGGGACATTGTAACGAGGCTTGAGCACTTGATTAATAACTTGACTTGACTAATTGAATCTACAACTGCATATGGGCTCATAGTCATTGAAATAAATAATGCCAATAGCTTTGGCCCCACATCTAGAGGCTCTTAAAAACAAAAAGGTTAGACTCCTGTTTTCTTTTGCCTAGCTCCAGTGATGGCACATCTGAGTGATGACGTCTAATATGCATTAGCATGTATGGCGTGTTTCCACTGACACACAGCTGTTGAACAACGCCGACACACCATCCACGTCTGATCCACAATCGCACTCCATTGTTGTTGTAATCCACAGGGAACCCGAAATATTCCTGCACAGATAATTTAAAAGAAGCAGACAGGTCTCCTAGCTTCCTGTGTGTCATCTGAACTTTCCATAGTTACTCTTCTTCTTCTTGTGTTTGTTGCGTTTTTCTTGTTCTTCTGCATTGTTTCTTTAATGGCGATTGGCAGTTTTTAGTTGCATAACGCTGCATGGACTGGAAATGTGGATGCTGCCGATGTGTGACTGACTTTTTTCCATTCAGACATATTCGTTGTATGACTGCATGCACTGAACCATGATGTCCGTATCATGACGGTTCAGGATGAATACACATACCATTATAATCCCTAGAAAATAAAAAATACATGCTGCACTCCTCAGGACCAAAGTCGGGCTCCTGTGTCTTGCTTGCCACACTACAGTTTGAAGTAAGGTGGGTTAGCCCTGAAGTTTGGAACAACTTCTGCCCTGGAGCAGCACATAAGTCTCCCCTGTGCTTCCCAACCCACAGTCTGGGAGCTGAAGCAGGAAAGGTTAACAATAACTACATGCATGCTATTCTTGCCATCACCTTCAAATCTGTTATCTGTTCCCTTCTCTCCTCCTCTCCTCCTCCTCTGTGCTCCACATACAGTATTTGAATCCAGGCTG
>NW_019174455.1:69090-251099 GCF_002260705.1 Seriola dumerili | reverse complement strand
CTTGTTTTCTGACCTGCCCCAGGCCTCTGATCTCTGCTGTCCTGAACTGTGGAGGGTCAGGAGGAGCTGGCTGCTGCTGATATGCAGATCCAGTCTCCAGGACTCTCGCTGAGTTGCACAGAGAGCAGCAGCCCTTCAGAGTTCCATGTCCTGAACTGGAAACACACAGAGAAGCCTGCCATCAGGCCAGATGGTGGCAGCCGCTGGGAGCAAACAGGAAGCTGCTGCTGGAACTCAGGAAGGTGCAGGCAGGCAGGTGGGGCCAGGAGCACGAGAAGGTCACATTTCCCTTGAGGATGAGAGAGCCAAAGGATAATATAAACAGTATGTGTTATTGGCTGCTCTTGTATTCCAACAAACCCAAAACATGATTCAAAAAGTTCAAAAATAAAAGAGCAGTCTGTGAGGAGGAGGGCTACGACTCACTAAACAAAATAAGCACGCACAGAGATGGCTTTTAACTAAAAACTTGGTTTTTATTTCCATAAACAAAAAAACGATCTCGCGTTAACTTTCAGTATTATAAACAAATAAATAAAACAAATAAAGAAACTAAGGTTGACTTTAGAGTCTTTACTGTTAGCGTATTTAGCGGTCGAAAAACTGTTATCATCTTCCTCCCATGCCTCACTCAATCCATCAGCGAAGAACACAAAGAACCAGCTTGTGCGTCCCCTCTGTGAATCAGCTGAATTCTCAATAAAGCTGTTCTCATTGACATGTTTTTTCTGTTTCTGTTGTCATGACAATGGAACAAGTTTGAAACAGTGACTGAAACATGGCCTATTATGACTACATGTTAACAGCAGTCTCACTTTCATCATGGGGCAGTACTGCACTTGACCAGCTGACCAAGCCAACAATGACTTTTTAAGAAGTTCAGTGTTTGTGTGTGTGTGTGTGTGTGTGTGTGTGTGTGTGTGTGTGTGTGTGTGTGTGTGTGTGTGTTTTCTGACCTGCCAAGGCCTCTGATCTCTGCTGTCCTGAACTGTGGAGGGTCAGGAGGAGCTGGCTGCTGCTGATATGCAGATCCAGTCTCCAGGACTCTCGGCTGAGTTGCACAGAGAGCAGCAGCCCTTCAGAGTTCCATGTCCTGAACTGGAAACACACAGAGAAGCCTGCCATCAGGCCAGATGGTGCAGCCGCTGGGAGCAACAGGAAGCTGCTGCTGGAACTCAGGAAGGTGCAGGCAGGCAGGTGGGGCCAGGAGCACGAGAAGGTCACATTTCCCTTGAGGATGAGAGAGCCAAAGGATAATATAACAGTATGTGTTATGGCTGCTCTTGTATTCCAACAAACCCAAAACATGATTCAAAAAGTTCAAAAATAAAAGAGCAGTCTGTGAGGAGGAGGGCTACGACTCACTAAAACAAAATAAGCACGCACAGAGATGGCTTCAACTAAAAACTTGGTTTTTATTTCCATAAACAAAAAAACGATCTCCGGTTAACTTTCAGTATATAAACAAATAAATAAACAAATAAAGAAACTAAGGTTGACTTTAGAGTCTTTACTGTTAGCGTATTTAGCGGTCGAAAAACTGTATCATCTCCTCCCATGCCTCACTCAATCCATCAAGCGAAGAACACAAAGAAACCAGCTGTGGTCCCTCTGTAATCATGGGCGGCAAGGAGGAGGAGGATCCTAATCAACAATCCATTACAATAATAACAATAAATATTAATTCTTTCTTAATTCCTTTTCTTATTTTATCCATAGAAATTAATTTTCAACTTAATTTACAAATAATCCAAAAACAAAAACAATTATTATGTTAAACCAATATTTAACTTAAGTCAATAGGCTCCAACAGTATGTTTGACTGATTGTCTGACTGACAGTCTGGCTGACATTGGGACTTTCCAGTGATGTCAACGTGTTCCCATATTTCAGCTATTTACATTGTGAGTACAATGTTATTATTACTGACAGAAATAAAACTATGAATATGAAGTTGTAATAAACTGAAATTATCAGCCTATTTGAAATGAATGGCCATCTGACATTTAGGAAAAACAGAAAATTCATTAAACTTTTTCATAAAAGTATTTATACATATATACAATACATATATTTTTTTATCTGCATGCTCCTTTGCTTGGATAACTGTGAAGAAGTTTCACTACAGCTACATTTATAGTCCCGACACTGGTTGAATAGAATCAACATTTCCCTGTCAACTAGATGTCACAGCTCACAGAGTTCCCCTCTTGTCTCCATCTCCACACCTCCCTACCCCTTCACCTGACTGCTGCTTCATCTCCACACCTGTCTCCCATCCTCTAATAATCTTATGTTCTGCCATATTCACTGATCTTTACCCTGTCTGTCAGTCTGTATCTTGTACCAGAATTATTTTCCATGTTTCCTCATGACAATGACAAACTTCAAACAAGCTTCTCCTGTGTTAAGGATTACCAGTGTCCACTTCTCTGTGGAGAGACTGCATCTGTCCTCATCATCTCAGCCAACCAGCCTCAGTCCCCTCACTCATCAGGCTGCCTGTCCCCTGCCTCATCTCCACCTCTGTAACCTCTGTCCTCAGCTACCTTGTGTCTGTATTTGGGTCCAGAACAAACCAGGCCTTAACAGTGGATGAGTATAGTGCATATAGCGCGTTTATAGAGTATAGTGGAGTAAAAGAAACTCACCACTGTGTAAATCTGTGGCTTGCGTCTCTTTGCCAGGTCAATGATGTTGATACCGTTGTAGTATAGGTTTTCAATGCAGCCGTGGAAGTTCTTCCTGAGAAAGGTTCCAGGTTTGCCGGGCAGCGGAATGCCGCCAAAACTCAGCTTTTAATGAAGAACGCAGAAAAAACATTATAATCATATCACAGAGACATGTAGTCATGTAGGGGATATAGAAACCTGATTTTTTAAATCACTTATGGGATTATAGAAACCAGGGCCTGTATTAACAAAGCATTTTATCTTACCACTAAGAGAAGTTACACTAAAAATTTTTGACTAAAAGTCCTATTCACAAAGCTGCTGAGACCAACTTTTACTAAGGAAAAGTGAAAACTCCTAAGCTAAGAGTGCGATTCCGTTGCTATGGCTGACGTTAATTTTCATGGATGAGCTCACTTACAAGAACCACAGTGATTGGTTGATGAAAGAACTGTTGTGCCAGTGAAAACACATGGGCAACATCCCACAGTAATAATAAAAAACACTGAGAAATAAACAAATAAAAATTTTATAATAACTGATTGGTTGCTGTTTACAAAAGTATTACATTCTCCAAAATGCATCTATATGATAAGGTTTGTGTCGACCCCGGAGAATTTAATTTTACTAAAAAAAAAATAAAAAAAAAACTTACAATAAAGAGCTCATCTGTCATAGACAACCTAACTAAAACTAACTGGCAGCCTATTAGCCACAGTCTGTTCTAGCTGTACCTATTGTAATGTAGCTATGGTCCCGGCTGTGGGTTGAAGTGTGAAAAGAGTTCCACTGTCCCCCACCAGGTGACAACCAGCTGGAAAATGATCCTTTCAAACAGCTGCCTCAGGTCACTCTCCATTTAGATCCATGAATCGTGTGTAGATCCTGGACACAGTACAGTACCCTGTACAACAGTGTCTACAACTGTACAGGCATCCAGTACAACCTGTGTGTTGATGGTGTGATTTTGTTTTCCTGTTTACAAATACCTCCTCATCCTGTGATGGTACACTCATTTTTACATGCATTCCATCTATGGCATCGATCACACTGGGTAGACCGACCATGAAGCTGCTTTTTCTCTGTAGTTGTTGAACATCTAAAGGAAATGAAATTAATTGTTCTATGATCTACAGAGACATTTGTTGTTTGGTGAATAAGCTTACAGACAGCTGGGAGATCTCCAAGTTGTCAGCATTGCAAAGTTGCATTTTCTCTGTTGCCAAGTAACGCAGCGTTGCCAAACACTTAATTTCCACACTGATCAGGTTGTTTCAGTTGGGTAGGAGATGTTAGAGTCCCTCACAAACAGCGATCATTATTCCCTCGTGATTGAGTCGTTTCTTTTAAGTAATTCAGCATCGTTTAAGGTTTCCAAAACACTGCGATGTTGTCACAACTGTCAGGGTTGTCAGGGTTTGAGGGGACCCAAATGCAGCCAACGCATGGGAGACGGCGCACACAGGTTTATTAAACTAACACAAGCATAGGGAACCATAGGGGATGACAACAGGTAACATGAACAGGTAACATGAACAGGTAACATGAACAGAACGAAGACAAACCAGACTTGAACAGCTTGAGGAAAATCCAGAAATCAACAGGCATGAACAGGCTAAGGATAAACCCTGAGACAACAAAGACAACAGACGAATCGACCCAGACAAAGGGGAGCACAAAGACTATATAGACAAGGGAGGCAAGGGTGATTGCACACAGGTGAAACACATTAGGGCGGGGCAGACAATCACCACACAGAAACCGGACCAAGACAGGAAGCAAAAACACTGAGACACACAAGGAAACCAATTACAAAATAAAACAGGAAGTGAGAAAAGTCCAAACAAAACTAACAAAAGGTGTCTGCCATAGCAAACCATGACAGATGTAGAATGACGGCAGCTCTTTAAGATTCTTTATGATTTGGTCTTAGTGAGTGAGTCTTGACTGCTTCTAACTTCTCCTAGACTTTGTGAATAGTTCTTAGTTAGAAAAATAATGAGTCCTAAATAAAGGACTGACACACCCATTATTTTGAGTTAGGAGCTACTTTTAGCCTTAAGATGCTTTGTGAATACAGGCCCTGATATCTGTTGTCAGGTAGGGGATTATAGAAACATGATTTTTGTAGTCAGGTAGGGGATTATAGAAACTTGATTTCTGTTGTCAGGTAGGGGATTATAGAAACCTGATTTGTCCTTGAGATAGGTAAACAGGTTTCTAATTGGCTTCATTCAGGTACACATGAGCAGGACAGAAAGGATACAGACAGGGAGAGTACAGGAGCAGGCGGACGAGTGTTTTAGTACATAAAATAACTCAACCCAAAGTCCTACTGAATCTGAAAGCAACTGAAAAATTCTCTTTCCACTGCTAACTACAGTATCTGTTAAATTGAATTGCATACATTCACACTGGAAGAGAAAGCTCTACTCTGTCTGCTCTCATGAATAGGGAAGTAACTCCCCCCACTCAATTTTACTCATGGTACTGAAATTATTCTTCAGTCTGAATTAATGACAGGGTGGACTAACCTCATAGTCGACCTCCAGTGAGTCTCCCTCCCCTTTGGTTTGGAAATGCTGCGTGTGGGAGTCCATTGTGAGGTTCACCTGTTTGTTGAAGCGCTCAATGACGACAGAGTGCCAGTGTTGGTCGTCCAGCAGACTGCCCACTGTGACAGCAACACGACTGCTGCTGAACCTCAGCCTGGTGTCGTCTGACAATGACACAAAGACATAAAACACCTCAGTGAATAGGTGATTCTCTGAAGTCATTTACTCAATAAAAATAATTGCTTGTTCCAGTTTCTCATATATAATTTGCAGGTTTAAGTTACAGGACTCAAAACTTATGACTTTTAAACTCCACTTTAACCTAAAATGCCTTGATATCCAAAATGTGGTATTCTGGTAAATAAACTGAACTGCAAACCAAAGCTGAGGATTTGGTTTGAAGAGTGTCTGTGATTTTGATGTTTTGTTTTTTTTTGGCCGATGAAAGTTTTCAAATTGTGATTGACATGAACTCAAACTGACCGCAACTGCTGTCAGGTCAAGTTGTTCCTCTCTAACTATGCCACACCCCTTTCATGTTTGTTACGGCCTCCAAGAATAAAGCTCAAAAGGGGCAGGAGGCTGCAACATATGTAAAAAGGACACCAGACAAGAATAACATTTCACCCAAGCTTTATTGAAATATCCCCCGAAATTATTCATAGTTTATCAACCTAAACCAAAGAAAACAAAAAGGACTGGAGATCCTGGCCAAAATAAACAAACGACAGGTAAACGCTGGGCCAACCACGCAGTGGGCTGTCGCTCCCAGCGCTTCCTCCTAGAGTACCTAAACCCAACTTAACCTAAAATAAAAGACGAATAACATGACTACCGGTAATCTCCAGCCCGAAAGAACATAAACTAAAATAACAAAACCCAACCGCACTTAACTGTGCGTGGAGGAACGAACCCGGCTTGGAGAAGGAAGAGAGGACAAAAGAACCCTCACCCAGATACAGCTGTCTGTCTGTCTGTCTGTCTGTCTGTCTGTGTGTGTGTGTGTCTCCTCCCTGTCTCTGCACTCTCCGCCCCTTTTATCCCTTCCCTCTGTCCCCGAGTGCCGATTGCATCCAGGTGTGCACCAGGCAGAGGGAACTGGGAGGCAGGTGCAGCCGCGAGAGGACAGGACACCAAAACCAGGGCACATGCAACAATGTTGGGTACTGAAGAAAATTGATAATTTTTCTGAGATCTGTAACTAGGAGGTGCCAGCACACAGACAGGGAGCTGTTTAGACTGGTCATGTCTGCTGCAGGTACCACTGCACTCCCACTGTTGGTCCTATCAATGCTCTTCCTTCCCTCTACCTGTGTGTCTGCCATTATCCCCACCCTGTTGATCAGCTGAAACAACTTTGGTGTGCTTAGGGTCTGACCGATGTACTGGTTTGAAGAAATTAAACCAATGTGATTATCTTTTTGACATTTTACCAGTTTCCTCCTTGTTGCTGAGGTTCAAATCACAGTTTCATCAGCTCAATGCACAAAACTCCACATGCTTCAGCCATCACTGAGACCTGAATGATCAACATCTCTCTCTTCTTAATCATAATTAAATTTCATCCAAAATAGGCAAACAGGCAATTTATGAGTACACTGTAAAAAAAAAAACCTTTAAAAAAACAGTAATATTCCAGCAGCTGGGGCGCCAGAAAAATACTGTAAAATAACGGAAAATAACTATCTCATAAAAATACAGTAATTTTCCATAATTAAAATAGTTTATAGCTTTAATTTTACACGAGATTTTCCGTATTTTTGGGGCTTTTTAATGTTTAATAAAGACCATTTACCCATATAAAAACAATGAAATTACCTATAAATAAGGTCTAACATTGTTATGATACAAATAATAAGGCTTAAAATTGCAGAAAGGTACTGTTATTAATTGGTTTTTATTACATAATTTTACATAAAAAACTTGAACTTGAAAATATTAATTCATATTTGATGTAATAAAATGACATACCACACATAAAAACATTTGATTTCTCTTCGGTAAACCTCGGTAGGGGGTTTAAAATTGCAACAATCTACTGTTAATTTTTGGTTTTTACATGTAATTTTATATAGATTTCTTGTATATTTAACATACCTTTCATGTTAAAAAAGTATTTTATTAACAGTATCTTAGCCTGTTTTGGTAAAAACCCAAAAACCTTTGGTTATATAACACTATCTTACACTACTAAAAACATCAACGAAAACACATACAAGGCAAAAGTTGGATGTAATACTTTAATGACCAAAAAGATTGTGAACATTAAACAAGTTTTTTTTTTTATAAAAATACACGAGTGCTCAGTATGATACTTACAGATCATCTTGATGGTTAAGATTACTGATGTTGGACAGGCGGTTTGGGTTATGCAATGTGAGTTGTATAACCCAGGTATACCCTGGCTTACTACTACAGTCCATAGGGAGATAGAAGTCCAAGGTTTTGAAAAGTCCATTGCCATAAAAGTGTCCTTTATTAGTCAGGATGTTTCCAAGGTGCTGCCTCCTCCTGTCCTGTCCTGTAGCTGTTGATGCAAGGGAGTAGCAAGGGCGCAGCAAATGTTACTGTATGTGGACATCAAGGGTTTCGCCAGGTTGGATGAACTGAGTTGCAGCAATTGACCTAACACCAGCATAAGGGAGAGAGCAGAGAAAACAATTATTTTATGATCAAAAGTTGTTTCATTGAAACTAAAGTTGTGATGAGAAATATTTATTAAAATTTATATCACAATATTTTTAGAATTTTTGACAATAACGGTATACAGTATTTCACAGCACCAAAACACTTAAAATAAAAACCAGTAGTGTCGGCTTAGGACTGGGAAATATATAGATATTTTAGTGTTGTCTTTTGTCTCTGGCTGCATTAAAGTAAAGTGATATCATTTTCTGAACTTACCAGACTATTCTATTATTTTCCTTTACACACTTAGTCATAACTGATGATTATTTATCAAAAATCTGATTGTGTAAATATTTTATGAAAGCACCAATGTCATCCCCACAATATAACCTAACAAGTAGTCAGATGAACAGGTAGCCAAATAAAATCTAGTTTTCGAATAAACTCCCAGTGCCTATATAATTTGCATGTCAACAAAATATAATGTACAAAATTTTAGAGAATTTAATTACTATGTTCCTCATTTTAACATTCCATCCATTCATCCGTTATTAATCAAAATGTTCATTTTTTGAGCTCAACCCACCCGATCCACCGAGGTTAATCTAACTAGTGTTAATGTTAAGCCCCTTTTTGCACAGCCTGTTCAAGGCGGGAATACTGTGCTTTGCAGTTCTGTGTACAACACTTAAGTCAACATTTACTGGAAGTGTGTATGAATTTGTGTTTGTATGGAATTACTCACCAGAAATGTGCCGACAGAATACAGAAACAGATCCACGCGAAGGCTCATGGATCTACCAACACCAGGACAACGCTGAGGTGAACTTGGTAGCTTTTAAATGGGCCAAGCTCAATGTCCTAACACGTGAAAAAAGAAAAAGTTTTAAAAATGTATTTATTTATTCACAATGTAATCATCATTTACTTTTTCTAGAGTTGTATATCTTACCTAGAAAAGTAATAATGTCAAGGATTCAGCTGAGGACCACTCAACTTCGGGACTTCAGGACCACTGGACATATTTGGCTCAGCCTGCTGGACAGCACAACATATGCATTTACTAACTGAACAGATATTCCACAAATGCAACAGGTGTCATGGTTTGTTATGGCAGACACCTTTTGTTAGTTTTGTTTGGACTTTTCACACTTCCTGTTTTATTTTGTAATTGGTTTCCTTGTGTGTCAGTGTTTTTGCTTCCTGTCTTGGTCCTGTTTCTGTGTGGTCCTACTTACCACAACACCCTGACAACAGGAGTACATCTTTTAACAATGGTCAAACAGCCATAACATTATAATCATCAACAAATGAACAGTATAACTTAACTAAGGTAAATATGACACTTTGGCCTGAAATACAGTATGTCCTGGCATGCAAAATCAGGCACCGCGTTTTTCTCAAAACACTCAAAAGCAACTACACAGGCGATGTCACTTCAAAGAAGAGAAAAAAGCGGGAGTCTGTAATAGCCGCAAGCATAACATTGACTTCCACAGCAAATTTCAACCTCTGCAGCAACTGTGGCCGCCAAATGTTGGAGAAAAAGATTGTCCACAGACCGGCTGATAATGTTACAGTCTATGAACCTAACAACCAACGACAGAACCAGCTGTAAGTTACCTTAGAGCTAACGTTAGCCTAATGGTAAAGTATCTGGACACAGCTAAAATGCTTATTAATTTGCCCTTCACTGGCAACGTTAGCTAGTAGCAATTGAAAACACATAATCTACATAATTTCACATAAACAACATAATCTAAATAATTCCACTCATAAAAAATGTTTACCTTGTTAAACTTGATTCCACCTTTCCCTGGCAGCTGAAGACAGAAAGTTCTGGAGGAGCAAGTTAGCCGACGGACTTTTGGAGGAGAGCAGAGAGTGTAGCATAGCTCACACACACAACTGTCCCGGAGCTCCAGGAGGCAGAGCCGAGTGCAATGCTCTGATTGGACGGCAAAGATTCAAACTGTAATATTTGAATACGGCACCTTTCTGTCCAGTATGGAAGCGTATTGCATTCACTTGAATAAAAAAATAAAAAAATAAAAAAAATCATTTTTTTCTGAGTAATTTATTTTTTGGTCTGTTTTTCGAGGTAATTATTCCTGTTTTTCGAGGTAATTATTTCTGTTTTTCGAGGTAATTTTTTTTAACGGTTTTTCTGTCATGTTTTGCCATGGCAGACACTTTTTGTTAGTTTTGTTTTGGACTTTTTCACTTCCTGTTTTATTTTGTAATAAGGTTTCCTTGTGTGTCTATGTTTTGCTTCCTGTCTTGGTCTTGTTTCTGTGTAGTGATTGTCTGCCCAGCCCTAATGTGTTTGGATTGGATACATTCACTCTTTATTGAGAGCTTGATGTAGGCTAATTGAAGCAAACATGACCTGCTTGTGTAGTTTAATCAAGTTTTACTTTGATCTGGGTTTAAGACACTGGGAGATTGTCCTGTCTTTAAGTCATATAGATGGTATTATTATTAGTTTGTCAACCTTGCGGTTATGTCAGAATAATACTGTGACACCTGCCTGCTTAGTGGTTAAAGTATTCAGATGTTTTACTTCACAGAAAGCAGTACCCTGTGTAGTGGGTGAGAGTGGTACTAATGTCATAGGCCCACTGATATTAGTGAAAAAGAGCTTACTCCATGTAGGCTATATAGGCCTATTCAAAACCTTACTAAAGGACAGTATTATCAGAAGTAGGCTACTGTATATATCCGAAGTACTTACAGTATGAAAAGTATTCAATAAAATGTTCACTGTCAGTGTTTTGAAGTTTTCAATTGCATAATACAGTTTATTATTGCAGATGTTTAAGTTGGAGCTGATTTGAACTACATTACTGGGTTTAATGATCATGTGTGAACTGATTTTTTCATTTTCTATTTTTATTTATCTTTAGAGAAAACTGCAAGAAGTTGTTCACCTCTGGAACACTCACAGAATTCGCCCATGCAGAAATGCTGTGTCTCCAGGTGGGTGCCCAGTGATGATGTACACCCTACCCCAACTTTTTGGTGCCAGAGAGTACCTGAAAGAGGTATCCCAACAAAAGATAGAAGTCTGCAGAGAGGAATGCCTTCAGAGAGGACTGTATCCATGTGATAATACAGTGTTTGACATTTGCTGCTTTGTCATGGCAGAAAACAGTCTTCATCCACCCACCTCTCCAGAGGAAGCCATTGAGCTGTACATGTTCTTACGTGCTTACATACGAGCTGAAGTTTAATGATCACAACCTGCTCTACCGGATCAAAAGACGGCATGTAAGCCTACACATAAGGGTAGAAAATCTTATGGACCATGAATTTCACCGTAAAGGGTATTGTGTTTAAACAGTAAAAAACTGAACTTTACTAATGGAAATCTCCAGTTTGTGCGTTGTATATCCTCTTCCTATTCATTATGGGAAAATTACACATCAAAATAAGTGCTGGCAATGAAATATCACATCACATGTTACATGTTGTTGAAAAAATGGAAAATCTTGGGTGCATTGTAAAAAGACCAGCCTACAAAGGACATTCATTATCAATTATAAATTAAACAGGTTACAATATCTTGACCTTAAGGTGTGTATGCTGAATTTCAAATGTAGCTCTTACAGACTGTTAATACCGAGCAGTGAAACCTTTTTTTCTATTTTGATATTTAGTTATTGTTTATTGTAGCATTGAGGAAATATACCTTCCTGGTTTTTTGTTTCTCTCAAGAAGTTACTGTATGTCATTTGGAGCCAAACAATTACATCTAACAAAATTTGGTGAATATGTCTCGTCTCGTCTCGTTGTCTCCCGCTTATCCANTCAATTATAAATTAAACAGGTTACAATATCTTGACCTTAAGGTGTGTATGCTGAATTTCAAATGTAGCTCTTACAGACTGTTAATACCGAGCAGTGAAACCTTTTTTTCTATTTTGATATTTAGTTATTGTTTATTGTAGCATTGAGGAAATATACCTTCCTGGTTTTTTGTTTCTCTCAAGAAGTTACTGTATGTCATTTGGAGCCAAACAATTACATCTAACAAAATTTGGTGAATATGTCTCGTCTCGTCTCGTTGTCTCCCGCTTATCCAGATCCGGGTCGCGGGGGCAGCAGCCTCAGCAGAGAGGTCCAGACAGCCCTCTCCCCAGCCACTTCCACCAGTTCCTCCGGGAGAATCCCGAGGCGTTCCAAAGCCAGCCGAGAGATATAATCCCTCCAGCGTGTCCTTGGTCGACCCCGGGGTCTCCTCCCGGTGGGACATGCCCGAAACACCTCCCCAGGGAGGCGTCCAGGAGGCATCCTCACTAGATGCCCGAACCACCTCAACTGGCTCCTCTCGACATGGAGGAGCAGCGGCTCTAATCCGAGTCCCTCCCGGATGACCAAGCTCCTCACCCTATCTCTAAGGCTGAGCCCGGCCACCCTGCGGAGGAAACTCATTTCGGCCGCTTGTACTCGCGATCTCATTCTTTCGGTCATTACCCAAAGCTCATGACCATAGGTGAGGATCGGAACGTAGATCGACCGGAAAATTGAGAGCTTCGCCTTCCGGCTTAGCTCCCTCTTCCCCACAACGGACCGATTCAGCGTCCGCGTCACTGCTGACGCCGCCCCAATCCGCCTGTCGATCTCCCGCTCCATCCTACCCTCACTCGTGAACAAGATCCCGAGATACTTAAACTCCTCCACCTGAGGCAGAGCCTCCCCCCCGACCTGAAGCGGGCAATCCACCCGTTTCCGGCTGAGAACCATGGTCTCAGATTTGGAGGTGCTGATTTTCATCCCAGCCGTTTCACACTCGGCCGCGAACCGCCCAAGCGAGAGCTGAAGGTCGGCGTTCGATGAAGCTAGGAGGACCACATCATCCGCAAAAAGCAGAGACGAGATCCTCCCGCCACCGAAACCAAACCCGTCCACCACCCGGCTGCGCCTAGAAATTCTGTCCATAAAAGTTATGAACAGAACCGGTGACAAAGGGCAGCCCTGGCGGAGTCCAACCCTCACCGGGAACAGGTCCGACTTACTGCCGGCTACGCGAACCAGACTCACACTCCTTTGGTACAGGGATTTAATGGCCACTAACAAGGGGCCATCCACCCCATACTCCCGGAGTGCCCCCCACAGGGTGCCCCTGGGAACACGGTCGTAAGCCTTCTCCAAATCCACAAAACACATGTGGACTGGATTGGCAAACTCCCATGCTCCCTCCAGCACCCTAGCGAGGGTAAAGAGCTGGTCCACAGTTCCACGCCCAGGACGAAAACCACATTGCTCCTCCTCGATCTGAGGTTCAACTATCGATCGGACCCTCTTTTCCAGTACCCTGGCATAGACCTTACCAGGGAGGCTGAGGAGTGTAATTCCACGGTAGTTGGAACACACCCTCTGGTCACCCTTCTTAAAGATGGGGACCACCACCCCGGTTTGCCACTCCAAAGGCACTGCCCCCGATGTCCACGCAATGTTGCAGAGGCGTGTCAACCAAGACAGCCCTACAACATCCAGAGCCTTGAGATACCCAGGGCGGATCTCATCAACCCCCGGGGCTCTGCCACCGCGCAGTTGTTTCACTACGTCGGCGACTTCTGCCCCGGAGATTAGATCATCCATCCCCAGGTCTCTTGGCTCTGTTTCCTCTACGGAATACGTGTTGGTGGGATTGAGGAGCTCCTCAAAGTATTCCTTCCACCGTCCTACTATATCCTCAGTTGACGTCAGCAGCTCCCCGCCCCCACTGTAAACAGTGTGAGCGAGTTGCCGCCTTCCCCCCCTGAGGCGCCGGACGGTTTGCCAGAACCTTTTTGGAGCCGATCGATAGTCTTCCTCCATTGTCTCACCGAACTCCTCCCACGTCCGAGTTTTTGCCTCAGCAACTGCCGCAGCTGCACTCCGCTTGGCCCGCCGGTACCAGTCAGCTGATTCCTGAGACCCACAGGCCAACCACGCCCTGTAGGCCTCCTTCTTCAGCCTGACGGCTTCCCCCACCGCCGGTGTCCACCAGCGGGTACGGGGGTTACCGCCACGACTGGCCCCAGCTACCTTGCGGCCGCAGCTTGCAACAGCCGCCTCAACAATAGCAGAGCGGAACAAGGCCCATTCGGACTCAATGTCCCCCACTGCCCTCGGGACGCGGTCGAAACTCTGCCGGAGGTGTGCGTTGAAAATCATCTTGACGGGTTCTTCCGCCAGGTTTTCCCAGCAGACCCTCACAACCCGTTTGGGCCTGCCAGGTCTGCGCGGCGTCTTCCCCCGCCATCTGATCCAACTCATCACCAGGTGGTGGTCGGTTGACAACTCTGCTCCTCTCTTTACCCGAGTGTCCAAAACATGCGGCCGCAGGTCTGATGATACGACTACAAAGTCAATCATAGACCTGCGACCTAGGGTGTCCTGGTGCCAAGTGCACCTGTGGACATCCTTATGTTTGAACATGGTGTTAGTTATGGCCAAGCTGTGACTAGCACAGAAGTCCAATAACTGAACGCCGCTCGGGTTCAGATCGGGCAGGCCGTTCCTCCCCACCACACCCTTCCAGGTCACGCTGTCATTGCCCACGTGAGCGTTGAAGTCTCCCAGTAGGACAATGGAGTCCCCTTTCGGGGCACTTTCCAGCACCCGTCCCAAGGACTCCAAAAAGGGTGGGTAGTCTGAACTGCTGTTCGGCGCATAAGCGCTGACAACAGTCAGAACCCGATCCCCGACCCGAAGGCGCAGGGACGCAACCCTTTCGTCCACCGGGGTAAACTCCAACGTGCAGGCAGAGAGCCTGGGGGACACCAAAAAGCCCACCCCGGCTCTCCGCCTCTCACCCGGAGCAACTCCAGCAAAGAGGAGAGACCAGCCCCTCTCAAGGACTTGGGTTCCAGAGCCGACGCTATGTGTCGAGGTGAGGCCGACTATATCTAGCCGGTATCGCTCGACCTCTTCCACAAGCTCCCGCTCCTTCCCCGCCAGAGAGGTGACGTTCCATGTTCCAAAAACCAGTTTCCGTAACCGAGGATCGGACCGCCAAGGCCCCCGCCTTGGTCTGCTGCCCAATCCACACTGCACCGGATCCCTCTGACTCTTCCTGCAGGTGGTGAGCCCACTGGGAGACGAACCCATGTAGCCGGTTCGGGCTGGGCCCGGCCGGGCCCCATGGGCTAAGGCCCGGCCACCAGGCGCTCTTCCACGGGCCCCAACCCCAGGCCTGGCTCCAGGGCGGGGCCCCGGTGTCCCTCCGGGCCGGGTACTCGGGTTCTTGTTAGTACTCGTCATAAGGATCTTCTGAACCGTTCTTCGTCTGGCCCTTCACCTAGGACCAATCTGCCTTGGGAGACCCTACCAGGGGCAAAATGCCCCCGACAACATAGCTCCTAGGGTCATTAGGGCTCTCAAACTCCTCCACCACGGTAAGGTGACGGTTCAAGGAGGAGTACACAGAGATGTAAGATCAATAATCTGAACAGCTGCAGTAGAGACAACAGCTGACACTGTGGCAGTGTTTTGCTCATCATCTTGGACTGTGTGTATTTGATTTTCACTGTTATATCTTTCCGTTGTCAGCTGCTTGACCTCTTCCATTGTGTGTTTATCTTGTCCAAATTCTGCTGTGTTTTCATGTTGCTCATCTGTCTGTATATCAGCTCCTTCCTCTGGGTCATCTTCACCGGTCAGGGTCTTTGTGAACAAATAAAATCTTAACAACCCCAATTTGTGTGTCTCGTAGTATTCTCCCACACTGACATCCTCATCAACTTGTGCTTCCTGGAAGTTAACTATATCGTGGCTGAACTCTTCCCACTTTCCCATTGTTGACTTTTCATTAGGGAAAAACAGTTTTTTAGCTTAAGACAGAATCTCAGTTTTAGTGGCATTCTTGTTCATATCAAGAACTCTGGTTCCTCCACCACTGCGTTTTCTGACTTGTTTGTTGTCATGTATCCACCCTATTTCAATTTTTCTGGTTGTCTTCCAGGCTCTCCTATTACTTTTTAGATGCATATTTGTTGGTTGCACTGTATTTTCCTCCTCCAAACCTTGATCGCTGTCTTTGTTGCTCATTGTGCCCATTTTTTTTTTTAAAGTTTTTTAAATAAGGACAGTCTTTTTGTATCGTCTCCACCTCTTCTCTGTTTTTCCATACAGAAACGCCTTGTGGCAATCCTGTCACCATAGGCTGGAATGTAAGCAGCCATAGTGGCATCATCTATTTCTCCAACTACCGAGCTGTCAATCTGAAATAAAAACAAAAAGTATACATCAAACATGACACAGCTTAAACTGTATTATCTCCAAGACAATTTACTTCTGTGCTAAATTCCAGGACAACCAATTATAAATGCCAAATGCAGATAATAATACAATGGACAGTATGAGACAGTACAAAAACAGCTTTTGAAGGTGTGACTTACATGATCCTGCTGCATTTTCTGAATGCTCTCCTCAGGAACACCTCTGTTGCGAAGAAATATCCAAAGACCATCATCTTGTGGGAGGCCGGATGTGGAGGATGTAGCCATTGCTGGCACTGCAAAAACAGTTAACATGTTTAAAACTGTCAAGCCAAATTGTATCACGATATTGTCGAATTATATGAAAGCATAAAATCATTTTGTTTGAAATGGATGTTTCATGGCTTGACTATTGACCTATAAACACTCTGTCAATATGTGATCATTTGAAAGTTGACCTGTCATTACACATTTGAATATGCTCACTCAAATCACCAACAAAATTGATTTGTGTAGTGTCCTTTTGTGATGAAAGCCTTCACTGGTTATTCATAAACAATAACATCACTCTGATAGTGCAGAAGACTTAACTCAGCTGCTTAGACTGGGCTTTTATTATTAGTATTATTGTTATTACTATGATTACTTTTCAAAAAGTCAATAAAATCCAGATTGGGGCTTTGCAACATAGGGTATGAGTAACTGTACTTTACCAGTAAGCAGGTGCAAAAACGTTTTAAATTTTAAATTGTTTTATTCAACATGGGCCTACACAAATAATTATGTGCATGGACGTTTCATGCAGGATCCTCAGTGTGCATGTATTAAATACATAGGAAATAGCAAAGGAGAGGGAGCCCATATGCGAACCACAGCAACCTCAGCAACTCAAAACACTTGTCATGGTCCGACAATGGTGTCAATATAGTGACTAGTCTACTGGCAACGTTCTGTTTGTTTACATATACATGTACGTGTCCCCATGTTAAACAACTTCTATGTTAGTATTATCATGTTATGTCTCTAGAGTGTTTACGATTAGCATATAACCTAACATTATGACGAAGGGCTCGTTTTATTTGTGCCAAGCCAATATAATGAAAGAAAGGCGATTCATTTTTGATAAAAGAAACAATGTTCAGCATGATGGAAACAAAACTGTCATGCCCATAGACATGTTTGTCTATTCCTCTTTTATATACAGTCTAATGGTCTATTCCTTCCCTGCTACATTGAGCAATTATAGAATTACAATAGAAGGATAAAGTCTAAAACATAACAAGAGTATCATACCCTGTGTGTAACTAATCACATGCCTTACCTTAATTGACCCAGTATGGTAGAAAGTTGAATGTGCGGAGCAGGAGTCACCATGGGAGTCACTTGCAGATTGGATGTTCTCGCGAGATTTCGAAGTATCTCGATAATTCAGAGAAAAAAATTACCACGAAAAACAGAAAAATAATTACCCTGAAAAACAGGAAAAATTACTCCAAAAAACAGGGAAAAAAATAGCCAGAAGAACAGGAAAAAAGATTAGTCAGAAAAACAGGAGAGAAAAAATTACTCAGAAAAACAGAAATGATTACCTCGAAAAACAGACCAAAAAATAAAATACTCAGAAAAACCGGATTTTTTTTTTTTTTTCTTCAAGTGAATGCAATATGCTTCCATAGTCCAGGGTGTGTACTCAAATTTAAAATGCATATATTTATTACAACCCGTTTTCCAAACATTGACTTTACCTTAAAAGTATAATAGGGAAAAAATCTGAAAAATGTCAGTGATAAAGACTATATTTTTATATAGTTTTTATACAGTTTACCACTGCTTATACATGTTATACATTGACAAAAACACATTTATTCAACATTTTTGTTGTGAAAAATTCTGTAATTACACAAGATTTTTGTAAATTAACAAACAAATCTCAATAAAATTACAGAACAAGTACTTCTTTCACTGTTAATTGTCAGTAATTTTATCTCATTTTATAATCTTTTTACAGTATTAAACTTGAATTTAACAGTTTAATCTCTTAAATAACAAAGAAATACTTGTGAAATTACGAGTAGTAACAGTAACAGTATTTTTATGTGAAAAAAAACGTAATTTTCTTTTAAAAAAATTGAAATTTTATGGTTATTCACAGTTACGGTGTTTTCATGTTATTTTACATTTGACATGTAAAATCACATTCTAATTTTGTAATTGTATTAATATTTTCATGTATTTTAAAAATACAGGAAAAGTCTGTAAAATATACAGTAAAAATTCTGTTAAATTACAGATTTTTTTTACAGTGTAACTTTAATGGTAAATCAGAGAATGACAGAACAGATAACATTAAGTATTGCACAAAATTTATTTACAGATTTTCATAGTGACAAAGCCGGTCAGTGTATGTACCAGATGTGCTCAGGGTCTTGTGTTTACAGATAACATCACACATTATGATTGGCAGTACATCAGAACGTGTACAGATTAGGGATTCACCAATACAATATTTTCAGGGCCAATTCCAATATCGATTATTAGTCATCAAGGGCTCCTTGATTACAATTACTGATATTTGGAACAGATATGCCATGACAAAACTACTGATAGATGAGGACTCTTGCCATGGCGTCCAGGTGTTTCTATTGTTTTGTCCACTCCATTGATATCAGTAGGCTAAATAACAGAAACACCTTTGTATAATGTAACATAGTTCAACAGCTCCTCACACTACATCCTCCAAAATGATCATACAGTTGAATCAACAACTTTCTGAAACAATTTTATTACAAACTGAACATTATCATCAGGCCAATGACCTGTTCTACAACAGGTTTAACACAACCTCACCTGTTCTCACTCCCACTTCTTCAGCTGCAGCTTCTTGTACGGCATCTTCTTCACAGCCTGCAACTCCCTCCACACTGGGGTCAAGTCTCCTGTCCTTTGCAGCGGAAGAGGTAACAGCAGAGCACAAGAGGCTATGTCCTGGAAAAGCAGCAGGCCTGGATGGTGTGTGTCCGAGGCTGTTAAAGGACTGTGCAGCTTGGCTGAGCCTCTCCAGAGGATCTTCAACTTAAGTCCACAAACAGGGAGGGTCCCGGTCCTGTGGAAAACATCATGTCTTGTTCCAGTACCTAAAGTAGGACGACCAGCCGATATAAACGACTACAGAGCAGTGGCCCTCACATCACACATGATCACTCATGAAGACCCTGGAGCAGCTGCTTCTCTGCCTTCTGAGGCCACAGGTTGAACATGCACTAGACCCACTACAGTTCGCCTACAATGAACATATTGGAGTGGATGATGACGTCCTTTATATGCTCCACCGGGCCCATTCTTACTTGGATGAACCAGGTAGTTACATGAGGATTATGTTCTTTGATTTTTGATCTTTGATTTTTCAAGTGCATTTAACACCATCCAACCCCACATTTTTAAAGACAAGCTGGAAGGGATGGGAGTGGATCCCTGCTTCACGTCCTGGATTGTGGATTACACGACAAGATGAACGGGCAGGAAGAGGAGGGCAGGGATGTGACGAGGGTCTTCAATGAATGGACAAGAACTACCTCCTTCTGAACACCTCCAAGACCAAAGAGATGGTCATCGACTTTTGGAAGTCTAAGCCCACCTTTCAGCCAGTCAACATTTGAGGGAAGGACATTGAGGTGTTGCACACTTATAAATACCTAGGTGTGCACCTGGAAAGTAAACTGGACTGGTCCCTGAACACAGATGCCATCTAACAGAAGGGGCAGAGCTGGCTGTTTTTCCTCAGGAGGCTCAGGTCCTTTGATGTCTGCAGTGAAATGCTGCATGTTTTATCAGTCAGTGGTGGCCAGTGTACTTTTTTATACTGCAGTCTGCTGGGGCAGCAGCATGTCAGATATGAACACAAGGAGATGGAACACGCTGGTGAAAAAGGCTGGGTCTGTGTTTGGCAGGAGTCTGGACTCACTCAAGACTGTTGTGGAGAGAAGAGGCCATCCTGGACAATACCAACCATCCTCTCCACAACATTATGGCAGGACAGAGAAGCAGCTACAGGTGCAGCAAATGTCTCATCTATCTGCGCTGCAGAACAGAGAGGTTCAGGAGATCCTTTGTTCCTACTGCCATCAGGCTGTAGAACACCTCATCCAAAGGAAGTGGACTAATCTAATTATTATTGTTTATTTATCATTAACTGTTTTTTTTTACAATGAGCTAATGGACACGTGAATTTCCCTCAGGGGATAAATAAAGTATCTATCTATCTATCTATCTATCTATCTATTGTAGCGTAAATACCACAATGTAGAACTTGCTCTTGTTGAAAAGGGGACACCAGTCCACATGGAAGACAACTTGATTAGTTATGGATTAGTTTGATCAATCTCACATCAAACGTTGTGATTACATTGATCTCCGATCTCCACTTCAAGGAAACACAGGGCAACGACTGGGTCAAGTTAATAAGATTTATTTTCTAGGCACAGGTGAAATACAATAAACAATGATAATGAATACAAAACTATATCTAACAATACCTATTTCTACCAGCTGAATTAGCAATGATATTGGGTGACGGGGGAAGAGAATAAATTCGGCTATGTGTAGCATATTTATTCTTATTGGTAAGGAATTATAGTTATTAGGTCAGAAACTAAGATTATTCTGACATCAACGCAGTTCGAAGCAGAGGATGGAGTTGCCTACTTTGAGTTCTGGCGCGGTGTTGAGATCTTGGTTGGAGCCCGGGAGTTAAGGTTGCCAGGTAACCAGGATGTGGACCGGGAAGTGGCTCTCTTGGAGATGACGACCATCACCAGGGGTGACGGCTCTGCCAATGTCTTGGTGGGTTCAGCGCCGGTGCAGTCTGCCAGCAGACTTTCTTCCGTAGGCACTCTCAAGATCTGGTCAGCCGGTCCTGGTCAGTCTAGTAGCCGGACGGCCGGAGGTTGGTGGCGGAATAAGCTTTTGTGTTTAATTGACTTTTGCCAGACAACTTTGGAAGGAATTTGCCAACAACACAAAACCTTTACAAAAATGTGGGTTTGTCAAAAAGGAAAAATGGCAAATTGTCTTGATGCACACCTGTGTGTGATTCGATTTGGAAGGTTTAACAGTTATCACCACCCCTTAGATTTTTCCCTCTCTTTTCTTTGTTTCTATAGAGAAAGAGAGAAATAAAATCTTACGTTTCTTTTATTTTATTTGGTTTTACGTGTAAGTGTTGCGTATCCTACTCCGACCACTGCCCATTCATATTTAAAAACGTCTTACATGAACTACATAGCTATTGCTAATATATAACTGGAATAACAATATACTGTATATCGTGGGTTGATAGTACACATGGAATGCATTGACTAACACAAAGATAACAATTCTTAATCACACAAATACATGGCTAAAGCTACGACATCAAAAAGTAATAGTAAAGTGATGTATTGGATTGTTTAGGTTAATTCCCTAGAGGATAAGGGATCCAGAGTGGTACCTAGATGGGCAGTAGTGTAGTGCGGTGGATATTTACCTCAGAACTGATTAAATATAGTTCAGCTTCCTTTTGGGCTTAGGAAATGAAATTTGAACTATAATTCATGAAAATCTTTCCAGAATAATAATAAATGAATTACATTGCGATGAGACATTTAGTTCAATGATATTTTAAACATGCTTTAAAATGTAGAACAATGGTTATCAGTTCAGGTTGGAATGTAGGACGGTTTATGACAGGGGTCTGTGATTCCTTGAGACCCTCCTTTGGGTATGAGAGGGTGTTAAAGGTAATAGTAGTGTTTTCTTAAGGATCCTAGTGTCCTTACCATAACTCTTGTGTCTGGTTACTGGCACCAACCAGTGTCCGCTACACTATCTATTATGATTTGGCACAAAACACTATACACTATAAATACAATTGAATTGAACTGAATCTTCAAGACAGAGGATTTATTGCAGGATTGTAGTATTAGACTACACTACAGGCAACCTAAAGATGCTCGTTAATTTTTTTTTTTATCATTATTATTGTCATCACATGTTTTACCCCTACCCTTTTAAAAAGTAACACATTTACTCAGAGACATTTTAACTGACTCACTTTGTACTTTTACCTGAGAACATTTTTTACAAAGTGATTTCACTTCTACTGCAGTAAAATGTTTTTTCAGTAGTTTGTGAGCATTCACGTGTTGACGTGTGGCTGTGCTGACATGTTGTCATGCTGACGTCAGTGTGGTGTCTCATCTCCAGTCTTGAGTTTTTGTTACTGGCAGACTTTATTGCTGCTCTGTCTGAACACAGTCAATGTTTCTGTTTTCTTCATCGCAGTGACTAACTACCTAAAAAAACGGTCAAATGACTGGTAGCAGCGGCTGCCAAACAAAAACTGTAAAAGTTAAATATCCTAATTCAAATAAAGTGTAAAAAAATACATTTACAGATTACAGATCTTTTCCTAAATTATTATGACCAAACACCTTTAATACAGTGATCCCACTTGTAGTTCTGCAGAGAAAAACTGTTATTTTACAGATTTTTTCTGACTTATTACAATCAAACACCATCAATAAAGTGACGCCACTAAAGTCTTTGCAGAGAAACTTTTTCCTAATAATAAAATAAAGTGTCATTCAATTAAATATTAACACATGCTTAATATTGTAAAGTAAACCTTTTGTTTTGGAAGACAAAGTAAACTGTGTAAAACAGATTAAAATGATCTCAAACTTCAACTTGCATTATTTGTGTTAACATTTAATCTTTAAGTATGTAAAGTAATGTTAAAAACCTGTCTTTCAACTAAGCTGGGGTTGGAAACTTAATTCCAAGTAACATACACACCACTATTGACTTTATAACACTTTTATTTAATATATTCAGATGTAAATTTACAATATCAACTCATTGTTCACAAATAGTTCTTCAGAGCCCCCCAGGATGATTTGAAAAACTAAAACTGGCATTTCTCCATTGGTCTATCTTGCCTTGTTAAGGTTACTATAATGAGGAGTTCATGATTTCACGTCTGAAAGAAGTGTGCTGTGGAGCTTAGGGGGTTGTGGTCTGTTGTTTTTTAGCTTGTATTTTCCAATTCAGTTTTATCTTGTTTTCCACAATACTCTCCATATAATTCTAACAACATATGTGGACAAACATTTATACTATCTTTTATGTCAGAATCCCAACTATACAGTGTATTAATAAGTAAAATCACAACATACCACAAAAGTCAATGAATCTATACCAGAAGTGATGGTGCAACGTAGCAGATGAAGAAAAATCCACCTATTGCTATTAATCAGCTGGATCCTTGGTGCATCTGGGGGAAAAAAATAACAGGAGACACTAAGATTCACTGTAAATTCCTTAAAAAGTATGATTTCATTTTTTTTTCTACCATTACTTTAATAAAGCTTAAACAAATGTTATTTAAATTATCTGTACCGACAAAGAATATTCTGACCTTCTGTGGCTGCATTCTAATGTTCCACCTGACTAAACGTCAAAAATCTGAAGCTCATTTACAGAACATTCTGCTTGTGCTAAACAGGCACGCTGTACACCCACCTATGTAGGCGCATATTGACAATGTGCCCTTAAAATAATGGTGAAATATTGTGCCATTTACTTAAGACCAGGTTTTTGTTGGTCAATTTAAACAACTGCTATTTAAACAAGGTGTGCACCGGATGGAAAAATAACTCTTACGGACCAGACAAAGGGAGGCCAGACCCAGATGCAGAATAAATACAAAAACTGGTTTATTCAACAAAGTAGCAACAAAAAATCACTCTAGGAGGAATAAGCGTAAAGTACCAAACAAAATATCAACAAAGTACCAACACAAAACGTAGAACAGAAAATCACCATTCAAATGGGAAAAATGCACTCCCGGAGATCGCCCCGCCTCTCGGCACTCACTGCAGGAAGGGGAGAGAGAAAAGTCAAACAGGGGCAAAAACTAAACACAGAAAAACCCAAACCACAACAATGACAACTGTATCAGTCCGAAACTAGCAAGGACACTTGAGTTGCACTTCACCCCAGGTGAAAGATAGGGCTCATTCACTCCCTAGTCAGCTGCTTGGAAAAGATTAACCACTACATGACAGAAAACGTCATTCAGCTGAACAGTAAGAAAACAGCAACAGAGACTGCTGATCTGTGAATACCTGGAGTCCAGACCAGTACGTAAAAACAAGTCAACAGACCAATGGTGTAACTTCATGACTAATGTCACATGTTATTCAGCTGACCAAACATTTAACAGTAAAACTCAACTCTCAAACTCACTGCGGTCCAGCGAAAAATCTGACCACATAACTCTCTTCTCTGAAACCTTCCCTGGCTACTTGTTGTTTTCAGAATACAATTTAAAAAATCCTCCTCTTGGTCCACAAAGCACTTGCTGGTCTGGCTTCACAGTATATCTCAGACATGCTATTAGTTTTAAATCCCAGCAGATCATAGGTTGGAAATCTCCATGAACCTAGAGCATTTTCAAAGTGTAGTGAGATGGCTTTTAGCATCTATGCACCTAAAACAGTTTACCTGCTGATCTTAGACTTGCCCCATTATTGTGTTATTTTAAAACCAAACTAAAGACCTTTTATTTCAGTCAAGCATTTTCTTAAACACTGGTGGACGGTGCTCTTAAACCAGAAACACTTAAATAATATGTAAATATAATATAATATAATATATATATATATATATACATAATATATATAATATATAATGTAAATATGTATGTTTGAAAGAGTGCTACCTGCAAGGCTGAAGAAAGGCCTGAAGTGAAGTTGTTGATACGAAAACCCCCACAATGCATCACAGCATCTCACCCGACAGTTCTTGATCTTAGCAGATTGGACAAAGACAGAGTAGGTCATGTTTATCAAATTACTTTATTTTACTTATTTCATAACTAGTTAAGGAACACCACATTAGAGATGAAGAAAGTACCTATGATCAGAGCAGTATCATTCAATCTGTTGGACTTATTAGGATTTTTAAAAAAACATGGCAAATAGTATGATGAACTGTATATATTATGTACTGTATAGAAGCACATAGAACTTAACATAAACTTGGATTCATTCATTCATGGTGTATTGCTTGGTATTAACTGAATAAAACATTAATTAATCAAGGACAGAATTAACCTAAATTGTCTAACAGCGATATGGATGGACCAATATGTTTTTTTCAGTGCTGATTCCGATTATTAGTAATCAAAGGGTCAGAAATATTCGAAACTGATATGTCAACACAAAACTACTGCTACATAAAGACACTTGGCATGGCTTCCAAATGTTTCTATTATTTTGTCTAACCCATTTATATCAACAAAGATAAGCTAAATAACAGAAACACCTCTGTATAAACAGTATAATCTTCATGAAGGACGATTTATTGCAGGGCTGTTGTATTAGACTATATCAGTTTTAGCTAGATGTTCCTAATAAATTGTCAACTGAGTGTACATTAGTAATTATCAGTTGTATGCAAAGGCTGCAAAGAGCCTGACTGGAATTAATTAATTGCTTTTGGTGCTGTTTCACCTGGGAACTGATACTGGCTCCCTGGCAGCCTAAAGATGTTGTTTAATACTTATCATAAATTATTATTATCATCACCATATAAGACGTTTTACCCCTCCTCTTACCCTTTAAAAATGAAGCGCAGTAACACGTTTCAGAGTTAATTACCTTTCATTAACAGCAATGAGTGACCGCTGACATGCTGATGTCTCATCGCCACTCTCTGGGGTTTCTGTTACCGGTAGAGTTTATTGCTGCTCTATCTGAACAGTTAATGTTGTTGTTTTCTTCATTACAGTGACTAACTACCTGCTGTACATTTAAACTTGCCACTTCTGCTCTTGCACCCACAGCTCTTTGCTGCTTCTGGCGAATTTCACTGATTCAGCATTTGTTTACATGCTATTCAGAACTGAAGTGTGTAAAAGACAGTTTTCTCAGTCACTTTACTCATTCACTTCACTCATTTACCAATCATGCCGAGTTTGTTTAAGCTTTAAACCATCTGACAACATTAACACATTCTAGCAACACACAGAAAATTTGCTACTTCTACAAAAAATGCTAAAATGCTACAAATTATGGCTAGCGCGCTAATCGCAGTTAGGTTTTCACTTTAATACACGTTAATGAAGCAGTATAAACATACATACTTAATGACATATGTTTATCCATCTATAGCATTATTTAATCTGAAATAAATGACATGAACTCAAAAAACGTCACAAAAATAATAGAGTATATGTTTTCTTACCTGATATTTTTGCAGGATGTAAATTCACTTAACTTCTCTTATGTGACCAGAATCCATCAGACCTTCCCTATTTGATACCCTACAACTCAAATTCGCTCAAAATAAGAATTTGGTAGACATAAAATAATCCAGGTAACAGACGGTAGCAGGACTGAGTGTGGACACCCAGCAGCAGCACTCCCACTCAATACGTATTTTCAAACATAACCGGTAAGAGGCGCGTACAGTTGTCATTGGCCAGTTGCCTTGATGACAGTCAGATCAACCAATCATGCTCAAATGCTCACCATGAGACGGTGCATTTGTTTCAGTGTGGTAACATAGCTAGGAAAATTTTGAACAATTATGTCAAATATTGCTTTTGTAGGGTATGAATAAAAGTTTAATAATGTAAGGTCACGTTTTATTAATAGCTATGGGTTTAGACAGACACACACACATAAACACACACTGTACAGTATACAGAATACCATATTTTAGTGAATATCTAGTTTATTGAACAAGGTTCCCTGAGCTGATGGAATCAGGTGGCCACAGCAAATGACTTGATCAAATTTGTACTGTCTTTTATGGTATATGGTACATGGACAAATACACAGCCCAGTAAAGTCTAGGCAGCAAGACAACAGCAAGAAGCGCCTGGGTTCAGCTTCAACCCTGATAAGAATCAGGGTTGAAGCTTGCAGTGTGCTTGCATGTTCTCCTTGTGTTTCTTCCAAGGACTGTGATTAAGTACAAACACATGCACGTTTAATAACATTTAAATTAATTTATGTAATTTTACAGACACACACAATTTTTAAAAAACAGAAAATTACTGTAAAGATTTTTTATTTTTCCGTAAAATTAGGAATTTTTTTTTTTACAGTGTTTCTTTCTTTTTTTTTTTTTTTAAAGTTTTACTGTTAATTTTTTTTTAAGTATATTTTTTGGGCTTTTTATGCCTTTATTTGATAGTGCAGTACAGAGCGACAGGAAAGGGGGAGGCAGAGAGATTGGGACTGACATGCTGCAAAGGCCTTCTGATGCGGGACTCGAGCCGGGGCCAACTGCAGCGAGGACTGTGGCCTCTACACATGGGGCGCCTGCTTAGACCACTACGCCACACAACAGCCCCATTCTTTTAAAAATACTGAAGTCAGGAGTTAGAATCCTCCTCAATGCAAATCAGCTACCCTTATTCCTACAACTACATCTCAACAAAACACAAAACATTCAGATTTATCATATTTTCTACTTCTTCATTCCACTGTTATGTTTTATCATTAAAAGCAGTTGAAATCAAAGATACTTTGTCTAAGCAGCAGCTGTGACTTATTATCAGAAAACTGAAAGTCACAATCTCAACATAAAATTGTATTTACTCATTGATTTATTTTTTGGTCAATGCAGTGTGCCTCTATAGTATAGTATGTGTATAATAACTCCCCAGGTGAGAACACATGACCTTCCTATTCTCATTGGTAGATAGAGCTGCCAGGATTTCACACTGCACCTTTAACCTCTCTGTAAATCTGAAATACTCACCTGTCCTGTTGTCTCAGTTACTATTAGTCACCTGCTCCTGTTTCCCTTTGCAGATTGTCTTTAGTTACCCTGTGTGTGTATAGACACATGAATTTCCCCTAGGGGATAAATAAAGTATCCATCTATCTATGTCTCTATCTATCTATCTATCTATAGCTCTTTACTATTTGATCCCATGGTTCTTAGTTTGTTCCCTGGGGTTGTGGATTTGCTTCCTGTCTACTCCTGTTTGCTCTGTTGTTTACTTGTGAGTGACCTGTTAAAGCTTCAGTAACACTCTCGTCCACCATGAGTTTCTCTCTTTGAGTTTGGAAAATATTAATTCCATTTGAAAAAGTATAAACCATTTGAAATTATTAACTGGTTGTAAAATGTGTAAACAGGAAATGATTTCTGGAGGAATATGATTCCTGGATTTTGGTTTACTGCAACTGTAGACGTCTTTGTTATGGATGACTGGCACCAATGACTGCTAGGAATAGGCTGACACAGCTGTCAATCAAGCAAACAGGCTTTAGCTTCATGTTAGAAAACATGTACTGTGTTGGGACTCATTCACGAGACTACATGTTTCTTTGTTCCACAGACAAAGGAACTCACTTCCCCACAGTTCCTCACTGTTCACACCTGGGGACGATCCTCCCCCACAGGCCTCACTGACCAGTCAGTTTTGGTCAGTGTGTGATATGTGACCACTCAGGGTGTCACCAAACAAAACCAGATCTCCTTCTCTGTTCAATCCTCTCTTCTCTTCTTGGCTTGCTCAGGAGAGCAGATCCTGCTCTCCCCTCTCGGCTCTTCAAGGGGCAACAAGGCCCCAGCTCTGGAAAGCCCTGCTACCTGAGAAACCAGCTCTCTCGCCGGCCTGCTCAAAGCAGCCTGTAAATACTCTTTTCCTCAACAGCAGCAACCTGCTTCGGATTAACTGAGAGCAAACCAAGTTCTCCTCAGAATCAGCAGCTACAACACAAGGTCAGCCAGGATAACAGTGGAAGCAATATAGCCAGACAGGACTTTACTCCACCAGGAAGCCACCCAACTCACTGGACTTAATAACAACACTGGAAAGGACCTCTTTGTTTTGTTCCAAGGACTTGGTAACGTTAACTGACTGGGCTTAACCTCTCCTAGCTAAGCAGCAGAAGTCTTAGCTTTGTTAATGTACATGTTGATTAATGTCTTGTTGTTGAAATGTTTGCTTAGGTTGTGGTCAGTCATACAATTAATCAAGTACTTGTATGTTCACACACATACCTGTACTACCTGTACTGCAGCTAACCTTCTCCCTCTAACCTGGTACCTTTAGATTACATGAGCTAGGCTAACAAAGAAGTCAAGTCAAGTCAATTTTTATTTGTATAGCACCAATTCAGAGAGAATTCAGAATTCAGAATTCAGAGAGAGAGAGAAAGAGAGAGAGAGAAAGAGCAGGAGAGAGCACAGAGAAAAGGAACAAGAACATACAGTGATAGCAATATTAATAATAGTGACAGTAGCGGCAGCAATAGTAATGTAGTGACAACTGTAGTGCTCCTACTGATAAAAATAGTAATGACAGTTAATAATATTAATAATAATCATTATTAATTATAATAAATTGTAGCAGGTTTAGCAGCAGGTGTTGAACATGATGATGGGGGCAGTAGGTGGTTTGTAGTTGCAGGTCTAGACTCTACAGTTCTGGAGGCGGGAGGACCTGTGTGAGAAACTCACACCTTCCCTCCCCCACACACTAGGTGGTCTCAGCGGCTTTAAGTATAACTACTGGTGTGTTTATGTGTGAATATTGCCAACCTCTACTCAGTAGAATTCCAATCCTTCAACTTTTGTTGATATGGTAGTTTGGTTATAGTAATTAAAGTAATTATTAATCAGAGTACCAGATTAATAGTAATAATTTGAGACTGAAACAATATTGGCTGTTTTGCCTATTAGTTTAGACTGGTGCCCCCAAGGACTTAAATTCATTTTAAAGTTATTATTTAATATTGATATTTTTAATATTAATATTTTCTTAATTTATGATAGCCAATAAATTGATAGACAACCGAAGATCCAACATTTAGGCAGAGCTCAGATCCAACAACTGTATTTGCAAAGTGAGGTTGTGAAACAATGGGGACTCACCTAGGTTGAGGTAGAGGGCCAGTCTTCCTCGGTGAAGCTCCAGGGTGATGTAATCTCCTCTCTGTCCCTCCCCATGCAGTAAAACTCCCTCAGCCTGGCGGCTCTTGAAACGCAAAGAGATCACATCCTTCATTGTGGACATGGACTTCTGGTTGAACCGGTACAGTAGAGAGCTTCTGCCATCAAAGTCCGCCACATCTGACTCTACAAGAAAGACAAGTCATCAGAATAAAAACTGTAGAACACCCTGAACACATGCTGTATGCTCAGATACACAGCTGATGTTTTCAATGTATGATTCAAACTTATAAAAGTGTGCGAACCTACAGAATCACAAATCTGATCAGTCTGATCACAGCTGTGCTCAGACTGAAAATAACCATGGGTCAAATCAACACATCTGTGTAGGTGCAAGCCTGCAGCTTCAACTTCACGTAAGAAAAAATCATGAACTAAGAAGGTTCAAATTACACATCACAATACTACAGAGCAGTTTAATGAGCCACAGCAACAAAACACCATTCAAAATTTATTTGGACAGTCAACCTGCAGTGTTTACACAGTATTTGGAACATTTCAACAGGTTATTGATTGAGATTCAACAATTTCAACTATTTGGCTAACTGAAATAATTTCACGTTTTATAGTTTTATAATGGAAACCACAAATAAATAATTAGCAGCACTTTTTGCCGCATTTAAACATTAAAACTTGAAATTTCCTGGAGAAATTTTGAATATGCCTGCTGCTTGGTGCGTGTAATTCATTCCTCACATTTCAATCTGTACAAAGGGTGTACTTTCAGTTTCATTCATGTCGTAGAGACTTATCCTGAGATTGACCTCAGTCACTGCAGATGTCCCTCAAAAAGCCTTTAAAAGCTGTCACGACTGGCGAAAATAACTTCACACTGATGGTTCCAAATCCAAATTTGTCAGCTTTGCCTATTTGTGCCCAGTAACAACTGCCGAGTAGCACCTGCTGAGACACTGGTTGCAACTGGCGACTGTGGCCACCAGGAGGAGGAGGTAAACACACACACACACACACAATCCCCTCTGTCTCCCTAGGCAGACAACAACTTTTAAGATGAAACTTGTGTTCGAAAAATGGGATATCGGAGGGAAAGCTACAAGTCCTATTGAAAAGATCACCTTGCCACAATAATAAAATGGTTGAAAAAGCAGATCATATTAATTGAAGTACAGGTAAGTAAGGTAAATATCCAAAGGTGGAGATGGTTTGTGTGTCTGTCAATATATGTGTGTACATATATGTGTACAAAAATGGGTTCTTAACAAAATTGTTGTCATGATCATAGACAGATAGACAGATGAAGACACACATATACACAGTGCTGATTGCCTCATAGATGCTCTCATACTTGATAGTAATAACAATAAGAGTTAATGAGTTAGCAAATAAGAATAGGTTTTGTCCATTTCTCCCCAGATACTGCATTAGTAATATGTAGCAGAGTGACTAAAGACAGCAGACATCGCTGAAGATGTAATAAACATCACATTCCTCTACACTGAAGTTACAACAACACCATACCAAGCGAGTGAGAGAGAGGAAGAGAGAGAGAAGCTAGTGCTAACTGCTAAGGTAAAGTAACTAGCAGATCTGAACAATATGTAAACAACTGCTGAGTTAGAGAAAGTCACTAAAAGGAGTAGAGAGCTCTGAGTGCTGGAGCAGAACTAGTGTAAGTTTAAATGTACAGCAGGTAGTTAGACACTGTGATGAAGAAAACAGCATTATTAACTTTGTTCAGACAGAGCAGCAATAAACTCTACCAGTAATAGAAACTGACTGGAGAACTAATTTTCTACCGTATTTCCGAGTTGCCTGTGAATGCAGCATCATCCCACCTGCATTCAGCCTTTTACGGCTAGTACCAGCCTACTCATAGCGTTCTTTGGATTGGTTGGTTAGTTTTAGGTGAGATGAGTGATAGATCGTCAGTAACAGGGTAAGAGAGATTGGGGGGGCCAAGCACTGAGTCTTCTCAAAGACAGTCAGACATGTCTGCAGCTGCTCTGGCTCCCAATACCCCAATACTTTAAGTTAGCATCTGCCAAAGTTGTGTTATGTGCATTTTATTGTGCATACATTACTGTATCTCCCTTTACACTAAGGTTTTGTGTTTGCAGATTATTTATAGAGATAGATAGATAGATACTTTATTTATCCCCTATGGGAAATTCATGTGTCCATTAGCTCATTTTTGATCATAATAAAAACAGTTAATGATAAATAAACAATAATAATTAAATTAGTCCACTTCATAAGGCTGAGTTGTTGTATAGCCTGATGGCAGTGGGAACAAAGGATCTCCTGAACCTGCAGCTCAGGTGAAATGAGACTGCTGTAGTTGCCTCTCTGTCCTGCCATAATGTTGTGGAGAGGATGGTTGGTATTGTCGAAAATGGCCCCCATCTTATATTTCATGCGTCTGTTCACAACAGTCCTGGGTGAGTTCAGACTCTTGCCAAGCATTTTCACCAGCTTGTCCAGTCTCCTTTTTCATGTTGGACATGCTGCTGCCCCAGCAGACTGCAGTATAAAAAAGTACACTGGCCACCACTGACTGATAAAACATGCAGCATTTCACTGCAGACATCAAAGGACCTGAGCCTCCTGAGGAAAAACAGCCAGCTCTGCCCTTTCTGGTAGATGGCATGTGTTTTCAGGGACCAGTCCAGTTTACTGTCCAGGTGCACACCTAGGTATTTATAAGTGTGCACCACCTCAATGTCTTTCCCCCGAATGTTGACTGGATGAAAGGTGGGCCGAGACCTCTGAAAGTCAATAACCATCTCCTTGGAGTTGAAGGTTTACAGAAGGAGGCAGTTCTTGTTGCTCCATTCGCTGGCCATCGTCAGATTTCTGTACTCCTCTTCCTGTCCGTTCCTGATGCACACCACAATAGCTGTGTCATCCGAGTATTTCTGGATGTGGCTGGACTCAGAGTTGTATTTAAAATCCGCCGTATACAGGGTGAACAGGAACAGAGCCAGAACAGTCCCCAGTGGAGCCCCAATACTGCTCATTACTGTCCCTGGAACACAGTTACCCAGCCTGACATACTTTGGTCATCTTGTCAGTTAATCCACAATCCAGGACGTGAAGCGGGGATCCAACCCCATCCCTTCCAGCTTGTCTTTAAGAATGGAGGGTTGGATGGTGTTAAATGCCCTTGAAAAATCAAAGAACATAATCCTCATGTAACCACCTGGCTCAACCAAGTAAGAATGGGCCCAGTGGAGCATGTAAAGGATGGCATCATCCACTCCAATATGTTCCTTGTAGGCAAACTGTAGGGGGTCTAGTGCATGTTCAACCTGTGGCCTCAGAAGGCGGAGAACCACAGCTCCAGGGTCTTCATGTGTGATGGTCACCGGTCCTTAGTCATTTATCTCAGCCGGTTGTCCTACTTTAGGTACCAGAACAAGACATGACGTTTTCCACAGGACCGGGACCATCCCTGTTTGTAGGTTTAAGTTGATATCCTCTGGAGAGGCTCAGCCAGCTGGGCTACACTCCACCCTCACCTCCTCCGCTGTAAAGGACAGGAGACTTGAACCCAGGGTTTGTTGTTTGGAAAGCAGTGTACAGTCCTTGCCGGTATTACAGTGTCAATAAAGAAGTTAATGTAGTCTGTGGTACATTCAACCATTCTATCAAAGTCAGGGTCCTTGCTGTTATCATTTTCCTATTAATTTTATGTCTTTCACTGTGAAATTATGTGAGGACAATAGGTTTGACATGTTCCTCCAAAACCTTATTTTTTTTACAGTCTATCTGTCACACTCTGATGTTGGCCTATTGTACTCAGCTATGACAAAATGACCACTAGAGAAGCCTTTTGAGTTGTGATAAAGAGATGGAGTTCATTTGTCAACATTGACTGAAGTACAATATATTTCGGAGTTTCTGACTTGAATCTATGTAGCTTTTTTCTAAAAACATTCTTAATAAAGCAATTCAAACTTTAAGTATGAATGTTAATACTTTATTAAAACAATCTTTTAAGTTATGATTTACCACAACTAGCAACCCACCCCACCCTTGGGCCAGTGGTGATCGGGTCCCCGCAGAGCGGGGCACCACTGGTGGGACATCCTTTATTTCTCTGCATGGAAGGTGGCAACCCTAGTACTACAGGTATGTGTGTGAACATACAAGTACCCAATTGACTGTGTGACTAACCACAATCTAAGCAAACATTACAACGTTACCCATTCCTTAGAACAAAACAAAGAGGTCTTTTCCAGTGTTGTTGAAGAGTCTAGTGAGTTTGGTGGCTTCCTGCTGGAGTGAAGTCCTGTCTGGCTGTGTGGTCTCTGTATCGGAGAGGAGGTTAGCTGTTTTCCCCTTTGTTATTCTAACAGAGTTATCTGTTCCACGCTAACTCTGCTGTGGCTCCTGCTGCTTGGAAAATCAGCTGGCAGACTTTGGCGCTGAAGTTAACTTTTTTCATGCTGTGTTAAAAAGCAGAGTGAGCAAGAGTGTTGCAGTCTGCTTTGAGCAGACCTGCAGGAAAGCTGTTGTTCCAGGTAGCCTTGTTCTGACCTGGTGCTGGGAGCCTGGTTTCTCCTTGAAGCACCAAGAGGGAAGAAAAGCTGTTGCTCCTGAGCCAGCCAAGGAGAGAAGAGGAAGAACAAAGAAGGAGATTGGGTTTTGTCTGGTGACACCCTGGGGGGTCACATGTCACACACTGACCAACACTGAATGGTCAGTGAGGTTTCTGGGGGGAGGGTCATTCTCAGGTGTGAACAGTGAGGAGCTGAGGGGAAGTGAGTTCCTTTGTCTGTGGATCAAAGAGCATGTGGTCTCCACCACCTTGAATGTACCGAGTCCCAACACAGTTACATCTACAGTCATGTGCTGTTACAGGCTGAAGTCTGTACATATGCTCACAGCAGCGT
This sequence comes from Seriola dumerili, assembly GCF_002260705.1. Classification (NCBI taxonomy): domain Eukaryota; kingdom Metazoa; phylum Chordata; class Actinopteri; order Carangiformes; family Carangidae; genus Seriola; species Seriola dumerili. The sequence goes on along the minus strand of NW_019174455.1, from coordinate 216,165 downwards.
TGGCTCACAGGGTGAGCTCTCCATAGAAATAAAAAGTCATGACTGGCTGTCTGTGTTTTTTGTCATTACCCTGCCATTGATTTTCAGTACAGTCTCAGTAAAGCTAATGTTCTGTAATCTGAATCAATAATACAATAATATCTCCACATCAGATCAGACACAACATATTAGCCAATCTCTCCATCTGAAACTGACCTCAGTGTGTCCTGTAAACAGTGTCTCAGACAGAGAGCAGAAGAAGAGCGAAACAGAATCTGATGGAGTGAGATGAGGACAGAAGACTGAGTGCCTCCCAAATATTAACCACCAAACTGGATGAGCAAATATATTGAGATCAGTGATCCTCCCACTGCAAAGTTCGAATTAAAAACAGGAAAAAGAAACCAGCAGCAACAACGATCAAATAACAAATGAAATCTATCAAACTGAAATATTGGATTGTGACATGATGAGTAAAAGATATAAATAATAATAATTGATGTGATAAAAACTTACCAATAGCACCAGTGAAAACTGAACAATTGACAACTGGATACATGTTTAAAGGAACCAGTCTTTGTGCAGGAGGTGGTTGCCCTTATTTGAGCATTCATATACAGTGAACACACAGAAATTCATTAGACTTCACAGTTTGATCTATGTACTAGTGTGATGCTGCACTAAATTATAAAAATTGTTATTCTCTGTAAAATCTTATCTGAATGAATCACATTCAGTCTTTCTGATGTCACCATCTTAAGTCTTGCTCATATATGTTCATGGTAGTTCATGTGTTTTTATGTAGAATCTGTTCACTTTGCCCATAAGGAGAATATTCTGTGTGTTAACAGAGAGACTTTGTTATTTCACAGTTGTATTCAAATGTTTGGATCTGACCCTTGAGCACTAGGCAGCTGCTCAAACCAAGAGCCAGACCCTGTGTTTCTAATGTATCTCTACATTTGTGTGTGTGTGTGTGTGTGTGTGTGTGTGTGTGTGTGTATATGTGTGTGTTTGTGTGCATGCATGGAGAAGACACTTATCATCACAACTTCTGGACCTTCACATCTACAGTGGTGCTAGAAAGGAAGCAGAACTAAACTAAGTTTAGACTTTAAGCTGCTGTTAAGTTGTTTCCTGTTTGTTGATGTAGTACTGTCACATCTGTACAGATGTCATGATTCAGGTGTGAAAACTGTGGACGTTTTATGACTTAAATTGACTGTTCAAAAGTCAAAGAATTTCACTCACTTGTTCATTCCTCCACTGTAAATCTACAAAACATTCATGCACCTTTGAAATGTGATGAATTGCATTGTGAAACTGTTTGCAGAAGGTCCATGTAGTGAATACTACTGTTTCATTCCATCAGCCTGCTGACTTGTCACAGCAGGAAGGACACAGGTGTTCGTGAGAATGGTGTTGTATCCCAAGTACTCCAAGCATTAATAGAAAAATAACGAGGCACTTGCATGAACTTAACACTAGTTTTCTTTATTACTTCTTCTTCTCTACTTTTTATTTCCACACTCATGCAACAACATTCTGAAGCCTACAGCGACCTATAGAGGTTAGGGAGTAACTGAATACCCAACATATTTCCCCCTTTGTTTAGGGAGCTTATCAGATAAAACAAAAGTAAAGTCTCACAGTCACTTAAACCTCGGCATTAAGTAACAGAAACTTAAATGTTTTCCATATCATAGTATTGAACAAAACCTTCTTTCAATAACATTAATATTCTATTTATAACATCACAACTTTACCAGCAACCTAAACAGATTTTAAATTAGACTGGAGTAGACAAACGATTCCCCAAGACATTGTCACCTGTCTATATTGAATATCTTAACCAAAGCATTATCCACATTATATTCCACTTTGTTATATTGAGATAAAGTGAACAGTCCTTTTTTTGACATCCAGTATTGTCTGTTTCCTTTTATTATCATCCCTTGAGAACAATTAATGTTTGTAATCGTTAAGCCATGCTTTCTGACCCTAGTAGGTCTGTGCATGTCACCATCCAGCTTCTCTGCAGATCCAGTCTCAGGAACTGGAGCAGGGCATATGATGGTGTCCATTCCACTTTCTGGGACCAGAGAGAGATGAGTTGCATTCCATATACATCAATCCTCCTGCACATAAGCACTTGAACCAGCTTTCTGACTCATCCTAGCTGATCCATGGAACTTGGACAGTCCTTTATCAACATGGAAGGCCTTCCTTATTCTGACTAGGTTTCCCTCTTTGATCTTGTGTACCTCACCTCAAGTCTGTGTAGGCTTTTGACACATTTTGTTTGGAGATGACATGCTTACGTAGCTGCTTGTCCTGCAGCACAGTTCACTTTTGTGTGCATCTTCCTTTTGAACATGAGTTCATATGGTGACACCCCTGTGGTACTATGTGATGTTGCACGGTACCCTAGCATGAAATCCTGTACGAATGGTTTCCATGGTTTCCTCTCCTGCTTGGCAGTAAGGGGTGTCTTTATGACCTTCCTTAAGGGTCTAAAAAAGGCCCAGAAAATTCTGGCCGATCCAAGCCATCCTTTGTTCAGTGAGTTCATAATGCTTCCGTCCAGTCGCAGGTTCAAACTGCTAAGATGCAGTACCAATAGATTTAAGAACTCTTTTGTCCCTGCTGCTATTGGTTTCCTAAAGAACTCATTGTGATTTATATGGTACACATTACTTTTTACAAGTCGGACCTTATTGATTATTCAGGAATTTTTAGTGTTTGTTGCACTGGATTCCTTTTGTATTTGTTGTTTGGAGTCTATTTGATGTGCTGTTTCTGTGGATGTGCTATTTCTGTGTGAATCGTTGTTCTGCTGTGGTCTGATGCTGCTGTTTGTTTGTGATCTGTTTGGCTACTGCTGGCTGCACAACAATTTTCCCCTCAGGGATAATAAAGATGTTGAAACCTTCAACCTTTGAGAATGCGGTTCCAGCGCTTTATGGCTCAGTTTGCTTGTGGGTAATACAAGGACACTTTTCTGTGTGTAATGTCTCTCACTGCAAGGAATTCAGTAAACTCACTTGAAGTAAAGGTGTCCCATTATCACTAATAAGTTCTATAGGGTTGCCAAACCATGCAAACACTGTAGACAGAAGGTGGTGATTGTTGTGGTTGTGATTGAGGGAGTAAAGGCAAGTTCCGGCCACTTGGTCCAACAATGTCAATTCCCACTTTGCCACGGGCCATCTGGCAGTGGTACAGGCTGGAGGGGGGCAACATGGGTCTTGGTACTTCTTCATCTGGCAGGTCGCACATGCACTAATGCTTTCCTGCACACATATCCATGCCAGGCCACCAGTATAACTCTCACAGCCTCTGCTTTGTATGGACAACCCCTTCATGGGTTTCATGTGCCAGGTCCAAAAGCTGCTTCCTTAAGGTCACAGGGACTACCAAAGTAGGGTTTGAGTGCTGCCAGTAGGTACTTTGCTGTTTTGGGCCAACCCTTTTTAATCTGTGCTCTGAGGGCAATAAGCTCTGGGCACTTCTCAAATGCCACAGTGAAATCCTTGACTGAGAGAGCTTTCAGGTCTGTGTCCAACAGATCTACAAGTATAGGTTATATCACTGGCTTTGCAGTCTCATCTGATGGGAGAGAGAGTCAGCTGCATAATTTTGCACACCAGCACGATACACCAGATCATATATGAAACACAGGAATCTGGTTAACCAACGTGCAACACCCATTCCTGCACATCCAAGGTCTTATGTGGCTAATAGTGTGGTCAGGGCCAGGTGGTCTGGATGCAGTGTTAATGTGGTCCCCCATGGGAAAGTCCTCCACTTTTCTACTGCCCACACACAGGCTAATGCCTCTTCTACCACAATGGAATACTTCCATTCAGCAAGAATAAGTGAGTGTGAAGCAAAAGCAACTGTGCGCTCAGTTTTATCAGGGTGCATTTGCGTCAATATGGCCCCAAATAGCCCCAGGGCTATTCACAATGCAGGACTTGACTGTGTCAAAGCTTGACTGTGCAGCTATAATCCACACAAATGTGCAATTGCTCAGATATTTTCTCATGGGCTCCACCAGAGAGACATAGTTTTGTAAAAACTTTGCATACCACGCCATGAGCCCCTGGAATGAGCATAGCATGGTGGCGTCACTAGGCACTGAAGCTTCTGTAATAGCAGCTCTGAGGTGATCCTTATCTGGCAGCAAACCATTGGCTGAGATAGTGTGCCAAAGGAACCGTGGGCTGCTTTGATTGAAGTGGCACTTTTCATTGTTGAGATGGAGGCAGGCTTTGTTTAGGGCAGCTAGCACCGCCTGCAGATTGCAGTCATAGTCCTCCTTGTCCTTGCCATAAACTATGAAGTCATCCAGAAAGTTCTGGACTCCCTTGAGGTTCTTCAAGAAAAGGCTATATAGCCTATAGGGTTGTTTGGCTCACTTAAATCCACACACATCCTCACTGCACCGTTCTTTCGCCCACGGAGAAGCATCAATCCTCTCTATCACATCCATTTTAAGTAGTCCGTCCAACTCAGCAGAGACGGCTTGTTTAATGGAGGGTGGAAGCCTTTGCAACTTCTGCTGAACAGGCTGAACACCTTCTTTGATTTTACACGGTGAACACACACTTTAGCAAGGCCCAGTTTCTCCCCAGCCACAGGTCTGGCTCTGATCTCTCGGATCTCTGCCACTGGAGCCACAGGTGAAGTACAGTGTTGTTGTCCATACAAAGTCTTAGTGCCACGAATAAGTCCATTCCCAGCAAAGCTGTGCCAGTCTTCACAACATATAGTGTAGCTGTCACTATAATGTTTTTGTGCTGTTGCTGACAGGCAACCTAGCAGTGGATAATCACATTTGGTATATGTCACCAAACTTTTTTAATGGCTCAGTCAATGGAGCAAGTGTTCTCTGTAGAGGTGTTCAGGAATGGGGGAGACAGCAGAACCCATATCCACCACTAACTGAACTGGATGGGAAGCTAATTCTGCATTTATGGTCACTGTACATGAAATCTTGTCATCTGGTTGTATATCTTGTATCATGTGCATTGTATTCATTTCAAAGACAACCGCTTCTCCTCCTTTTGCCGTGTTTTTCTTTGACTTGCATACACAGACAGTGTCCCATCCTATTGAAGTTTCAGCAAATCACTTTCCATGCAGGGCAATCTGGAGCATCTGCAAGGTAAGCTGCTGACACACATCTAAAACAACTTCGATCCTGTTTAGGTGCCAATGCCTGATCAGCGGAATAGCTTGTTGTTCTGGTTTTGAACGATGTTTAGGCTTCATTTTCACCACGTGCACCGGAGCCTGAGGCTCCGAGACAAAAGTCTGCGCATGCCCAATTGTTGCTTCCACCTGGCATGCTAACTTTACTACTGTATCCAGAGTGAGATTTGCATCTGTTTGCACTAATAGCCTTTCTCGTAGTTTTGAGCAGCTAGCATGCTCAATTAGTTGATCACATATAATTTCTCCGTATTTTCAGCAAACCCACATGTTGTAGCCAGCTCGCACAACCCTGTACTCTGTTACAGTCTCATGCAGTCCCTGCACTCCTCCCTGAACTTGGGTTGTTCCACTACAGCATTTATTGCTGGACTGAAATGTACACGCAGTGCCTTAACTGCTGAATAATAAGTTGTACCTGCCTCTGTGAGCATGTAGAATATACGCTGACCTTTGGTGCCCAGGCAGTGTAGGAAATTTGCACGTTTCCTCGTGTCAGGTCAGTCGTCCCCCTCCGCTTGAATGGCAGGTAATTGCCAAACATCTTCATCCACATATCAACCGGAATCGCAGTTTGACTGGCGCAGGACAGGAACAGTGCAGAGAGAGGTACACATTTGCCATCCTCATCACCAATTTGTTGTATCCCAAGTACTTAATAAAAATATAACAAGGCTTGTGCATGAACTTAAGACTAGTTTTCTTTGTTACTTCTTCTTTTCTACTTTTTATTTCCACACTATAGCATACATATCTGGCCTGGCATCAGTCACAAGCCATTAAAGAAGGACATGTAAGGACATGCAGAGTTATGGACCCACAACTGACACTTTGTTACTCTTCCCACCATCAAACTATCAAATTGATAGGAAACAGAGACAAAGGACCCTTCTCTCACAAACAGACCATGATTTTAGCATGCCAGAGGAACACAGAATCAAACCACAGGTCAAAAGGGTCAGCTCCAGAGGATCAATGAATGGACACCAGGCAACTGGAGAACATAGGCAAACTCTCCAGTTTGTAACAATAAGCCTCTGTCTAATGTAATGTTTGATTGTTTCTTATATAGGACAAGTATCACCAAAAGGACTGATCCTGGCCTCTCTGTGCCCTGCATGAACACACACAAACACACACACACACACACCTCCCTCCCTCTGTCTCTACTCTGTAGATAGTAGTTTAGTTAATAAACTCCTTTATTTACACCCAGTTGTTGTCCTGTTGTGTTCTTTTGAAGCAGAGACTGGAGATCCATTGAATCGAGAAGTCGTGGTTTCTGATATGAGATTGATAAATTTATCAACAAAGCAATTCATTGTTGTTCTCCCAGAGGACTGGTGCCCCTTTCAAAGAGAGCAAATTCTAAATTATGGCGTTAACGCTACAAAACTCATGCAACAACATTCTGAGGCCTACAGTGACCTCTAGAGGGTAGGGAGTAACTGAATATACAACAGATGGCTCTTAATGAAGATTTTTCCAGAATGCACCAGCAGCAGATATCACTGTAGAGTTTGCGTTGCTAACATTAGTCAATAAACCAATGGCTCTCAAATCCAGGGGCCACACTGCCGACCTCACCTGTATATGATGCTACCTCACTGAACTGCTGCAGCTCACACACATACACATTCTCACACACACAGTCCTCTAGTGAGACCTGTGCTCACAGCCCAGCACCCTGTAGCTCAATTGGCATTCACCAGAATTGGCACGTCCGCCATTGGCGCACTGTTCTCTTCACAGATGAGAGCAAGTTCACACTGAGCAAATGTGACGGGCGTGACAGAGTCTGGAGACACCGTGGTGAACATTATGCTGCCTGCAACACTCCAGCATGACCAGTTTGGTGGTGGGTCATTGATGGTCTGGGGAGGCATATCCTTGGAGGGTCGCACAGAGCTCCATCTCATAGCCAACGGTACCCTGACTGTTGTTTGGAACCGGGATGAAATCCTCAGAGTGATTGTCAGACCTTACACTGGTGCAATGGGCCCTGGGTTCCTCCTGGTTCAGGACAATGTACAATGAGTGTGTAGGCTGTTCCTGGATGATGAAGGCATTGATGCCATTGACTGGCCCTCACGTTCCCCTGACCTAAATCCAATTGAGCACCTATGGCGTGTTATGTATTGGTGCATCCAACGCCACCAAGTACCGCCACTGACTGTCCAGGAGCTCACCAATGCCCTGATCCAGGTGCAGGAGGAGATCCCCCAGGACCCCATCTGCTGACTCTTGAGGAGCATGTCTATTTACACTAATGAGTCACGAGTTGCCGTAATGAAATTCACGCAAGTTGGATCAGCCTGTTTTTTACTTTGATCTATGGTTTGTGTATTTTTTTGAGCAGTGTTTATTCTTCCAGCTTCCAGCTTGACATTTCTGCTCTCTGATATGTCATCAAGAAATGGTTCAGGGAAACTGTGGACAAGACCTGAAGAAAAGAAACTCTCAAGGAAAACTTTCAGACAATAGAGAGACTCCCTGTGTGTTTTGCCAAATGAGTAAGTCAGCTGTTCACAACACAATGAAAATTCGGTATCAGGTGAAAACAAAGTTACTGGTGCGTATGTTTCATCTGAAATACCAGATGAGAGTTTCATTTTCACTTACACAACATGCTAATTTGTTTGGGACAACCCGTAAAATGTTAAGCAAGGAGGCAGAAATACTCGGCTTTGGCAGCCAGTGGTACAGGAGACGCTGCACAAACAGAGGGAAGACTGGATTCCACTAAATATCTGTAAACTCTGAATGTAAATGTCCTGCAGTCAGTCAAGGAAGTGAAGGTGAAAAGAGACCGACTTCTACGACTGGACAATGATCCAGATCTCAAAATCCACCATGAACCACTTCCACTATTTATTGATTCGATATACAGTCTGAACTCTTTGAGTGTGATGTGAATGGCAGTGTGTGTCACTCACTGTAGAAGCAGCCATACACCTCCACTCTCAGGCCGAGCCAGCCACTCGGGTTCCAGTCCAGAGGGACGAAGCGCAGGAAACGGGTTTTCACTGAGTGGGACAGCTTGTTCTGGACAGCAGCCTCTGAATTCATGTTCCCCACGAACCTCTGCATGAACAGACAGAGAGATGGTAATAATTTGCTAAACAAATGTACAAAGTTTCCAGTGAAGCAATAGAAACGACCTCCGATATGAAGAAACCCCCCATTGGGAAATAAAAAAGCTTTTTTCTTCAGCTGAATTGGCTGCAGTCAAAGCAGAGGGAAACATCTACATCCTTAAAGTGTTGACAGGGCAAGTCCACCTGAAATGTCTTTCGCCTCTCCTCGAACATACGATTTTATCTCTTAGAATCATCATGTGGTGCAGAAATATGAGAATATGCAGTCCACCACAGTGAGGAACACATGGGGAAATAATAGATGTTACAACTGTAGCAGAAACTGGTACAGGCAACACCTTCATTTCAAAAAAAGGAGTTAACAGACTTTAGAGTGAACAAGTCCTCCAACTTAAAAGACAAAATACTTCAAGAATCACATTCAGCAATTATGCATATGAGCATTGACTGGTCTAATCATCATATGGATCACAGCAGGCCTCATTCACTGATATGTGAGTAGACATGTTCTTACTTTATGCACAAAAAATGACTGTCAGATCATGACACATGCACCAGTCAGTTTTGATCTTTCTACAATGGGTATGTTAGTGAATCATAATCATTCTAGATTGACAAGGGCCATGTCTCATTTCTCTATATAAGGACATACCCACAGGTATATCATGCAGAAAGAGTTGAAGTTGTAATGTAAAAGAAATAATGTTCTTATAGGTCATATTTTTTTATTCTTTACATTTCTTCTCTTTTCACCTCCTGACAACATGGTAACCCTTGTTTTTTATTCTCAAGTCTATGGTTCTCAATAAAACAGAAAGAAATAAAATTGTTTTCTCTCTATAAGAGTTGCTAGCATGTATTTCATGTGTGACCTTTCCCTCCACACACCTTAACTCACCCCATGTTTTCATAAAACATTACTGAGATTTAATTGTTGGGTCTGGTAGGAGCATGTTTGGTTCTTAACAAAAAATTCTGAATATCACTGAAAAATCATTGATTTACAACTTTAAATTATTAACCAGTATTATTATGGTAATTAATATTAATTAATAATGCAGGGCGCCACCCGGAATCCGGGAACAATAACCAAACCAGTTTATAGTCTCATAACCTTAATAATTCACTCCGAGTAATGGGTCTCTGGGGTCAGGGACCGCGAGTATCTAATGAAGGATTAAGTTCGAGCTCAGACCCTCTCAATCAGTCACGGACCACAGTAAACATACACAATAATGACCAAAAGAGTTTCTCTTTAAACTACAATAATGTTTATTAAAATCTCCACAACAATTAACAAAGTTAACCACAGTCTTGATTTATCACACTATGCTACCATCCATCAACTAACTACACATGTAAAGAATAACAGCTATACAATCAAAAATGAGGTGTGTGTGTGTGTGTGGTGAGACGGCGGATGATATCAGTGAAGATCGCGTCCCGCAGGATCCAAGATGGTGGACGGGTCTGAGGGTGTTAGACCACGTGAGCCAAAATAGCGGACGGAATCATGTCTTGGATAGACAACCTAAAATGGGGCGCTGAGTGGGAGTCGGGCTTCTCTGCTCACCTAATTCAAGTCCTCACCACACGTGTCTGACGGTGGAGGGACGTTGAATACATATATGTATATATAGGATAAATGATATGTCTATATGTAAGTGTGCGTGTGGGTGTAACCAAGGAGGACAAACAACTCACGGTGGAGTTGGGCTACCATGGGATGCGAGCGATAGTTATTCGACCCACAGAGAGCGCATGTACGGCTGTGAAGCTGTATGCCCGTTGTCTGATCGGTTATAGGCTTGATCAACTCACTTCACACCCGTGGTGGCAAGCAAGCAGCACGCAGTAATTTCACCATTCTTAACTGTATCATACAACGGACTCGGCGGTCCGTGTTATAACAAGAATAGCACAATTCAAAACACAGCAAATTAAAAAACCAGCATCAGCAGCTAAGTTAACACACAATTAATACAATCTCTACCCAGACGTAAACCTCTTACTTGGATCGCTTCCAAGCGATTAGATGTGTGAAGGTCCGTCAGTAAAATCCAACACAGGTTCTCCGGTGTGATTCTGACGGTGCCGTCCTCGTTCTTGAGGGTTGCGGCACCTGGTTCCTTGTTGAGCAGCAAAGAAATCCAGCGGTGTCGACGTAATTGGAGGGTAGCGAGCGTCGGGTTTTCCGCGTCTCAATGAAGAAGTTCCTTCTTCCTTCTGCAGGCAAGAGAGATCGTTGATCTGCGTCGGCAGAAATCTCTTTTTGGATCCGTAAGTTGTGTTTAGTTAAACACAAAAGGGGGGGAAGTCTCAACTCATCCAGCGAGGGGAGAATCTTCAAACTCCGCGGGGGAAAACACATGTGCACAGAGTTGGTTACCTCCTTCAGTAAACTGGCTCACCGAGAAAGCGGGCTATCTCTGCTGCAGTTACAATGGAAAAACATTGGCCGGTGTGTGCAGTTGACCTTTATAGATGCAGTGATGTCATGACGAAGTCGCCAGGGTCCCCTGCATCTCTGTCAATGAGAAGCATGAGATTGGGACTCACACTTAGGTGTGAACCGCAGGGCCTGCTGGGAGTTGGAGTCTGTGAGGGGCGGTTTTTGGCACTCTTTTTTTTTATCAGGCCTGAGGCTAGGAATTAGGCTCTGAGGGCAGGCTTCCGAGGTTACAAGTAGGCCAGAGCAGGCCTGCTCTAGGTCGACCACATGTTCAGGCCCAACATTCCCCCCTTTGGTCTGATGATTGGGGTATAGGACAATGTTCAGAGTAACCTCATGGCCGTTAATCAATTGTGAGGTGTGACCTGTGGGTCACATAGTCCATGTCCTTGGGACAAAGATTGTTAATCCTTGTGGGAGAAAAGAGTCAGTACAGTTCAACAGCTGCAGAGGTTCAGCGTCTTGGCAGTTATAACAGGGAGGTTATTGGTCACAGAGAGGTATCATCTGGGCAGATGGTTTCTACACACTAGCTATACATAAATATCACAGAATAACAAATACCGTCAGTCAAATACACACTCTGCCTAGTATTCATCACTGATAAAATTTGTAGGACTGATGGCCCTATGCCCGGAGGGGGCTGGCATTTGTCAGAGGAACAGCTGCAGGCTGTTGCACAAAGCGCTGTGGCACGAACAAGAGAGTATCTAGCTTAGCCTGCAGTTTGCCAATATATTTGTACATAATGTGTGCTATAATTGCTGTGAAGACCCAACCACTAAGGAGGAGCCCTAGGACGATCCAATTAGTAGGGTGTTCTTGGTAGGGTGTCGCCTTGGTGATGGAATAGGTGGTGGTGAGTCAAGATGGCTTGATGCTGAACTTTACCAATTTGGTACCTTCAGCCAACAGTTGCTGTTGGAGGATATAATCAAAGGTCAAATTGTGCCCTTTAAAGGCGTCCATGATCTCGATCTCCGACTTGTGTCTGTCGGGATTGAGATGATGGAGGACGATGTCACCAAAATGCACAGTGGCTTCCTGCGGGACACATTGTCTGGTTGAGTAAGGTCACTTTAGTGGCTGTGTCATGGCGGTCATATGTCATTAAGGCTTCGTTAGCCAGTGTGCTAACAAGCCATCGACTCCCTACTCGCTCCACTTTGGTTCCCATGTCCTCGTCTTTAACCGAAAGTCTGCCCTGGCACCTTTGTTCAGGGGATTCGGTTCTCAAGCCGCAGAGGTTCTCACATCTCGGTTCTCACATCTCGCATGAATGGATTGCCGGGACAAACCCAGTGGATGTCTTTGGTTTTGGTGCAGAGATTAAGGTTGTGGATAAGGTAGAGCGAGGGGTCATCGATGTGGTATGCTAGTGTTGATGGTGTCTTGAGGTGGACATGGGTGTTGTCTTGCCAAAATCCAACGTTCAGTACAGATTTCAGCCTATATACTCTATCACTGGGAGGTTGAGGAGGAATCCTATCTCTAGACTCTTTGGGTTAACGTGAATGAGTATTGTGCTGCCAAGACTATATGCCAGATGGGCCTGTAACGCCTGTACTCTGGTGATTGTGGCTGATCTGAGGGTTTGCTCTACCAGACTCAGGGAGACCAGGTAGGTTGGTATTTGTCCAGCGCTCAGGCTGGTGACAGAGGAGCTCACTTCCCTGACTAGGTCTTGCATCAGATCCCTGACCACTTGCATGTACATGATGTCGTTTCTGACTACTTCCGACAGTGTTTCTAAGGCATGTACCGTGTGTTACGTACTGAGTAAACAGTGTGAATAGATTTTGCAAAACAGTCGTGTTTGTCACATATTGAGGGTAATGCTCATAATTTTTCAATTAAGAAACAGTACAGCTCTTCAGTTTTCTGCAGTGAGTTGTGTGAACAACCTGCTGCTGTGACACAGGTGAACTCACACTACGGGAAGTAAACTGTTGTCCGACTTGACTGCAGTCATTTGATACTCTGCCCCTGAAGTCACCAGCAGCTTCAATTGTTCTACGGATTACACAAGATATTTCATAGTTCTTCACCTCAGTCATTTCTACAGCTTTCCTTGCCTGTCTCTGGATAATTAGATGATCATCAGTTAGTTCCAGCTGAGTGTGACACCCACTCTGTGGGCTAGGAAGGCCTATATCATTTTAATTAGCTATTGTTAACTAAAACCACTAGGCAGAATGGGCCTCTACTACCCGAGTGTGACAAACTGAGTACCTGAAAGGACAAGGGAACAAATGTTATAAGACAATAGAGTTTAGTGTACAAATATGGATGCTAAATAAAGGCTACCCCCTAACCTGTCAGCTGGACCTGCGCAAGGCTGAGACACATGGAAACTAAATACTAAATTAATAGGCAGGGTAACTAACTGCGAGGAGACTATCAGCATGCAATAGGACACTACAGACTGCATTACAAACACACAAATTACACAGCAAACTTCATACTTATTGAGTATTTCCATTTTTTGCTGAGATATAAATCAATATTTCAGGCCTCAGATTTAACTGGTGACTCCCCTGCTACACATATTTATGTATGTATCCCATTCAGGTTAAAGGGAAAGTGGTCTCAGACTTTTAGACCCCGCTGTATGTTTATTCGAATAGTTAGTCCCTGTCCCAAAGGAGGAGCACAAGAACATCAGGTAGTACCATGGTCTGAGGGAACAACTGGAACAGTCAAGTCAATTTGTATTTGTATAGCGCCAATTCACAACATAAATTATATCAAGGCACTTTCCAAATAGAACAGGTCTAGACCTTCTCTTTATAATACTAACAATTAATATAATACAACAATTCCACAGATGTGGAAGGTGAAGTTTAAAGTGGTTCCAGTGGTAATAGGAGCATCAGGGGCTGTGACCCCCAAACTGGGAGAGTGGCTCCAGCTGATTCCAAGTATAACATCGGAGGTCTCCGATCAGAGGACTGCAGTCCGAAAACAACTAAAATACTGCACAGAACCCTCAAATTCCCAGGCTTCTGGTTGAGGACCCAAGCTTGAGGAAGCACCCTCACCTCCCACCCCGTGAGGTTGAAAGGGAAATCCACAATACTGCTCAAAAATGTTGTTACATAAATTGACATAATTGAATATCTCAGTGTTTCTGAAATTAAGTACAAAACAAATAAATAGTTAAAGATTTTAAAAACTAGAAAGATTAGACTAGAGTCAGTGGCAAAGTTTGCACCCAGGCTCATCTCTCTCTCCTGCACCTTCACCCAGCTCTCCCGCTGCTGTGCTCTGCTCTCCTCCACTTTGTTTAACAACTCCTCCCTGTCTAATGTTACTTGTCTAATAAGATTACATTAAAAGTGTGAGTAACGTAACGCTAACAGCGTTATATAGTTTACACTCACATCACATCTGATTACAAGTGTGAACATTAAAATACTATTATTTACCTAACCATCATCATTTACGAGTCAGTAAAAGGCTTATGATAGGCTACCTGACTAGTGTCTTCTTCATCTGTTGTCTTTCTCTTCTTAGAGAAGTATCTGAACAAGCTCACCTGAAAATGCAGTCAGCAGTTAATACATAATGACGTGTAGATATTAGCTTAATGCTATCAATTAGTTTACCCAAGTTAGCGTCACGGAGTTGGCTAATAAGTCTACCTTTTCTCCGGTAATTCGCTGCCTTATTCCTCACGACTACACTTCTCTGACTCTGACCTGGTACCTGACGTGATGTCACTTTCAAGGCCACGCTCTCGCGAGTAATTAACTCCGATAGGATCCCCCAGCCACCCCACTCCCTCCCTCCCCTCTCCTCCCCTCCCCCCGCTGTTGCGCTCATCATCACACAGGCTGTGCTGTGAAGGTGGAGAGATGTGGCGGTGGTGCATTTGCGACAATAAAAAAAAAGAAAAAAAAGAAATTTGAAGGCGTGGCGGCTATGATTTAGCAGTGGCGGGCCGCCACTACTAAATGAATGTAGAGGAAACACTGTGTAAGTTTTACATTGTTGGTTGGTAGTTTAACTTAATTACCAATTACAATAAATCATTTTTCAACCACCAGAGACCAACAACATTACAATGATGCAATGCAAAATTTGCACAGTACAGCAACAACACAGTTAAATCCGAGCAAAGTTATGAATGAGGTCAGAAAATATCTGCTTACAGAAAGCGTTCACAGTTTTACTCAGTTCTACAGGTACTTTATGAGTAAAATATAACAAGTAAAGAGGATGTGGTGCAGCATGTTCTTTTTATCTTTACTGGTGACATGTTCAGACAGTGTGCCGATGTGATGCTTAAATCAAAAATGTGCAGCAGGTTGGAGCAACAGAATGTTTGCACTTCTTTCTTTATTGCATATTTATTTCAGGTTGGATCACACAAACGGAGAGACTTAAACAGATGCTGATTATTATAACAGTCAACTTAAGTCTAAAGTGTTGCTGTTTTTCCTAAGACCTGGTTAAATACAGAAATGTGATTTCTGTTCCACATAGTCCAAACAGTACATAGTACATCAAACTCTCCAAATGCAGGACTGGGGTTTAGTATTCTGGCCTAGAGTTCATCTCTGGTCTTCAGCTTCAAGTCCTCCCCTCACAGAATTCCTTTGACCTCCATGTGGATGACGCTTCACCATCAAAAGATAAATTCCTTTTCCAACTGCTATAGACAGCTAAGATTTTAAGAGCTCCCCTGTCAACCACCAGAAGTATTATTCCCCCTCTACGTCTTCCTTCCCCAAATTATCAACCCTACTTTGTTCCGCTGGCCACAACCCCGCACCTGTGACCTAGCTGCCACCCCTGACCTGGAACAGGAAGCTTCACTTGGCCTACAAAGTAAAAGTATAGGTGAGAGGGACTCCTCCCATGTACTTGTGGCTGTGATTTATCATTACTCATTTTGAAAAAGTCAGTTCTGAGCAGAAGAAAAAAAGAGTACAGGTGGGATTTATACAGCCTAGAGGTTGTAGTGAATGGAAAAATTAATCAACCTTCACTCGACAGAAATGTTAATATCACAGTGAGTGAACAAGAGAGAGTTGCTCTGTATACTCAGGTGGCCCTACTACCCCTCCATTACTCCACCATTTTCTTATTAAATCAAACAAACTTGAGTAAAAGGTGGTTCTCCTGTAGAGGAGGATGGGTTTAGAATGTGATTCTACAGCTGCAGAACCATTTCCATATCTAACTTCAACAAGTTAGGCCCAGCTATGTGAAATTTGAAATTCTTCACTGACATCTCCTTTCACTGCATCAGCAGCTGTTTGCAGTGGAAATCATTTGACACCACTTGTGTCAAACTGGTAGCCTCACACCATTTTCTTTTTTGTGAGGCTAAAGGTTGAGTTTAATTTGGCAGGTGGAAGGCTGCTGAAACCTAACAGTTATGAGCTATGAGCAGGTGCTGCTGTCTCTTCAGCTCAGGTACCAGCAATGAGCCGTTACCTTTGAACTTCACTTGTTAAAATGCCAGATGGATGAGCAAAAGGTCCGGGTGGAGGCTGTGGTTGTCCGGCTCGGCGTGAGCGTAATCACAGGTGCCTCACTAATTATCACTAGTTCATCCTGCTGTGCTGTCTTCTTTAGTCATGATAGTGGCTAGGCTCTGGGGAAGGCAGTCTACGTCTGGTCTAGACTGAAATATCTATCTCCAACCATTGCATGGACTGACTGATTTAACAAAGTTTCATGGTCTCCAGAAGGCCAGTCCCGCTGACGGTTGTGATCTTTTGACTCACCATGAGGAACCACGTTTTGTAAAGACAATCATGGTTCCCTGAGGATGAACCCTATTTATAACCCAAATTTCCAGTGTATTTACGATATACATATAACATGTTTATGTGCAAACTATGAGGTCTCAACATTTATTAACAACACATGTTAATCCCATTTTTATACAGGTGAAGACATGAGGTTAAGGTTAGGCAAGTAGTAGTTATGGATAAAGTTAGAGTAAGTCTCCAAGAAATGCATGTAAGTCAATGTAATGTCCTCTGAAGTCAAGGAGACATGAGTGTGTGTGTGTGTGTGTGTGTGTGTGTGTGTGTGTGTGTGTGTGTGTGTGTGTGTGTGTGTGTGTGTGTGTGTGTGTGTGTGTGTGCATGTGTGTGTGTGCTGAAGGATGGGTGCGCTTTACGCACTCATGTAATGAGTGAAGACTACTGAGTACTCAAGGGTCAGAACAACAACATAGTGACAGCCATTGCAGCTGGTCACATCACGTGATCAGAGCTGATGGAGTGTGCTTGGATCTACCTGAGAGCACACCTGCCCAGATGAGACTGAACTAGAGTCCAAAGTTAGAAGAGCGGAAATGTTAAACTGAAACTGCAGACTCACCCAGACACTGTCATCCTGTCTGTACCGTTTCCAGGCCTGGCCTGTGTCACTGTGGAGCAGTAAGTATCTGCTGACCCAGTCTGAGCTGTTGTAGCGCCCCTGCGTGGCCACTGCTGTCACCTCCTTCTGTTCCCTTAGGTCCACCTGGAGCCAGGGTTTCTTGTCTGTTACCATGGGAGACCAGCCCCCTGCTCCTGGGAGGGGAAAAAAAAAAAAAACTAGAGAAGAGCCTGAAAAAAACAAATTAAATTGATTTTCTACACTGGCTTTCTGTCCCCCCTGCTGCTGGGTTTAGTTTGCAAAAATCACTGCGGTACAGATGTGTGCAGAGGTGAAGCTAAGCGAGGTTAACATAGTGGAGCCCTTACTGCCTGCGTCGTGTATGCATGGCACACGTGTGTCACCAGCTGCGTAGCTGCTGCTGCTGTTCTCTCTCTACATAGAGTTTGCAGGTTACTGGAATGGTGGATTTCTCTTCAATTTATGATTTATTTTTGACAGTAAACATCACTAAATCTCACTGTCTCCACATAACACAAAAATGGTTAATATTTTTATACTCTAATATATATATGATATTTTTTTATTTGGTTTATATTTTTTCATCTCTGTATAATGTTTAGATTCAGCCTATACATAGAAACTATAATGGAAGGTGTCAGTTTTGTGTTGCTGGTATGATGTCAATATCATATCAATATTTTTGCTGGGAGCCGCACGTCACATGTAAAAAATAAACAAGACGCCAAATCTCGAGATCACGCAACGCAACCGAGGCTTGAGAGGCAGGCAGTGTGTCTGCTCTAACCCGTTAACGTGCACTGAAATGAAAACCAAAACATTGGAATGTGAAATGCTATTACATGTTGGGACAAGCAGCCTGGTTTGTGAATGAAGTCCTGCCTCGTTCCTGTCTGTGTTTATAGAAATCACATTGTCTTTATGTCATAGTTCTGCTCCTTTGTTCACCTGAGCTCCCAGTACTTTTCCACTCACCCCTCCTCTGCTCCATTCTACCTGTCAGCCACAGCCATCTCATCAGCCAACTCATCTCACCAATATATCACCCCCTCCAGTTCACTCACTCTTTGCCAGATTGTTCTTTGCCTTCTCTGCAATACTTTCCAGCATTCTTCTCCAGACTGTATTCCTGTCGTCAACAGTTTGTCTCTGACCTGCCGACTCCGTCCTGGTAAACCCAACTGCATTCTGTCCCTGACTATGTTTCTAGCCTGCCCCTGAACAGTACTGTTGCCTTGAACTGAACTATACTTTCTGACCTGTTCTGTGGTGTGTTTACTACATTTGGCAATAAAGCCCTTTGAATTCTGAGCCAGTTTGTCTGTGTGCTGCAATTGGCTCCTACTGCTACCCGTTCCACTTTTCAGCTACGATGAGATTTTTGTAGCACACCTTTAGTATATGAGCTGGACATAGACCTAAAATGGCACAAATGACCACATTTAACATTGTTTTTGACATCTAGGTGACAGGTCAAGGGTTATGAAGGCTGTATGTTACGAAGAAAGATTTTACAACTCAGAAAAAGCGCAATTTTTTCAGGAAAACCCAAAACAAACCAGTCACAGAGTCATTCCCAACAGAAAATGGCTGACATACAGCAAAGTAACTCACTCCTTGCTCTGCTCAGGTGCTCTGCTAAGGTGGGCATTCACAAAACCTTCAGTCACTGACAGTGTATTTGTCAAAACGAGGTATGAAGGCCTGGAAAATGCCCATTACAGAGTACAGGAACAAGTGAGAAGCAAGACCCAGAAAGAAAGGTCAGTTCAACAACGTCAATCAATGTCAGTTCAACTGTCACAGTTTAAGGTAGGGCTGGACCCAATTGCAGCCAACACAAGGGAGTGACTGTAAAAATGTTTAAATCAACAAAAAGTGACTTACTTACAGAACTAAAAATCCAAAATGGAGAGTAACACAGGGGACAAGAACAGAAGCAGAGGCACGAGGAACACAGGGGATTTCAACAGGAACCAGAAGCAAAAGGACTTAAACAACAAGTTCAAGCACGAAGTAACACTTGGGAGTTAAACAGAAGTAGAAGCACAGGGGACTTGAACAGGTAACACAAGGAACTTCAACAGGTAACACTGGGGACTTAAACAGACAAACTGACCCAGACAAAGGGGAGCACAGAGACTAAATAGGCACAAGGGTGGCAAGGGTGATTGAACAGAGGTGCAACACATTTGGGCGGGGCAGACGATCAACAAGGAGGGAAACAGGATGAAGATGGCAACCATGATATCAATGAGACCAGGTCAGACAGAGAAGGCAGGTCAGGGAATGTGTAACTGATATAGATATTTGTGAATGTGGGCTTCACTACAGAATACACTTAATCTCATGCTGACTGATACCACAGGAGTTGTTGTAGCAAGTGAATACTTTCCTCATCACTGAATGACATGCAGTGTCAAACACATGAAGCTTTGGGAGGAAACCAGTGACGACTGGAGTGTAGCATACATACGTGGCCTGGCATCAGTCACAAGCCATTAAGGAAGTTCATTATAAGGACATGCAGAGTTACGGACCCACAATTGACACTTTGTGACTCTTCCCACCATCGAACTATCAGATTGATAGGAGACAGAGACAAAGGACCCCTCTTCCACAAACAGACCATGTCCGAACGACACAGAACCAGACCAAAGGTCAAAGGGCCAGCTCCAGAGGATTAACCAATGGACACCAGACAACTGGAGAATATAGGCAAAATCTCCAGTTTGTAACAATAAGACTTTGTTTATTGATATTTGATTGTTTCTTGTATAGGACAAGTAACAACAAAAAGGACTGATTAACACTAAGGTGTGAATCCTGGCCTTTCTGTGCCATGCATGAACACACACACCAACCACCCTTCCTCTGCCCCTCTCTAGATAAGAGTCATAAACTACAACCCACATTCCAATCCTGGGTAGTGACCAGCAGAACTCTCTTCACAGACACAGATCTAAGGAAGAATGTAAAATTAAATATCTAGCTGTTGAGATGTTCCTATGCAATAGGTTAATCCCAAACTTCTATCCCATAGAATGTTTGAAATGTAACATGTAGATTTTAAGACAATGTCCTTCATGTGACCATACTGTCAGCATCCTTCACCCGAGGTAACACACACAACATGACATCCAGAATGTCCATCTTATTATTATTATTACAGTCAAAGAACTGCCGACAATCCACATGTATAGACTATTAGCTTTGGGAAATGTTTATATTGTTGTTTGATCAGTTAACCACTTGTATCATGATTAATTCCAGATTTGAAGGATGTAATATGCAATCAACACTCCTATTACTCCTCTCTGCCATTATTAGCGCAAATAGTTTTATATGTTATTTCACTTAATGTTTTGTGGTCATGGTGGAAGACGGATGTGCGAGTTTATAAGTAAACCTAGAATTAAATTATTCCAAAGTTCAGTGGAAAATTACTCTCTTCTCCAAGTGGAAACACAGGAGATTGGGGACGCCCCTGAAACATGCAACCGCCCCCCAGGGGATAAAACAGTCGTGATCGATTCACATAGTTCAGAACAGTTCATGAAAATTCAGAAAAAGAGAAGAAAGAAAAGAAAGAGAAACCCAAATGACAAGAAGACACGAGAAACGAAGCTAAAAGCTAGAGGCTGAAAAGCTGAAGTGACAAACGATGCAGAAACTAGAAGTTGAGATCTTTGCTCAAAGCTCAGAGTCCCGGCTCAAAGCCCGGCTCTGTAGCCATGTAAACTCTTAGCTCAAAGCTGCTAGCCACAAACTTATGGCTCTTAGTCATTTTTGCACTTTTCGCATCTTTTAATTTTTTTTGCCACAAGCTCCAAGTAACATGATTTTTATCTACATGCGCGATCTTTTATTTTTATAAGCCAAGTCAAGACCAACTGAACCAAAGCAACAGAAGTGCCTCATTTTTGTAACTTTTAATCATCATCAAGTTTTCCTTTTTGAAGATTTTGACAACTTTAGAGTCATCTGGTCAACGCCAGTCTCCTCTAAAGTTATCCAACCAAAGTGAAGAGCATTAGAGTTTATTTCGCATCAACCCACAAGAGACACCAGCAGATAACCTCTGCACGACCGCCTGCAGAGAAGCCGAGCAGAAATCAAAAGTGCCCGAGACAGAAAGTCTCCTGGCAAACTCCACCAGAGCTGAACCACTGAGACACCGGCAGAATCGGCGGCGGCGGCGGCGGCCTCCAGGAGAATCCACCTAGATCCCGCGTCTCCGGGTTACCACAGCAACCACAGCCACCTGGGTTCCAGCCAAGTGTCTCCAGCTACAGCGCAACTCACAGTAGGCCGGTCTTAACACTCTGCTCATGACTGGGTTGATGTCGAAATATAGCAATATTTAATCATCAAACCTAATTCGTAGATGTAGTGTCATTAGCTGTATAGCCATAGTGTATAGCCATAACATATCCTCTCCCACCATTGCCAACTCATCACACTGCTCATTTCATTATTATCTTAATCTTTATGATTATTACACCTTGCATTTACTCTGTAGATAGTAGTTTAGTTAATAAACTCTTTTATTTACACCCAGTTGTTGTCCTGTTGTATCCTTTTGACGTAGAGAGTGGAGATCCATTGAATCAAGAAGTCATGGCTTCCGATATGAGATTGATAAATTTGGCAATGAAGTAATTCATTGTTGTCCTCCCAGAGGACTGGTGCCCCATTTCAACGAGAGTAAATTCTAAAATATGGCGTTAACGCTACAGGAGGCACAGACGGCTTGATGTAGTTGGTTAAATCCACTGGTGCAGCAAAGACTAGGCCTTAAGGAGAGTATTTAGAAGCTGTGCAAAGTCATAAAACCTGCCATCTGAGGCAAAGTCCAAGACCAATAAGCTCAGGAAGTGTGCCCGGATGAGGGTGTAAAGAGAGCAGCAGATTACTTTGTTCAGTAGGCCAATAGCATGAGGTATTATGAGGTACAGCAGGACTGTGATGCTGAAGCTCAGACTGCTCTCACAGAGAAGAGAACAAAATAAAAAAGATAAAGGCATGTGTGTGGGCAGAACATGAGACCATTGCTAATTCAGCCATGATTACAAAATCAAGATCCACAATGGGGTTGTTGAAGTGAGAGAGGCAGGGATGTTTTGAATACAAATGAACACAGAGGATTTAACATCCAAAGACCAGTATACAATAATTCTGCGATGTCATTCATGTCCTTATTGCAAGACACTTGTTGTTTAAAGTATTAACCACCATTATGCAACAAATGCAGTGTGTGATGGAAGTAGATGCATCCGACACTGAGTTAGGAGCAGTTCTTTTTCATGTTGGTTCTGATCAGAAGTTGTACCCACGTGTTTTCTTCTCTCATCATCTTTCCTCAGTAGATTTTGATGTTAGTAACTGTGAATTGATGGCAGTCAAACTCGTATTGGAGGAATGGCGGGAGCTGTTGGCAGGCGCATAGCCATCATTTGTGGTTTGGACTGACTACAAGTCAGCCAGACGCCTTAACTCCAGACAAGCTCGCTGGGCCCTGTTTCTCAGATGTATCAATTTCACCCTCACCTATTGTCCCGGGTCAAGAAACATCAAGCCCCCAGCATTATACCGAGGGGCCCAAACTCCCATGACACAATTCTCCCCCCAGAGTGCATGGTGGCCGCAGTATCCTTGGAGATTGAGTCAGTTGTCAGGTAAGCTCAATAAAATCAACCTGATCCGGGACACGGTCCACGGTCCACCCAATAGTTAGTCTGTCTGTCTGTCTGTCCGTCCGTCCGTCCGTCCGTCCATGGCTTCCTAGTTCCTGCCAGTTCCCATGCTCACCGGTCCAGCATCTTCCATCAAGACCAGTTCATCTCACCATTCTCTGCCAGATCGTTCTGTCACATCTAGTGGTGTCATGCTTCCGCCATCTCCTGTAAATCCCGTCTCCTCGTTCATGTTTTTTGGATTTTTTGTAACCTGTTTCCTCCTTGTGCTTCAGACCCAGTTCCCTGTTATCTCACTGCCTGCCACGCTCAGCTCTGTCTCTCCGTTCACCTGTTTTGGAACGTTGTTCGTCTGCCCTGTAAAGTGGAGTCTTGTGAGCAGTTCCATTTCCTGCACCGTCATGTGTGATCTTCGTCATGTGCCACACTATGTGGTTTCCTGCCAGTCAGCTCTCCTCCACCATATTCAACCAGCACCAACAGTTTGCCCCCTCACCGCCATCTGCTATCAGTCTGCCAGCTGCTTTTCCTCTTGTTGCCATCTCCAACCAAACCCCCACAACTCAACTGCTAGTTTTCAAATTAATAACTTTATGTGTTTTCACCTCTACAATTGTGTTCTGATTTGTGAGTCCAGATCTATTGGAAGACAAAAACTTCACAATCTCATTCTCTTTTTAAAAAGTGTCCAATGATTGGCAATCCCAAATGTTTTTATTTTGTAATATGGATAATTTTCCTGATAAACATAGTGGGTCATGGCAAAGCACTATGCTGTCAAGCAAGGGAGTTAAGGCTGCAAACTTGAGTCCCAAACAGGTATACTATGTCCACAATCCAGCACAGGAGTATTGTAAGGTCTGAAATGGTTGTCAGTTTTGTTCAATCTCAGATCTAAGGCTTTTCCAGTGCGTAGTGAGTTTTTGTTTTGAAGTTGTTGGGTCATTTAACCACACAAAGTCTCCATAAAAATAGGGAGCGCGCTTGCAGGTGACACAGCTAATTCACAAGGTCAGACTCAAATTGACCTCCTGCAGAGCTCCTCACTGGAGCTCTCTGATGAGGAGAGGGACTTCGTCTTCACATAGGGATTGATGTCACGTAACATGAATGTCCAGTTGCTGAGCACTTTTCTTTTTTTAAATTATAGTTTTTGGCATTTATTTATTCTGACAGGGACAGTGAGAGACAGGAAGGTCAGGGAGAGAGACATGACATGCAGCAAAGGGCCGTGGGTCTGACTCAAGCCCATGGCTGCTGCGGTTAGGACTAAACCTATGTGGTATGGGCTCTACCAGGTGAACCACTAAGACACCCCTGCTGAGCACTTTTCAGGACTTTATCTGCCAACAGACCTGTCAGTGGATTTCCATGCAGCAGCAGTAAGACAGTGTCTTTTAAAGCAACAACCACTTACATACTTGGTGAGTGGGTTGAAACCATTATGAAAGGTATGTCTGTGGTTCTTTTGCTGAGGTGCTTTCTCAGCAGTTGTGTGTTTTTTCATCCAACAGTATGGTGGTTTCCAACTTTAAGCTTTCCAGCTAATAACCACTGACAGTATGGAAACTTCTTGTTGTTCCTTTTCAAAATCTTCTTCAGGAAGCTCATGTCTGGATCAAGAGGCTCTCGGCTAGCCTGATCACGGGAAATTGGTTTTGGATCAGTACTGCAGCAGCTGTGGTGATGTACAGAACTAACAGGACAAGATGGACTGGACTGGAAAAGATTCAAGATTGGGGCCAAAAAAGCCTGACTGGGACACACTTCAAAACAGACAGAAAAAGGTCTGTGAGATGTTTGGAGCCGAGTAGAGGGACCAGTGTGATACAGCAGGTGAGTGGTGTATGTCTGTGTCATGTCTACACATCTATCCTACCCACCATCTCTCCTGTTGAGCTTGGCGTTGTGAGCAGCATAACTGATGGAGGACTGTGAAGAGCTCTGGAAGGAAGACTGTGGTAAAGGGAACACAAGTGGACTGTTGCAGTTATCTGTAAAAGAAAAGGAAAATGACAACCATCAATGATGAGACATTAGCAACATTTTACTTTGTCACTGGATTTTTGGTAAATAAAACACATCAGGATTTGATATCAAATGTGTGAAATATGAGGAAATGTTTCAGTATGAAAACTGGTGAAGGAAAATCATTGCTGTTATATATTACTCATATTTGTTGTAGATCTAAAAGGATTTCCTCATGTGCTTGTAGGTTTTTTACATTTTTGGTATTTTCTCAACTGAAAGATCTGAAATAATGAACAGGTAGAAAAGGGTGACAGCTGGGATGTGTGCGCATCTGAATCTGAAACCAGACAAATTATTTCAGAACATTTCTGATAATACAGTTTGAGCAGTGGGAGTGAAACACATTTCTATTTCACACACCTACTGTCAGTAGACATTAAAGCTACTATCAGTCACACAGGACAAACATCCACATATACGAGTTATTTTCTGCCAAATGAGTTTTAACATAAGCTGCTCTAAACCTGTTAGGCCTCACTAATGGGAAAATGACATCTGCTGATTGATAAATACTTTTTTCCATTAAATTAGAAAAAAAAAAAACAACATTGAAAAAATACACTGTGTATTTTTAGATTTGTAGTTTTTGGACTGAGCCAGACCAGCTGTTGGGCCTGTTTCCAGTCTAAATGTTAAGCTTTGCTAACCATGCAATGATTCCTGTACAAATCACAAAGATATGAGGGATCATTCTCAGAAAGACAACATATGAACCTTAAATATTCATCCATCCAGTCATAGTTTAAAACAGAGAAGCCTCTGATAAGATAATGTCACTTAATTGTGACAGTGTTTCTAGTTGTGTGAGTTCATATCCTGACACAGGACATAGTGTGACAGATCACTGCACTAAAGGAGTTCAGTGGTCCAAAGCCATTACACTGCATTTTACTCATTCTGCTGAAGAACAAAGAAATAGACAGTTCACCCTTGAGGAGTTCAAATTGTTTGTTAAAAATAAATCATCAGCCTGATGTGAACAGTTTTAAAGCAAGAGAATGGTGGCAAATAACCTGCTGCCTCAATTCTCAAATCTCTCTCCAACAGTCCATTAACCCAAGTAGTGACCCCCAAAAACAGCAAAGAAGGAGACTTCCTTGTATGTGTGTGTGTTTGCTGTGCGTAATCCAGCACTGTGAGATTAGAGCACTCGCAACATGCAGGAGCAGATTAAGAGTCCAGTGATCTCAGCCCTGTCTGCCACAATTAGAGCAGTGAGGACATCCAATATCCACAACACTCTGTTGTGTCTGTTGGAGCTGAAAGCTGCATTCAGGAGCAGGATGGTAACTGGCACCAGTCTGTTTGGATGTTGATCCACTTCACTTCAAGACAAATTCTGTAGTAGAGCTGGGTATTGATCCTCAGTAGTTTGTGAATATAGATTATCATGCTAGTTGCAGGGTTGCCAGGTACCAGTTCAGACAGGTCTCTAAAGTGCCCTTGTAGCCACGGTGCTGGGCCCCTCCTTTAAACAATGAACAATGATGCAGATAACTCTATAAATCAGAGGTTGTGTTAGAGTTTCTCATCATCTGTCAATTTGAGGGACAGAGATGCAAAAATCCAGTCATAATCAAAAATTTTCAAAAACAACTCAATCACAATAAAATTTAATATACAGACCAAACCTGTCTCTGTTTCTCTTCATCTCTCTTTGGCCCCCTGACCCCCTGTGCCTGTACCCGATATGCCAGTTCAGTAATACAGCCACGCTCATATAACATTAAATTTTGCTGTGAATTTAAAATCAGTACCTTGATGCAACAGGAAGGATGCGCTGGGGTCAGATGTCACACAGAAGAATTGGGCCACTGATTTATGTTACACTCTACAGCATCTTCACCATTACTTTAGGTTGGGTACCAAAACCCATTGCAAAAGTGCCTCACTTCATTGCCTCTTAAATTCCTGAGATGTAAATATTTGAAATATTTCACCTCTGAATCAGATGTCACAGACAACAGAAGCACCATGTGCTATTGCTAGTTAACATTACACTTGCTCTGAGGTAGGTAGTCTGCCTACAGACACAATGAAAACGCCAAAGCTAACTGATCTAAATGTGGCTGTATTTCACTCAATGATTCCAACACCAGGACTTACATTTAGAAAGTTGCATGTAAAGGAGGGAACATGTCAAATTCAGTGACGAGGCATGGAATATGACAGAACGACAGATAGAATGATAGATACATACTTTATTTATCCCATACTATACATACTTTAAGGGAAATTCATGTGTCTATTAGCTCATTATTGATGCACCGTTTTTGAGTGTGGCTCCAGCAATGGGGTGAGAAATGATTGATCCCAGCCTTGACAATGTGGAGCGCATTGATAATGACAACAGTAGCCTTTCCTCAGGTTAGTAATGTAACATTGATTGCCAATCTTGCAATTATTGATTACTAATGAACGATCAAATTATGTGTAAATTATGTATCACTTTTGATGTAATATTTTTTGCGCTGCAAAGGAGGCTAAGTTGTCTACAAAGAAGGTGAAGAAATTACACAGGACTATGACGAGTTTAGTAAGTAAAGGTAAAGGGACTGGATTCTTTTTCCACCATGGAATCACCATGGCTCAAGTAAAAAAAACTAACATTAATTTACTTGATGTGAATAAAATCTATACGGCGGCCAGGAGTCAATGACACCAAGAGCCACGTGGGCTGAGTCAGGTCAAGAATCAATGGGGGTGGCGCCCTGGCAGGAACCACGAGTGGAGGGGACGTCACTGCTGGAGCCCGGAGAGGTGGTGACGTCACATCAGGAACCAGGAGAGGCGGTGACGTCACGTCAGTAGCCGTCATCGACGCCGCTGGAGAACACGGAGCAGCGGGCGCCGACAACACAGGAAAGACGGGAACAGTCATTGACGCCGCCGGGGAACACGGAGCAGCGGCCGCCGACACCACAAGAGGGTCAGGAACAGTCGTCAATACCACTGGAGAACACAGAGCAGCGGCCGCCGACAGGAAACGAGGAGCAGGGATCGGCCGGACCGCTGACCAGGAACCAGAGTCAGGAGGCAGCTGGACCGCCGACTGGACAGGAGGGACAGGATTCTGCCGGACCGCCGGCAGGGAACGAGGAGTAGGGATCGGCTGGACCACTGACTTGGAACCAGAGTCAGGAGTCAGCTGGACCGCCGACTGGACAGGAGGGACAGGATTCTGCCGGACCGCCGGCAGGGAACGAGGAGTAGGGATCGGCTGGACCACTGACTTGGAACCAGAGTCAGGAGTCAGCTGGACTGCCGACAGGACAGGAGGGACAGGATTCTGCTGGACCGGCTGGAAGCTGGGGACCCTAGACCATGGCTTGGGCTGGAAGCGAGGAACCTGGGGCTGGGGCCGAGGCCGAGCCTCCCCATGGCAACGGGAGCCATGATTACCTCGCCTTCTTTGGCCTCCACGAGATCCCCTGAAAATTGCCAGGCGAGTTCCCCAGAAAGGGGACTTTTCAGGGTCCTCCAGGTCCGAGTCTGAGAAGGGGTCAGCCAGCGTGAACGGAGACCTGATGACTGACGAGGGCGCTTGCTGACAGGATGGATGCACCCTCAAAAAGGCCATGAGGCTGGCGTAGACCGCTGGGTCCATTTCTGGTTGGTTCGTTCTGTCAAGGGTTTTAGCGATAAGTCGGACCCAAATGCAGCCAACACACGGGAGACGGTAAAGGCAGGTTTATTTAACCAAAATCTAAACGTGAACGTGACATGAACAAACGTGAAGACAACAGACGAACCAACAATGACAAAGGGAAGCACAAAGACTATATAGACAAGGGAGGCAAGGGTGATTGAACACAGGTGAAACACATTAGGGCGGGGCAGACAATTACCACACAGACACAGGACCAAGACAGGAAGCAAAAACACTGACACACACTAGGAACCTAATTACAAAATAAAACAAGAAGTGCATATAGTTCTAAACAAAACTAACAAAAGGTGTCTGCCATATCAGACCATGACACTGAAATGCCGCAGTCTGCCGTTGGGACCGGGACAACGAGTCTGCGGTGACCACTTTGTCAGTTCTGATTATGTGGAGGACGAAGGCTTTGAGTGTGAAAGATTTGTTTGTTTCACCACAAATCGGCTGAAGCCAGACAAAGTGCCATCCGTGTTTAATTTTAATGGCTACAGTGTAGGGGCCACAGACAAGCCAGTCCATGCGTACATGTCAGATTCTGTCATCTGCCCCAGAGACAGGGCTCAACAACGTGCTTGCCAGGCAGGAGAGCAAGAAGTAGATTTACTTTAAAGACATGATCGTTTATGGCAGTTTATGATTGTCCTGATGATCTTACACTTGTGTAATGAAATGAATGAACAAGCTACAACATATTACACCTGCTGTCAGTACAGCTGCTTTTTGTACACATCCGGTAGGCAAGCAGAGCAAAAGAAGTCAAATTTCATTAATTTATGACATAACACATGTTGTGTCACAATCAACCCTGTAAGGCCAACTGTTGTAATATGTCACATTTAACCATCCAAAAAAAAGATCTGAATGTTTTTTTTCTAAAAAAAAACAAACAAAAAAAAACACTTTTTCATAGTCAATGGGTTATTGTTTATCCTCACAATGCTATCAGATAGAGTAGGTGTTAATAGGACCAGTCATCAGCCCATAAATTCGCATTACCTGTGAACTTTACACAGAGCTCATCTCCTTGTTTCACTGGACTGGATTTGTCAAGATTCAAGTAAGTAAATTACCTGAAATATTGTTATTTGTGTTTATTACAATGTCTAGAACATGTAGATGGAAATCATCAAAATTGATTTTGAGCTTGTGTGTATATTGCAATTTTACAACACTGGGTCTTTGTGCTTAGTTACAATGGCCTGTGCACCTGACACATTGCATGGACACATTGAACTTCTCACTTGTGGGAAAAAAATACCTTTAGAAATACAATATATGCATTGATTTACTGTAACTAAGTTCTGTATGGGTTTTGTTATTTTTTTCTGGTTTAGACCAGAATTTAATAAAGTAATTAAGTAATTAAAAGTTTTTGGTATTTGAAACTATATATAGCAACATTGAAAACTAAACTTGTATCTAATCAGTCAACTTTTTACTGATCCTGGGCTTTTTTTTTTTTTTTTTGCCCAAAGCAGCTTGTTGCATTTCAAGACTGGAAACAGGTTCTGAATGTTCTGGGATGGGGGGTGCTTGTTGCTTTGTTCATACCCACACTGCAGACCATTCTCACCTGTCCCTGAACAATGCAACAGGCATGTGGATGCATGTATACCTTTTTAGTATGATAATAGAGGCCATAATAGGCCAGACAGAGTGGTGGAAGTGTTCAGAGTGGAGATCCAAGTCCTAATTTTTTCCACAGTCACACAATACTATCTCTCTATCTTTCAGGTTATCTACAATGTTGGGACTCATTCAAGAGACCAGATGTTTCTTTGCTCCGCAGACAAAGGAATTCACTTCCCCAAAGTTCCTCACTGTTCACACATGGGGATGACCCTCCCCCGGGGATTTCACTGACCAGTCAGCTAACGTGGAACAGCTAACTCTGTAACAAAGGAGATAGCCAGACAGGACTTTACTCCACCAGGAAGCCACCCAACTCACGGGACTTAACACTGGAAAGGACCTCTTCGTTTTGTTCCAAGGACTGGTTACCGTTAAGTAATTGGGCCTAACTTCTCCTAGCACAGCATAGCTAAGCAGCAGAAGTCTTAACTTTGTTAATGTACCTGTTGATTAATGTTTTGTTGTAATGTTTGCTTAGGTGGTGGTTAGTCATACAGTTAACGGAGTACTTGTATGTTCAAACACACATACCTGTAGTACGTCTCAGTTCTAGAACCTGCATGAAGCTAACCTCCTCCCTCTAACCTGGTACCTTTAGATTACATGAGCCAGTATAACTACTGGTGTGTTTAGTGTTGCACAAGTGTGAATATTGCCAACATCTACTTAGAATTCCAATCCTTCAACTTACTGTTGATATGGTTATTTGGTTATTAAGGTAATTATTAATCAGAGTTCCAGATTAATAGTAATAATTTGAGACTGAAACAGTACAACAATATTGCCTATTAGTTTAGGCTGGTCCCCCTGAGGACTTTAATTCATTTTAAAGTTATTATTTAATATTTTTAGTTTATGATAGCCAATAAATTAATAGACAACCAAAGATCCAACATTTATGGTTCTCTTTCATAACCCCTGCTGCGGCCCTCAGAAGCACTTATCTCATTACGCCAATCCTGATTGGCTGGTGAACGTGTTCGTCCACGTCAGGTAGTCCCACCTGCCATAAATACCCCCTGCGGACGTCACCACTTCATTCAAACGCCTCTTCTCACTCGGAGCATATCTCTCGTCCTGAGCTGGCTAGCTTAACTGTCCACAGACGGATCTTATTTAGCTTCCGTCGCTGGGTCGCTTGTTAGCTCAGGGAATTTTCGTTGCTCACTGGTCACACCAGATCGGAGTGTACTGCGTTTCCTTGCCTTCCGGCTAGGCTAACGCTCTAGCTCGACACCCCACCACAGTGTTCACTTCCTGGGGAATTAGCACACCAGCTAGTCTCTCGGCTTCTGTTAGCACACCAGCGAACCACCTCGTTTCCCTCCCTGCGCACCCGCTCGTGAGGGATGGAGGACAAAACTCCTCACACCAGAGGATACGGAGACTCTGGGCCCCGTCACTGCCGCTGTGGGAACAAGATTTCGAGCAGGGATACACACCAGGTCTGCTCGTGCTGCCTAGGGCTGGAACATGCCCGCTTGGTGATCAATGTTCCCGGCTCGTGTCAGCACTGCTCGGTGTTTACACTCAAGAGCCTCCGTCTCCGAGGCTAGCTTGGCTCGCCAAGCTAGCCTCTCCGGGCACGACCCTTAGGTGAGGAGGAGAAGGATGGTGCCGCGGCGGCGCCGGAGGCCAGTGTCAGCTGGGGCTCCCAGACCAAACTGGCCTCGGCCGTCCCGCCCGAGAAAGACGTCCTGGAATTGGACTACGGGGAGGGTGATGAAGAGGGCACCTTGGACCTCCTCATATCAGAGGATGAAGGAGAGGACGACTTTTTCATCACCCCAGCCCGGGCTGCGCAGCCTGCGGCCCCCGCCGCCTCTCAGGAGGAAAGTGGGAGAAGCACACCAGCCTCTCCTCTTCCCAGCTCGGACATGCTTGACGTGTGCAAACGCGCTGCTGCCTGGCTGGGCATCCCCTGGCCTGTCGTCATAACGGAGACCACCAGATCCCGCTATGAAGGGAAGAAATTTTGCGCAGTCTCAGGACCCAGCTGCATAGGAGGAAATACCGGTCATCACTGACCTGTGTCTCCGTGTCCAGCGCTGCGCGGTCCAGGCCACAGGGAGAGCGCTGGGAAATATGGTTCTGCAGGAGCGAGCACGGTGGCTAGGCCTCGCTAACCTGTCAGATAGGGAGAAGAATGACATCCTGGACATGCCCATAGTCCCGGAGGGACTCTCCGACTCCGCACTGGCATCTATGCAGAAGCGGTGTGAGGCAAAGAAGAAAGAGGATGAAGCTCTCCAGCTCTGCCTCCCTCGTAAGCCCCCAGCTCCTTCTCCTCCTCCTCCTCTTGTGCAGCGACGAAAATGTGTCCTGCTGTCGCATCCAGGCCAAGGGCCGAGGGCGCAGCATACAAAAGCCAAAAGAATAAAAAATATAAAAATGAATATAAGCAGTGTGGCGGCGACGCCTGCTGTCCCGCTCCGGCGAAAAGCTGCCATAGCTCTCACAGGAGTGGAAACCGAGGCAGCCCCGCCGCTGAGCTGTCAGCCCAGGCTGAAAGGCACAGCGCCGCTCGGGTGGGCTGTCCCAGCCCCGCCACAAAAGGGCGCCACCGCACCGTGGATGGCCCCACTCTCGCTGGTGAGGGAGCTGGAGTGTGTGTCCAATTTCTCCCTCAGATGGGAGAGTTAGAGCGCTCTTCCAGCTTCACCCTGGGTGCTGAGGATGATCTCCGGGGGTTACAAGCTCCAATTTGCCACCCTTCCCCGCGATTCGCCGGCATAATTAATTCCCAGGCTCAGCGAGAGTCAGCTCGCGTTTTACAGGAGGAAATTCACTCACTGTTAAACAAGCAATCGATATGTATAGTGCCTCCTGCACAGAATCAGAGCAGTTTTTACTCCAGGTATTTTCTGGTCCCCAAATGGGGGGGAACCGGAATTCGCCCTATCCTGGATCTGCAGGCTCTGAGCAATATCTCAGGAAATACAATTTCAGGATGCTCACACACGCATCTCTGCTGCATCTTGTGCGTCAGGGCGACTGGTTCACATCTGTCGATCTGAAGGACGCGTATTTCCACATTCCAATTTATCCCCCCCACAGAAAGTATCTGAGATTTGCTTTCCAGGGGGTCTGTTACAAGTACCGCATGCTCCCCTTTGGCCTCTCCCTGAGCCCGAGAGTGTTTGTCCAGTGCACGGAGGCGGCGATAGCCCCGCTGAGGAGGCGGGGCATCCGCCTGGCCACATACCTCAACGATTGGCTGTGTCTGGCGCAATCGGAGCAGGAAGACAAGGCGCACACGCATATTCTCACACAGCACCTGTTCAATCTGGGCTTTGTGATGAACGCGTAAAAGAGCATGGGAGCACAGCAGGGATGCTCCTCTGGGCGTGGCGTGCTGGCGCACGCCTGGCCGCGCGTGCGTCTCTATGTGTCCCCCCCCCCCGGCCCTGATACCCCCCACTCTGGCCAGAGTGAGGGAACACAGCCACAAACTGGTTTTAATAGCTCCACACTGGCCCGCAATGCAGTGGCTGGCGGAGATTTTCCAGTTGCTGTGCGCTCAGCCTTGGCAGCTCCCGCTGCGCCAGGACCTGCTGTCGCAGGGGGTGGGGTTGGTTTTCCACCCACACCCGGAGCGCCTGGCACTATGGGTTTGGCCCCTGAGTTGTTCAATCTGTCAGCTGTGGGGCTCCCACAGTGGGTGATTTCTACAATACAGGGCACTCGAGCCTCTTCCACCAGATCTCTATATAACTGTAAGTGGAGAGTGTTCGAGAATTGGTGTCACAGGAATAGCCACATTCCTTTTCAGTGTCCGGTGGGGGTGATATTGTCATTCCTGCAAGACCTGATTGACAACCGGAAGGCCTTCTCCATGGTTAAAGTGTACTCGGCGGCTATTTCCGCTTGCCATGTGGGGTTTGGTAAACAAACCGCGAGCCAACACCCGCTGGTTTGTCGGTTTATGAGGGGAGCTTGCAGGCTTCTCCCCGTGTCCAGACCACTGGTGCCACCGTGGGACCTGGCTGTGGTTCTGGAGGGGCTCGGGGGTCCTCCTTTTGAACCACTGGAGAAGGCGGACCTAAAGCACGTGTCCCTCAAAACAGTGCTGTTGCTGGCTCTGGCCTCTGCTAAAACGAGTCAGTGACATTCATGTGCTTTCAGTG
The DNA here is from genome assembly GCF_002260705.1 of Seriola dumerili. NCBI lineage: Eukaryota > Metazoa > Chordata > Actinopteri > Carangiformes > Carangidae > Seriola > Seriola dumerili. Next base: position 181,906 of record NW_019174455.1, on the reverse strand, counting down.
CATCCATCATGCACTCAGCTTTTCCCAGGGGATGTGAGGATGATTTTGAAGCCCAATCCGGCTTTTGTGCCGAAGGTGGTTGGCTCATTTTCTCCTATTGACCTTGCGGCCTTCGCTGCCTCGCCAGGGGTGCAGCGACTGCACGTGTTGTGTCCAGTTCGTGCTGTGCACGCTTACATGGATAAAACAGGGAGCTTCAGGAAGAGCGATCAGCTGTTTGTCTCCTGGGCTGATCCCCATAAGGGGAAGCCTATCACGAAGCAACGTCTGTCCCACTGGGTGGTGGAGGCGATTGTTTCTGCATACTCGAGTCAGGGTTTGCAGCCTCCCGGAGGCCTGCGTGCGCACTCAACTCGGGGTATGACTGCATCCTGGGCCTTGTTCAGGGGGGTTTCTGTTCAGGACATTTGTGCTGCGGCGAGCTGGTCCTCGCCGCTCACTTTTGTTTGATTCTGTATGCTGGACGTTTCCGCTCCGTGCGAATATTATGAAAGAGAACTTAAGGTTATTCACATACCCCCGGTTCTCTGAGTAATATGAGTGAGATGTCTCACCAGACAACCCTTCTTACTTGGGCGAGTGAGAAGAGGTGCTTATCTTGAATGAAGTGGTGACGTCCGCAGGGGGTATTTATGGCAGGTGGGACTACCTGACGTGGACAAACATGTTCACCAGCCAATCAGGATTGGCGTAATGAGATAAGTGCTTCTGAGGGCTGCAACGGGGGTGTGCATCCCATAGTGAAACATCTCACTCATATTACTCAGAGAACCGGGGTTAAGTGAATAACCTAATGTTTCCAGCTAATGAGGCAGAGCTCAGACCCAACAACTACAAATAATATTTATATGTATCTCATTTAACCCCCCCCCCCATCATTTCAGAGCACCACCAGGACGGAGAGATCATCAATACACTGACTTTACACTCTGGACTATGATAAAATTTATATTTGTAAATAGAACATGTAGATTTGTAATGCAAATTTTAACCTACATTTTTTTATGAATAAATGACTATTCATAAAGATATGACTGTTGTGTTATGATTCAGAATGTATACCATTATGGGACTAAATAGGCAGTAAACCCTGCAAATGAAGCATAAGTTGTTACGTATATGTGTTCAGACAATGTGAGTACAAATACAGAAATTCTTTCTTTCAAAAATTTCTTTATTGATTTTAACACTGAAGTGGTCCTGAAATACATTCAGATGCGTAGTTGAGGTACAGCAACAGTAACAGAGTACTGAAGGAAGGTTTCAGCTTAATTCCCACCCACCAGAACACCCTAAATTCACCCACCCAAAACGGAAAAAGAACCTGAAGAGGGACAACACACTCACACCCAAGCACACCAAGGGACACGCAAACAATAACAGCAAACAAGAGTAAATAAGCAGGTTAACAATTGAGGTAAGGTAAACACATAAGTAGGTACTCAAAAAGGGAGAGGGGGGAATAAAATAAAAAAATAAAATAAAATAAAATAAATAAAAATAGATAAATAAATATTAGTTATTTATCTATTTTTATTTATTTGCTCAGTTAGACATTTTCAGCATCAATAGTTAGGGAGTCAACGTGGTTTACAAAAGGTTGCCACGTCTCATAGAATGTACATAAGGAACCCTTGAGGGAGAACCTTATCTTCTCCAGGGTGATACATTGCAGCATTTCATGGATCCATTTATTGTGAGTGGGAGGGGAGGCATGAGTCCACTTAAGGAGGATGAGCCTTCGAGCAAGTAAGGAAGAAAATGCAATGTGCTGTGAGGATTTTGACAGGCCATGTGTGAAGGAGACACCAAAGAGGACCACAAGGGGCTCAGGGTTTATGGTTCGGCCTATAACTTCACTAATTGTTTAAATATTGCAGACCAGTATTCCGATAGTCGTGGGCAGGTCAGAAACATATGAGCATAATCAGCAGGGGAGCCTTTACATCTATTACACTCATCTGTTCTGTCGGGGAAGATTTTGGCCAGCCTAGCATTAGTGAGATGGACTATGTGCAAAATTTGACATTGCAGCAGGCCATGCCTTGCGCATATGGAGTAAGTGTGTACACGTTTTAATATTCATTCCCAACACTCATCAGATAGTGAGGTCCCAAGGTCCTGGTCCAAGGCAGCCCTTAGGGAGGTCAGTCAGTTCTGTGACAGTGTATGAATACGGTTATAAACAATTGTTATGAGGCCTTTTCGTCTCGTGCCGAGAGATAGGAGTTGGTCGATCATTGTTTCTGGGGGGCGATTTGGAAAATGAGGGTAGAGAGATTTCACAAAGTGTCTAATTTGAAAGAAGTGGAACAGGTGTGCGTTTGGAACGTTAAACTTGGCTGACAGGTCTGCAAAGGAGGGAAAAATATCCTTAATAAAGAGTCCTTTTATCAGGTTTTAGAGCGCCCCATTAGGGAGAGGGGGAAGGTGGACCATCTAGTGAGATCAGATTTGCATTGCTCATACAGTGAACTGAAATTTTTAGAAAACAATTCAGAAAATGAGTTTGTCACTTGTATGCCAAGATAATTGAGGCCATCCATAGCTTTTCTAAAGTGAAAGGAACCCTGAGAGAGCATATCAGCGGTGGAGTTGATGGGAATATAATCACTCTTGTTATAATTGATTTTATAACCAGAGTATTTTCCAAATTCCTCTAGTATATTAAGAATCGATGGTATGCTGTGAACTGGGTTGGAGATGTACAACAGAAGATCATCAGCATAAAAGGAGGTTTAATATGTCGCGCCATAACACACTATATCTTCAAATCTGTCTTCATTACGGAACCATATGGCCAGGGGCTCAGCGGCTAGTGCAAATAGTAGGGGCGATAGGGGGCAGCCCTGCCCGGTGCCCTTATGCAGAGGAAATGGGTCAGATTTCAGGCCATTGGTATTGATGGAAGCCATAGGGCATTTATATAGGAGCTTAATCCAATCTATAAAACTAGAGCTAAATCCAAATTTACTAAGCACAAAGAACAAGTATCTCCATTCGACATGATCGAATGCTTTTTGCACATCTAGGGACAATACCATTTCAGGGGAGTCAGAGGGGGGGAGAAGAGGATATTAAAAAGCCTTTTGGTGTTTGAGGAGGAGTTCCTGCCCGATATAAAGCCAGTCTGATCTGGGTTGATCAGTTTCGACATGGCTTTCTGCAAGCAATTAACCAGGATTTCAGCGAGGATCTTGAAATCGACATTCAAAAGGGAAATTGGCCTATAGTTATCGCAAAGAAGCAGATCTTTATCTTTTTTAAGTAGCAAGGTGATTGAGGCTTCCGAGAGAGTAGGTGGAAAGTGACCTTTGGTATAGGCATCATTGAATACCCTTGAGAGGATTGGGGCAAGATTAGTCGAGTATACTTTAACAAATTCTACAATATAGCCATCAGGCCCTGGTGATTTGTTGTTCTGTAGAAATTTTATTGTTTCTTGGACTTCGCTAGGTGTTATTGGTGCGCCGAAGCTGGAGGAGAGTGTTCCATCAACCTGTGGGTATATTAGCAAATCAAGGGGATTGGGGCCTTCCCAGGTGAGCGAATTGGTCTCAGATTTGTATAAGTTAGAATAATAATTAAGGAAAGTGTTACTAATTTCGGTGGGGTCGGTCGTGATGGTGCCGGAGGGTTTTGTGATTTTAGGTATGAGCCTAAAGGCTGCGGCTGCCCGTGCTTGGTAAGCAAGCAGTTTACCAGCTTAGTCTCCCTGTTCGAAGAATGTTTGTTTAGTATGTAGTAGTTGCTTCTCAATTTTGCCTGTTAGTAATAAGCTGTATTGTGATTTAAGATGTAATATTTTCTTATATAACACAGTGGAAGGGCTGAGGGAATATTGAGTGTCCAGGTTTAAGATCTCATCTGCTATTAATTTTAATTTAAGACGTTCTGTCTTCTTGCAGTTAGAGACAAAGGAGATGATTTGGCCGCGTAGGTAAACTTTCAATGCTTCCCAGAGGATCTCACTGCGAATATTCAGTGTATTGTTAATTTCGAAATAGAGCTGGATTTGCGTAGAGAGAAAATCTTTAAATTTTGGTTCCATTAGCAGATGTGAATTAAATCTCCAACATTTTGAGGGTGGCTTTCCATGGGGGAAGTTTATGTTTAAAAAAGTAGGTGCATTGTCAGAGATTACGATGCTATGATATTCGCATGAACGTGTGTTATGTACGATTCTGTTATCAATTAAAAAGAAGTCAATTCGTGTGTAGGTGTGATGCACATGTGAAAAGAATGAAAATGCTTTGTTAGAAGGAAATTTGGTCCTCCATGGGTCTGATAAACCAAGCGTCTCTGTGTGAAACTTTAGAGTTGTGGCTGACTTAGATAAGGTTAGTTGTTTAGTAGATGACCAATCAAGGGTTAAATCTTGGACTAGGTTGAAGTCCCCTCCTATAATTGTGTGGTAGTTGGCGAGGTTGGGAATTTCTGCAAAGAATTAAAAAAAAAATTGTCATCATCCCAAGTCGGAGCATACACTGAGGCCAGGATAATGGGAGTGTTTTGTAAATTGCCAATTGCAATAACATATCGTCCATTAGGATCTGAGATAACAGTGGAAGCTTTAAACGCTATGTCTCTGTGTATAATGATAGCAGCCCCCCTGGCCCTCCCCGAGAACCTCGAGTGAAAGACATGGCCCATCCAAGGTTTCTTAATGCGCGAGGACTCTGAGGTACAAAGATGCGATTCCTGTAGGAAGAACAGGTCTCCTCTGAGCTCCTGTAGGTGCGAAATTACCTTATGTGCTTTAGTGGTATTGTTCATCCCATTCACATTCCAGGAAATGAATCTGAAGTTTCTACCACTCATTGGCAACACCCAGGGTTGTTAGAGCCTGTTGAGCACAAGGGGGGGAGGGAGGGGGAGAACAACAACAAAAAGAGAGAGAAGAGGAGAAAAAAAATAAAAAATAAAAAATAGAAAATAAAAAAAATAAAAAAAGGAAGAGGAGGGGGGCACACACATACATACCAGTCTCACACATACACAACTGCAAGACAGAACATTAACATCAATCCACGTAGGAATAACAAACTTCTGTATCATTCTAGATATAAACCTCCTAATCTTATTACATCCCTGTTCCCATGTTCCCAATGTAAAAAAAAAAAAAAAAGTATCCCATCTTCCATTAGAAGCGATTAGTGTAACAGTCAAATAAAGTAAGAAGCACCTTGTTGGTGTGTTAAGACATCAGCTTACCTGGCCATGGTGTAAACATAAAAAATCCCCAAGGAGCAGAAATTAAGTGAAGACTTACTAATAGTATTGTGCCTCTGAATTCTTAAACATTAAAACAATCCTTGTAACAAGTAGGATAAATAGACAAAACTGAGGCTAGATAATATCAAACAATGAATTGCAGCAGTTGGGATCATATCCCATTTACAGTAAAATCAAAAGGCACTCATTAACATAGTGTATGCCTCTAAAATGGTGGAAAACCACAAAATATAATGACCCACCAAGAAGAAACATAGTGCAAAAGTTCGTAACTTGAACTGTCCCCTAGTTAGGAGCAATTAGCAAGATGCTAACCCTCCAATATAAACACTAGGCTGAGCGGCTAGTGTGATGCTAGCCGCTATGCCAGTCCCGTTGGTCCGCCGTTAGCATCGCTGTTAGCAGGCCTCTGCTGTTAGCCTTCTCGAGTCGCCCATAAAGCTGAATTAACAGTCAGCGTTTTACTGCACTGTCTCCTAAATCAACAGTGCCACCAATAAAGAAGGAACAGTGTGGTAAATAGTCAATTGCGAGGGCTAGTTGACGTTATTGTGGGCCTGTATGTCCATGTTAGGTCTTGTTAGCAGCAAGGTACCTTTTAGCCTCTTCGACCGATGGGAGCGGTACTTTAACCCCGCTGTCTGTCGTGATGTACAGCCTTGATGGGTAGCGAAGAGTGGGCCTCAGTCCGCGTTTGTATAGCAGTGACATGACTCCCCTGTAAGCCGCCCGTTGTTCTGCAACCTCCGGGATGAAGTCCTCAAGGATGGCCACCGGCTTGCCCTCGTATCGTAGCTCAGACCTCCTTTTGCGAGCTTTACAGAGAACTTTTTCCTTGGTCTGGTAGTTATGGAACCGGATGATGACCGGCCTCAGCCTCTCGCCATGTTGGGGTTCAGGGGCTAGAGATCGGTGAGCCCGATCCAGTTCAGGAGGAGATGGCAAGGTTTGTTCACCCAGGAGTTGGGTTAGTAAAGTGGCGAAGAAGTTGGTTGGACGAGGACCTTCTATTGACTCCGGGAGCCCCACAATGCATAAGTTATTGCGGCAGCTTTGAGCTTCTAGATCCGCAGCTTTAGCCCTTAGCTTTTCGATGCTAGTGGTTAGCTTTGCACATGTAGCTTCAAGGCTAAGCAGGGATTCGCATGTAGAGTCCGCATGGGATTCCAAAGATGAAATCTTTTTGCTGTGATCGCTCACTGTGGCTTGCACTTGGTCCATTTTAGCTTTGAGGGATGAGAAGGTAGTCTTAAACTCCGTAACTAGGTCCGACTTGTACTTCTCAAGAAGCGCAGTTATGGCGGCCCTGGTGACATCCGTGGTAGCGGGGTTGTCGTCAAGTCCTTTTTATTCGGTTTGGTTTGCTTGCTTGCCATTCCGTTTACACCATGCCGCATCCAAAGTCTTCACCTGTTAACACCCACAAGGATATTCTTGGAAGATAGTCGGGCTAAGTAGTTAATTTAAAAAGTAGCGGGAACATGGGAAGGACGCATCTACTCCTCATCTGCCATGCTCATCCTTTTTTCACGAATACAGAAATTCTACTCCCCCTTAGGCCCAACGTTGTACATTTTCCTTAAAACTTACTAAAACGTGAAAAATTCAAAAACCCTTTAATTTCTGCACCAGAGGCCTCCTACAACAACATCTGGAAGGTGAAAAAATGTTTTACTCATTTTTTTCTATATCTGGGTTTTACAGGTTAAGGAAAAAGACTGAACCCAAATGCAGCCAACACAAGGAAGTTAGTGGAAAGGTCTTTTAATAACAAAAAGTGACTTACTTACAAAACTCAAAATCCAAACAGGGTAAAACAGGACGACCTGAACAGGTAGCAGAAGCACAAGGAAACACAGCGGACTTCAACAGTCAAACTGACACAGACAAAGTGGAGCACAGAGACTAAATAGATACAAGGGAGGCAAGGATGATTGAACACAGTTTAAACACATTAGGGCAGAGCAGACAATCAACAAGGAGGGAACAGGACAAAGACAGGAACACATCAAGAGACACAAGGAAAGTTACTACAAAATAAAACAGGAAATGCCCAAACTCAAAGTGCAAACATAATACAAAACTCAAACATAAATCGTCCGTCATGGCAATCCATGAAATATTGTACATGCAAAAAAAAAAAAAAGGCTAATTTTTTCTTATAATTTTGAGCTGCTGAAACAAGTGAATTTCCCATGAGGGGATCAATAAAGTTTCATTCATTCTTTCATTCATTCTAGCATGCATAGCTTCAATTACGATAGAAATCGGCACTCTTGGGGCGTTGAGTAGCTCAGTTGGTTGAGCATCCAGTCACATGTGCAGAGGTTACACTCCTTGCTGCAGTTGGCCCCGGTTCGAGTCCTGCTTCGGACAGCCTTTTGCTGCATGTCATTCCCCCTCTCTCTGCCTCCCTATTTCCTGTCTCTCTCTACTGCACTATCAATAAAGACACAAAAAGCCCGAAAAAATAACTTTAAAAAAAAAAAGAAATCGGCACTCTTGGGGTCATGAAGACCACAATGGAGGTTGTCTTTTAACCATTCACGGCACTTCTTTTCATATAAATGTCTCAAAGTTTAGTGCCAAAATCCTTTCCGTATATGCTCTTGGTAAAAACTGATTTTGCCTCCTTATGTGAAAGGAAGGGCTGAGTGAACATATTCTATATTAGGCCTGTATGAGGAGAAGTGTAAATATATACAGTTTGTGATGGAACTGTGTACAAATGTGGGTGATTTACCAGGTAGTGAGAAAAAAGACTTCTCTGCAGAGCCTCAATACACCACAAAGAAGCTCCGATCTTCTGAGACTGTATTCTGATGTTCCAACTAACTCATCCAAACATCTGAGGTGCATCTTCAGCTCCCTCTGCCTGTGCATAACAAGCACAGTGTATTCGTGTTGTGCGCCCTCCTATGTAAGAACATATTACTCTCTTGATAATGCTCCTTAAAATAAGTAAAATACTGTGACACTGACTTCAGACCAGAGCGCAAGTGTATTTGCTATTTAAACAACGTGGGTGCTGGATGGGATGGGAATGACAACTGCGTCAGTCTGAAACTAGCAAAGACACTTGCGTTGTGCCTTGCGCTGCGCATTCTACATCTTTTGGCATTGGGATACAAGCCCCACACAGGCACCACGTACTATTCCCAATGCATTCAGATTCAGCTGTTACCCCTTCACTTTCACCATCATTGTCCAACTCTGTGGGAGGTCTTAAAACTCTTACTGGCTCAAAAGCGTAGACAATTTGGTGTATGACTTGGTCTGTGGGTCTTTCCAATTCATACAAACTTTCAAGGTCCACTGTACGAAAGATGGCAGCGCCCTAGCTTACAAATAAAATGTAAAGCATGCTAATTTGCTCTTTTTTTAGTATCAGGTAAGACAATATTTTGGCTCCAGTACCATTTTTGTTGTTTTTACTCTGGTATCAGAAAACACCCAAACGATGCCCAGCCCCATCGTCACTACAGAGTTCAGATTAACATATGTCCTGACAGTGACAGCAGAGATGTTTGGGATGTTCACGATGAGCATGTGTAAGTTATTCAGTCTGAAAACACTGTAGTGAAAGTGGTTATGAAACAGGCCTTAGGAAAATATGACATTTTCTGTTGTAGAGTTCAGCAGGAATTACTCACTGGTTAATGATTATTAATGAATCCATGATTTCTTACTTTGTGATCAGACAGAAAAACACCATTTAGTAAAAATCATAAACTTCAGATATTGTGAAGAGTGTCCATAAGGAAACATGCTGAAAGCATTTATCCTGGATGTCTTCTAGTCCATAGGTGTCAAACTCAAGGCCCGCGGGCCACATCCGGCCCGGCTTGCAATTATATCCGGCCTGCGAGATCGTTTTATAATATTGTTACTAATGGCCCGGCAATATTCAGCGCTGGTAATACAATAAATTATAAATCCCATAATGCAGCGCTTCAGCTGCCTTGCTGAGCGCTTTCCGCGCCAATCAGGTCTAGTGTCTGTTGCTGCAAGTTATTGCTAAGCTAGCCCCTCATGATGCCGAAAAGAAAAGTTGATTCTGAAAACAGAGCCTTTCAAAACCGATGGGAGGCTGAGTATATGTTTACTGACATTGCCGGTAAACCCGTTTGTCTCATTTGTGGCGCTAATGTGGCTGTATTTAAAGAATTTAATCTAAGACGGCACTATGAGACAAAACACAGGGATAACCTGAAAGACCTGAATGCAGAGCAGAAGATGCAGAAAGTAGAAGATTTAAAAAAGAAGCTGACATTTCAGCAGACGTTTTTTACCCGTGCAAAATCAGAAAGTGAAGCTGCTGTGAAAGCAAGTTTTATCGTGGCAAAGGAAATCGCTCAAGCAGCCCGGCCATTCACCGAGGGAGAATTTCTGAAGAGCTGCATGATCAAGGTGTGCGAGGTCGTATGTCCAGACAAAAAGCAGATGCTGGCAAATTTAAGCCTGAGTCGAAATACGGTTGCTGATCGAGTTTGTGAGATGGCCACTGATTTAAGAACACAGTTGAGTGAAAGAAGCAAACTTTATTGCATACTCTCTTGCTGTGGATGAAAGTACTGACATGACTGACACTGCACAGCTAGCCATCTTCATCCGTGGGGTGGACTCCAGTTTGCGCGTTACAGAGGAAATATTGGACATTAAATCGATGCACGGGACAACGACTGGAAAGGACATTTTTGAAAACGTATGTCAAAGTGTAACCGACATGAAACTGCCCTGGGACAAACTCATTGGACTTACAACTGATGGAGCACCGGCTATGTGCGGTGAAAAAAGTGGACTAGTGCGAAGGATGCGAGTAAAGATGCAGGAGGAGAACTGTACTGGTGAGTTGACAGCATATCACTGCATCATACACCAGGAAGCACTATGTGGCAAAGTCCTGAAGATGGACCATGTAATGAGCACTGTAACGCAAACCGTAAACTTTATCCGAAGTAAAGGTTTAAATCACCGGCAATTTCAGTCCTTTATGCGGGAGATAGATTCAGAGTATGCCGACATTCCTTATCATACAGAGGTGCGTTGGCTAAGTCGGGGAAAAGTTCTCAACAGAGTTTTTGAGCTCAGCAACGAAATCTGTCAGTTCATGGACAGTAAAGGAAAAGACTCCACCGTTTTGCGGGATGAAAAGTGGAAATGCGAGTTGGCGTTTCTGGCTGACATAACAGCTCATCTCAATGCCTTAAACCTCCAGCTCCAGGGACATGACCGCATGATCACTGATATGTATGACGCAGTGAAGGCATTTCAAGTGAAGCTGCTTTTATGGGAGAAACAAATGCACCAGTGCAACTTGCCCCACTTTCCCCGTTGCCAAGTAATGCTGAACCAAGTCGGCACAACGGTGTTCCCAAATACGCACTATGCTGATAAACTGAGCGCACTGCGCACGGAGTTCGCACGGCGCTTTGGTGACTTTGAAAAACAAAAAAAGAATTTCGAGTTGCTTCGGAACCCATTTGCCGTCGACGTGGAAACTGCACCTGTGCAGATTCAGATGGCGCTGATTGAGCTGCAGTGTAATGAGACACTAAAGGCAAAGTACGACACTGCAGGGCCCACAGAGTTTATTCACTCCATTCCCGCAGCAATGCCCCAGCTCCGTCTACATGCGGCTCATACCTTGTGCATGTTTGGTAGCACATATCTGTGTGAGAAGCTGTTCTCAGTGATGAAGACAAACAAAACAGCACACAGGAGTCGTCTCACTGATGAGCACCTGCAGTCCATCCTGAGAGTCTCCACAACACGGGACCTCACGCCAAACATAAACGAACTTTAAAAGATGCCAAGCATCCAGCTCTGATAAAATGGCATCAGAGCAAAGAAAACTGAATAATTTGATTCGTTATTTGTTATTGCTGAAAAGCACAAATGTTATTTATATTTCCAGGTTTTGTTTTGTTTTGCAGCATGTTCATATTTCTAACTTGTATAATTTCGACAGGAGATATTTTTATGGAGAGTAAAATCATTTGGGATATTTAAAATTTAAGTTTTTTATATAAAATGACATAAAAGCAAAGAAATTCAAATGTTTGGATTTGTTATTTTAATGTTTACTTAAAGCACAAGCACTGTCACAATTTTTATTTATTTTTTTCAGGCATTTTTTTGCAGCATGTTCATATTTCTAACTTGTATAATTTTGCCTGGATATATTTTTATGGAGAGCAAGATATTTTAAGTTATTTAAAGTTTAAGTTTATTTATTCCAGAATAACATTCCTGTCTCTTTTTATTCATGTTTATGTTCAAAAAACATTTAGTTTTAGTGTGTTCAATAAATGTTTATTCTGTTCGGCCCGCGACCTAAAGTGTGTTTTGAATTTTGGCCCCCTGTGCAATTGAGTTTGACACCCCTGTTCTAGTCCGTGAGACCAGGCTCGACTGCTCTCAGGTCAGTTGGCAGCAGAACTTCTTTGTATCTGCAGATGTTCCATCAGAGAAACATGATGACTAGTGTGTTGCACCACTGGAACATTATGATTATTATAGAGCTAAGCTCTTCACCTGTCAACCCAGAGAGATTCTACGTGACATTTAAACTGTGAAAAGGTCAGCTCTCATCTTCCCTCTGTATCAGTCCATCACTTCCTGCTTCAATGGCTGATGATCTTGCAAAATAAGGAGGTCACACTATTTCTCTGTTCTCACTTCAGGCTGTAAATATTGCTTCCATTCATGTCCCGATGGCACTAAAAATCTATGCTCAGTTGATCTCTATAATCCAATACAGTGACACTCATGCTTTTTGTTTCACGTCTGTAATTTGTAAAGCACTGCTTGATATTGTAATCTAACTATTGCAGATGTAATCTATCACTGTTACAGAGTTTAAGTCAAGCAACTTTCAATAGTCTATTCTTTATATTGAAATCAGCATGAAATGGTCAAACAAAATTGATTTTACCGATCCTTAATTTGAGTCCACATACTTGAGAGAAAAGCTTCTTTAAACTCAATTGAATATTTATTCAGTGTTGGTATAATATTGGAAACTTTATCCTTCCTAAATGTTGAATACATGTTGAATTATATCTTTCTTGTTCACATTCTGTATTCTTCTATCACTTATCATGTATCACTTCTTCTTTTTGCATGTTCCGTTAACCTGTGAGTACAATTGCTATGCTGGTAGCAGCTGATATAGCCTGGAGCCTCTAGCAAAGATTAACTGAGGGCTACAGAGACCTAGTAACTCAGTCACCTCTGCAAACTCTACAAGCTTTACACAGCTGGTTCACACAGTTGCTTGATGTGCAGTGCATGTGGAGCTCCTCTGTATTGACCCTGGCTGGTTGGATAGTTCCAGCAAATAAAGATGCATGTCTTGACACCAGGCTTATGTCTTTCTGCTAACCTAGGCTAACTTGATCCTGACTCTTGCTCTGTTCTCTGTACACAGATATGAAATTGATTTTCCGATCTCACTCTCAAAACCCTCCATCATGTTGAACTACATCTTCATGTAAAACCTCTGGTGTTGTCCTTCAATCACTGCTGCATCTCTATAACCCCCAGATCACCTCTGTAAATGCCTTTTAAAGCTGGAATAGTTTTTCCTCTCCGTTCCAGCTGGACTTTACACCCCACATGTGACAAGTGAGACCTTGATGTCCTGGAAAAGAAAAAACAAGCCAATAACATTTTTATGGCATATGACATATTTTTAAATTGGCTGGTGGAGCCATAAATGTCAGGCTATGCTGGCACTAAAACCATTTCTCCATGTGCAAAATGTGCATCTTATAAATCCTGCTGTTGTTGTTTACAGCCCCCTTGTTGGTGCCTGTTGGTGAGCCAAATGCTGAGCTGTCAATCACAGAGATTTACGGATGGAGACTGATTTAGCTGCTGCTCGCTGCCTCCTTGGTCTGTGGGATAATTGAAAATCCTCTACAGCCATGAATGTGATTGTGTTATGGCACACTCTCTATGCAAAGCTCCAGGGCTTTAATCTCATTTTCATGCGAGCCCAGACGAGCATCTGCATGCGACAGCACAAACACATGACTTTGACTGAGTGCTAAACTCTCCCAGCATAAATACATCGAGTGTTGGAAAAAAGACTTTCAGTGCTGCAGTGATGTTTGTTTGTTCAGGCCGACAGTCAGCCCCACTTCCTGAGCTGGTGTTACACCACCAGAGGTTACCACTGGTTGTGCTTGAGATGAAAAAATAACAGATGCCACCTCTCCCTCCCATGCCTCAGTCACAGAGTGATGCGTGCAAAGATGGATGAAAGCAAACACATTCAGATTCAGGCAGTGAAGCCTAGCTTTGACATTTGGCCTCTAGACGCTCATCAATAGAAAGCACAACATAAGGAATTCAAATTCAAATTAACTTTTGAGGAGAGGGAAAAGGGGGGAAGTAATACTGACTCATTAATTAATCGTTACAGATTTTTATTTATAAGAACATAAATGTTCTTTCTATCACAAGGAGACAACAGCAGTGCTGATGCTCCACTAACAAATCAAATGTCTTCACATGTCAAATATTCAAAACACATGCACATGTTCTTGTATGTAAATGTATCACATATGAAATGTGTTTAATATGTGAAAAATGTACACACATATTTTCCTTATGCGTGATTATAATGTTTTCCTGAGACAGTTGTTAAATACAAACACATCTTCATACTGTGGACACTACAGTCCTCAGGGTTTGTGGATTCAATATAATAAAAGTAAATATGTCTCAGACCAGATGATGTTTGAGCCTAATTCAATATGACATCAGATATCTGAATGTTTAATATAAACCAAATACATGACGCCTGAAATGCATAGACAGGCTTGTTGGAGACTTAAAGTTAATGAGTGTAATTAAGAGGTAATATTAATCCATTCATAAGAACAAAAAGCATCAGAAAGCAGCACGAGAGATAATCTGATATCAGAGATGATAACACAAAAAAACAGAAAATGTATTTTAAAATCTCAAATCTCGTCATCAGAGCTGCATCCTCACAGAAGTAGAGGGAACTGTTAGTCATTTGGATTGACAGGAGGCCACCAACTTCCCACATCCCAGGATCCAGATCTATGACCAACTGTACAGCAGCAGACCACTCATGACTGCTGATAGACTGATGTCTTTAATCTATATCACAACTGAACCTGATTTCACATCAGTCAAGTTTTCAGCTCATCACTGCCTCCTGTCACGAGTCTGTCTCCTGCCACTCTCCATCCTCTCAGCATGTCCTCAGACTTTCCCCCAGGTCTCAGTACCAGTTCAGGAGCCGCGTCCTTCAGAGGCTGCATTCGACTGCGTCACAGCGGCAAGACTGTCCCATTTGAAAGGCTCCTTCAAACGTGTCCTTTTTTTCATGGTCCAACCTATCCCAAGATTCACTGCACACCGGTAATGAAAATAATATAGCAGCAAACAAATCCGACTGAGAGCCTGAGGGTTATACTGTTAAATGTAGGTATTGTGTTTCAACTCAGTTCAACAGCTAACAGTACACTGTTAAAACTAAGGACATTAAAACCTCAAGTTTTAGTGGGAAAAAGTTACATGTTGCAATGCAACAGTATGGGTGGACTATGAAGAATTTGGAATGGGGCACAGCTTATATCAGACAAAGTGATATAAACCAAGCTACCAGTGTTCAGCTGTTAAGAGTGTATGATGGGACTGAAGAAAACCTGTGTGCAGAGCTGATGATATCACGTTTCAACATATTGCAGATCAGTGAGGATGAACTGTATAAATGAAGTGAATAAACCTGTACTCTCTGTGTGAGACAGCTTTTACCATTAGATCCTGACCCATCCACTGACTGTCATGGGATAATTAATAACTATAAATAATTAATGAAGTTACTACTGCTGTGCCATGTGTTTAAAAAAAATTCCTAAGATTTCTCATTTGTGCAGCACATGTTTTTTTCCACATTGATTTGAACCCTCACTGTATTTTGACTCTGCAGGTGTTGGATCCACGAACACACACTACTCCAGCTGTACAGTGGTGGTACACAGTGAAGCTTCCTCCCACACAAACGGTTTCTGGCTGAGTGAGACTCTGAAGCAGAGAGCAGTATAGCTTCATTTCAGCCAGTTACTCATGGGACTGACGTTAATGAGTGTCAGATGATATAAACTGCTGCCGTTGCCATTTATCGTTTTAAACATGACAAGCTGCTAGCTGTATATTTTCCACTCCATGCTGAACGTAGTTGGAGCTGAGTTATTGTGCGAAACAGTATTTTGCCAGTCTAAGTGTCAGAATTCACAGTCAGTCACTGATGCACACAAATGCAGTCACACACTATAATGTTCACTGGCATGTGTGTGAAATGTTGCTCTGAAGAGGCCTGAGAAGGAAAGGAAGGATCAAATTCATTTCAGTCCATATACATTTAAATCAATCAAGTAAATTAACATATTACACACCTTTGTAATGTAATCCCATGTCAAATTAAAGGATGCATTAAGCCTCAAAAACTTTCACCACTGACATGGTGACTATATGTAGCCTGAAGTGAAACCCAGAGTATCACAGAACTTGCATCACTGTGGAGACTGTGACTGTGATAGAGAGATGAGTGGAAATGACACCATTGTAAATGACTGTAAGAAACAAGTGAACATATGGGAAATTAAACATTCTGGAGAAGTTCTGATGAAAGACATTCATACTCATGTGTTACAGCCCTGATGACATTTGTCTGGAAACATGCAAAAAGTTGGATTTAAAACATTTCAAAAATAAATTTTAAAGTGTAGAACATCCAGACCCTGATCGTCTTTACCAACTGGATCCAGCACGAGGCTTAAAGAGGCATCAACTTCTCTAAGACTCTCAGTGAATTTTTCACTGACCAGGATCCACAGCGTGAATGAGCATCAGGTTATGACAGAGTCACATCACAGTTTCCCACCTGAGAAAATGAATCTCTCAGAACTGACAGGCGACTGATCACTGAGCTGAACATTGGAAGATTTATGGAGCTTTGTGATGATGGCTCAGAGACAGGATGGGTGGGACGGCAGCTGCTCACTCAGATTATGACTTCACTGATTTTCAGTTGATATTTGACTTGTGCTAGTGAATCAGTCCCAGAGCGACCTGCTGATAAACCTCTCAATGACAGCAGAGCCAGGTCATTTTCCAAACATATTTATGTGTGTTTGTTTTGAAGGATCTTATTTCTGTGCTCTACAAACTTTTACAATATTTACCTGAATCATTTCATAAGTTTATGACCAACAAAATACTTTGTTACTTTTTATAAAAGATGAACAAGTCTTGAAATCAGAGCTTTAACTTCTAAATATTTTTTTTAATTTAAAAAGTAAGGAATTAACAATAATTATAAAAGTTTGACTGTATTCAACACTAAGAAATAAAGTAGTGTCTCTTTGTGTGGTTTTGTTTTCACAAACCAAGCAGGAACACGTTGTCATCAGCATACAAAAAAAGAAATAAAACCTCATGATTACTAGTGATGACAACTGATCTCCACCCACTGATAAAGACCATAAGATGTGGTTGAAAGATCAAACCCTTAGGTCAACCGCTGAAACCGTTGAGGGGTTGACCTGCAATTTTTGGCTGGACTGCAACAACAGGGCCAGCCCTATAACAGCGAACGTTGCTGCCTGACTGACTGGCTGACTGATCATATTTCCACCACAGGTCAAAATGAGTGCTGAGCCACGGTCTACCCAGCCTCTCTGGTTTACCGGCTGCTCGGGAACTGCAGTGAAGAGGATTAGCGCTTCCAATACACTGAGCTTCATCTACATTACAGCAAATAAACTTCTTTCATTACAGTGTAAAACAAATCTGTAATTCAACAGAATTTTTACTGTATATATTTTACAGATTTTTCCTGTATTTTTAAAATACATGAAAATATTAATAAAATTACAAAAATAGAGTGTGATTTTACATGTCAAATGTAAAATAACATGAAAACACCGTAACTGTAAATAACCATAAAACTTCCAATTTTTTAAAAATAAAATTATGTTTTTCTTTTACATAGAAATACTTTTAAAATACATTTGCAAGTGTATCATTATTTCACAAGTATTTCTTTGTTATTTAAGAGATTAAACTGTTAAATTAAAGTTAAATACTGTAAAAAGATAATAAAATTAGATAAAATTACTGACAATTAACAGTAAAAGAAGTATTTGTTCTTTAATTCTATTGAGATTTGTTTGTTAATTTACAAAAATCTTGAAGTTGAAGTTTTCACAACAAAAATGTTGAATAAATGTGTTTTGTCAATGTATAACATGTATAAGCACTGGTAAACTGTCAAAATACAAAATACAAAATTTTTCCCCATTGTCCTTTTAAGGTAAAGTCAATGTTTGGAAAACCTTTTTGTAATAAATATATGTATTTTAAATTTGAGTAAAGAACCTGGACAGAAAGGTGCCTTATTCAAATATTAAAGTTTGAATCTTTTCCGTCCAATCAGAGCATTGCTCTCGGCTCCGCCTCCTCGAGCTCCGGGATGGTTGTGTGTGTGAGCTATGCTACACTCTCTGCTCTCCTCCAAAACTGCGTCGGCTAACTTGCTCCTCCAGAACTTTCTGTCTTCGGCTACCAGGGAAAGGTGGAATCAAGTTTAACAAGATAAACATTTTTAATGAGTGGAATTATTTAGATTATGTTGTTTATGTGAAATCATGTAGATTATGTGTTTTCAATTGCTACTAGCTAACATTGCCAGTGAAGGGCAAATTGATAAGCATTTTAGCTGTGTCCAGATACGTTACCATTAGGCCAACGTTGGCTCTAAGGTAACTTGCAGCTGGTTCTGTTGTTGGTTGTTAGGTTCATAGACTGTAACGTTATCGGCCGGTCTGTGGACAACCTTTTTTTGGCCACAGTTGCTGCAGAGGTTGAGATTTGCTGTGGAAGTCAAAGTTATGGTTGCAGCTATTACAGACTCCCGCTTTTTTCTCCTCTTTTAAGTGACATCCCCTGTGTAGTGGCTGTTGAGTGTTTTGAGAAAAACGCGGTGCCTGATTTTGCATGCCAGGACATACTGTATTTCAGGCCAAAGTGTCGTATTTACCTTAGTTAAGTTATACTGTTCGTTTGTTGATGATGTGACAACCTGTGTACTTGTTGCTTCCTGTGTGTGGCTGCTTCCTTTTACAGGTATTGGAGGTGGGTGTGGCCAAGGGTTGTCAGTACCTGGGCTCATCAGCAAACCTAGCACACCTGGGCCCTGTGTGCTAGTGCTTTTAAAATCCTGATGCAGCTCAGTTCTTTCTCTCTCTCCTCCTGGTTTGTGGTGTTTCTGTTGCTCCACCATACAACATTGCATTTACACACTTCTTCACTCATGCACTCACTTACACTGCTGATCCTACAGATTACACATGCCATTGTTAGTTTAGGTTCTTCTAGATTTATTATCTGTTTTTTTTTTTTTAAATAAAACACTTGTTAATTGGCTTCTTTGTGTGCATCTCCCTCTTTTTGTCATGGCCGTGCAGCCCGGTTTGTGATAAGTGGGGGCTCGTCCAGCAAAATTTGATTTGTTTGTGGTTTGGAGTTTTTAGGGTTTTGTTTGAAGGTGCACAGGTTTTGGCTGAGATGTATAGTGATGGGTACATTTGGCACAACTTGTGTTTGAAAGATGCATTTTGGATAGGAAGTTGAGTTGGTTGTTAGTTGCTGTTTCAGTCTGGGGAGTTCAATCCAGGCATGCAGGTGGGAACTATCACCAACGATTGTGTGGGCCATTAGTGGGATAATTTGTGGTTTTTGTGGAGTTTCCCTTGATAGGCATAGCAACGTGGTTCATTTGGGCCTGTTGGTTTGTTTTTTTTAGTTTATCTTTGTGTGGCGTGCGGTTAGAGCAGTTGTCTTGGGAACACATCCAGAGCTGTCAGGTGAGTAACCAGCTTGCTGGGGGCCTAACCAGGCTACTGGTTTGAGTGTTTAAATTTCCCGCTGCTAAACTGCATGAAGACTAGGGGTCAGTGAGAGACTAGTTTTTGATAGGCAGGCTAGGTAGAGGGGGACTTCCACATTATTTTGGGGAGACACTATCATTGTCTAGTGGATCTGGGCAACACTGGTTGTTAGTTCTGTTGTCTTTTTCTGTTCCTGCTGGGCCTTTAAATGTAGTGTATGATGGCAGGGGTAGAAGGTTTTGTTGCTGCTCTAAGTGAGGAGTTTCTGGAACATTGTACTAAAGATCAGCTTCTGAAAATTGCTGAAAGATATGAAATTGATGTGAGTGATCTTGGTGATAGACAACGGAAGGAAAATGTAAAGGCTATGGTTAGACTGCAATTGAATGAGAAAGGAGTGGTGGTTGCTAAGCACTAGAGATCTGGTGAGCCGCTGGTAGCACATGCACCTGTAGTTCCCTCAGGGAACTTAACCTTTGAGCAGCAAAAGGAATTGCTTTTGTTACAGTTTTCTCATGAAAAAGAGAAACAGAAGTTGGATTTGGAGAGATTTAAGCTGGAGGTGGATAAGCAAGTGGCAATTGAGTGGTTGCGGTGTGAGACAGAGCAGGCAAGGATAGGCATTGCAAACTGATAGGTTGGGATTAGTCAGAGAAGGCAAGCTTTCTAGGGATGTCCTGCAAGCAAAGGGAAGTTCATCTTCGCCAGCTGGGTCTTTGGATATTGTCAGTAATTTTGCCCAAGTTCAATGAGAAGGATCCAGATGTCTTTTTCTCCCTGTTTGAGCGAATCACGCAGGCTAGAAATTGGTCAGATTCAGAACAGACTGCTGTTGCAGTGTGTCCTGTCAGGAAAAGCACAGGAAGCGTTTGCATCTTTATGTGATGATAACCTAACCTATAAGTCAGTTAAGGCTGCTGTACTGAAGGCCTATGAATTAGTCCCAGAGGTGTATCGCCAGCGATTTAGGGCATGGGGATAAAAGGCTAACCAGTCACATATGGAGTTTGCGAGGGAGCTCACTAATTATTTTAATCATTGGTGTACAGCTTCACACGTAGATGACTTTGAGAGCTTGTGCAATTTGGTCATCTTGAAGCAGTTTAAGAGCTCTTTGCCTAGTTGTGTTGCCACATACCTTACAGAGCGTAAGGTTAAGACAGCCACTGAGGCTGCAGGTTTGGCCGATGAGTATGTACTCATTCATAAAAACCGGCCAGGTGAGCTTGTACGGGAACCAGTTACACGCAAGGATGAGGGTGTGAAGTCGCCTGTTCGTTTTTGAGGTAGTTCAGTTAAGGCACATATGTCAAACTCAAGGCCCGCGGGCCAAGTCCGGCCCACGATGTAATTATCTTTGGCCCGCATGATAATATCTAATCACTATTAGAGCTGGCCCGCATGCGCAGCTAATACACTACAAATCCCACAATACAGTGCCAGCGTGTTCGCGCGTCATTCGAGAGCCCGTGAGTGCGAGTCCTTGCCCACTCATTCATCAGCATCCCTATGGAGCACCTGTGGTCAACTGTCAGCTACTACTCTCCCCAAAAATGGCTAAACAAAAGGTGGACTTGAAAACAGGGGTTTCGAAGGGAGGTGGGAGGCAGAGTATATGTTCACAGATATAAAAGGCAAAGCTGTTTGTCTTGTGTGCGGAGACGGCGTGGCTGTAATGAAAGAATATAACGTAAGAAGACACTATGAAACAAAACACCAAGACAGGTACAAACATCTGGACATGAAACAAAGACAACAGAAGGTAGAAGAGATGAAAATAAGTCTGATGTCACAGCAGGCTATGTCCACAAAAGCCAAATCACAAAGTGAGGCTGCTGTAAAGGCTAGTTTTATTGTGGCAGCAGAGGTCGCAAAATCAGCCCGGCCCTTTACCAAGGGAGAATTTTTCAAAAACTGCATGATGAAAGTGTGCGATGTCTTGTGCTCAAATAAAAGGCAAGTGTTTTCAAATGTGAACCTGAGCAGAAACACGGTTGCTGACCGTGTAAATTAGCTTTCCACTGATCTACAGCAACAGCTGGTGGGAAAGGGAAAAGAGTTCATCGCATACTCCCTAGCTATGGATGAGAGCAGCGACACTTCAGATATTGCCCAGCTGTCAATTTTTATCTGCGGAGTGGACTCAAGTCTGTGCGTAACAGAAGAACTTTTGGGACTAAGATCAATGCATGGCACAACTATGGGAAAAGATCTGTTTGAAGAGGTATCCAGGTGTGTTAGTGAAATGGGGCTGCCTTGGGATAAACTTGTGGGATTGACGACAGATGGAGCGCCCGCGATGTGCGGTCAAAAGAGTGGATTGGTGGGGAGGGTCCGGGAGAAGATGCGGGAGGAAAACGGCGCAGGTCAGCTGACAGCGTATCATTGCATCATACACCAGGAGTCATTGTGTGGAAAAGCCTTGAGAATGGAACATGTAATGAGCACCATAACACGAGCAGTTAATTTCATAAGAGCAACAGGATTAAATCACTGACAGTTCAAGTCTTTTCTGGAGGACTTAAATTCAGAATATGGTGACTTGCCATATCACACAGAGGTGCGATGGCTAAGCCAAGGAAAAGTGTTGAAAAGATGTTTTGAGTTGCGTGAGAAGATCTGCCAGTTCATGGAAAGCAAAGGAAAAGACACAACAGACCTCCGGGATAAAAAGTTGCTGTGTGAAGTGGCTTTTCTTGACATCACGAGCCATCTTAATGCGCTCAACATGCAGCTTCAGGGGTGGGGCCGTGTCATCACAGACATGTACGCTGCAGTGAAGGCTTTTAAAACCAAGCTGCACCTGTGGGAGACACAGCTGCTGCAAGAAAACCTGAGCCATTTCCCATGCTGTCAAACTATGAAAGAGCAGGTCTCTACCTCTGTGTTCCCAAGTACACAGTTTGCGGAAAAACTCAGCATACTTGGTGCCGACTTCACACAGCGATTTGCCGACTTTGAAGCTCAAAAAAGCAGGTTTGAACTGCTCAGTCATCCATTTGCAGCTGACGTGGAAAGCGCACCACCAAACCTGCAAATGGAGCTGATTGAGCTCCAGTGTAGTGACACACTCAAGGCAAAGTATGAGTCTGTGGGTGCTGCACAGCTTCCACGTTTCATCCCTGACACAATGCCCCAGCTGCGTACCCATGCTGCTCAAATGCTGTCTATGTTTGGCGGCACATACCTCTGTGAACAACTGTGAACACCTTCACTCAATCCTGAGGATTTCCTTAGCTCAAAGCCTGACGCCTAACATTGATGAACTTGCATCCAAGATGAGACACCAAGTATCTGGCCCAGACAAGTGAGCATCCACCAGAGCAGTAAACTGAGCTTTAATGCATGTTTCTTTTTTATTGCTGCTACAGGACATTTTGATTTTTCTTACAAGGAAATTAATTTTTGGCTGTTGTTGGCCTGTAGAAAAATGTTGTCAGTTAAAAATTTATCCAGAAAAGCTGCAGAAAGAGCTTTAGAAAATAAATACAACTGATTTTTCTTGTATTTAATGTTTAATGTTGTTGTTGTTTTTAGGTACAAACTGTCTTATAAGCTTTGTCAGTTCCAGGTTCAAGTATCGACTACTATGCATCACAGAGTGGCAAACTGAGGTTTAATGCATGTTTCATTTTTGCACTTTTTTTCTTGCTGCTACAGACACTTCATTTTTCTTAGAATTATTTTTTGCCTGTTGTTGGCCTGTGGGGAAATGTTTTCATTAGAAATTACTATGGAAAGCTCCAGATAAAAAGTGAATACACCTGATTTTTAAAATTTATTTTATGATTAATGTTGTTATATGCTTTGCAGGCTTTGTTAATTTCAGGTTCAATTCATGCAACAAGGTCATTTGCAAGTTCTCAATAAACATTGAACCAGTCTGGCCCTCGACTTGTACCATTTTTTTTTTAATTTTGGCCCACTGCGTATTTGAGTTTGACACCCCTGAGTTAAGGGGTCCCAGGGGGCACCTGGAAGAGGAGACAATCTGTGCAATTACTGCCGTGAGGCAGGACATTGGAAGTCAGACTGCCCAATGCTGAGGGCTAAGAAGCAGCATGTTGGAGGTGGGCGTGTGAAATCGGCTGCACTGGCTGCTAATATTCCTGAATCTGTGGATGTGAGAATGTGGCAGGATGGGCATGCAGAATCTGGCATTGATGAGTCCTATTTGCCTTTTGTCAGGGAAGGGTTTGTGACACAGATGGGTAGTGACATTAAAGTGCCCATTAAGATTTTGAGAGATACAGGTGCTGTCAATTCTTCCGTTTCGGAATCCATTTTGCCATTTTCAGAGAAGACTGATACTGGGGATAAAATCCTTATGAGGGGAATGGGGTTGGCTGTGTTGCCTGTCCCAGTGCATAAGATGAACCTGGATTGTGACTTGGTGAAGGTGAGGTGTCTATGGAGGGCATTGATTGCACCCTGGGTAACGACTTGGCTGGCACTCATGTTTGGGTAAATGTGTGTCCACCACCAGTGGTCACTCTCTCCCTCTGATACCCTCAAAACAGCCTGAGGACAGTGCTTTGCACTTTCCTGAAGTTTTTCCAGCATGTGCAGTTACACAAGCAATGAGTCAACCGGGTGTAAGGGAGAAGAATGTGAAGTTGAGACTACTTTGCCATGTGTACCTGATGTTCCTTTGTCTGTGTCTCACAGTGAGTTATGAAGTGAACAGAGAGTTGACCCATCTTTAGAGGAGCATGTGTTAAATCTTGCTTACAATGGTTCAGGGCACATGGGTGTCTGTAAAACATATGACAGGATTTTGCGCCATTTTTTTCTGGCCACGACTTAAAAAGGCTGTTTCTCCGCACATTAAAAACTGTAGTACTTGTCAGCTAACTGGTAAGCCAAATCAAGTTATTAAACCAGCTCGGCCTGTGCATATTCTCATTTGTCCAGGTCATAGTATCCTAAAGGAGTTTAAATCGAAAAAACAACTGAACTTGATTATTTGTCTGGGAAGACGTTTCACCTCTCATCCAAGAGGCTTCATCAGTTCATGTACACATCTGACCAGGCTGGGACTGGTCCAACTTTCTGGTGTGGAGACCCAGGTATTTAACCTCTTGTGGGCGTTCACAAGGCTGATGATGTCACTGGTTCCCTTTTGTGCTCCAAGTGTCAACGACAGTCATTTGCATGACTGTCGTTGGTGGAAAGTTGGTTTCGACTTCGTTAACACAATAGAGCACTAACGAAGTCGAAACCAACTGTTTCTGTTGTTACTTCACTCATGCACTCACTTACACTGCTGATCCTACAGATTACATATGCCATTGTTAGTTTAGGTTCTTCTAGATTTATTGGTTTTTTTTTGTTTGTTTTTTTAAAACATTTGTTAATTGGCTTCTTTGTGTGCATCTCCCTCTTTTTGTCATGGCCGTGCGGCCCGATTTGTGACAGATGATTATAATGTTATGGCTGTTTGACCAGTGTTAAAAGATGTACTCCTGTTGCATTTGTGGAATATGTGTTCAGTCAGTAAAGGCATATGTTGTGCTGTCCAGCAGGCTGAGCAAAATATGTCCAGTGGTCCTGAAGTCCCGAAGTTGAGGCGTCCTCAACTGAATCCTTCTTGACATTATTACATTTCTAGGTAAGATATACAGCTCTAGAAAAAAGTAAATGATGGCCCATTTTAAAAGCTACCAAGTTCACCTCAGCTGTGTCCTGATGTTGGTGGATCCATTTGCCATCCATTCATACACACTTGAAGTAAATGTTGACTTAAGTGTTGTACACAGAACTGCAAAGCACAGTATTCCTGCCTTGAACAGGCTGTGTAAAAAGGGGCTTAACATTAACACTAGTTAGATGCGTTGATCCGCATTAACCTCGGCTAATCCATGGATCGGGCGGGTTGAGCCCAAAAAATGAACATTTTGATTAATAACAGATGAATGAATGGAATGATTTAATGAGGAACATAGTAATTAAATTCTCAAAAATTTTGTACATTTTGCTTTGTTGGCATGCAAATTACGTAGTCACTGGGAGTTTATTCGAGATGTAGATTTTATTTGGCTACCTGTTCATCTGACTACTTAGGTTATATTGTGGGGTTGACATTGGTGCTTTCATAAAATATTTACACAATGAGATTTTTGATAAATAATCATCAGTAATGTCTATGTAATGACTAAGTGTGTAAAGGAAAATAACAGAATAGTCTGGTTCATGTTCAGAAAATGACATCACGTTACTGTAATGCAGCCAGAGACAAAAAACACTATCCATATATTTCCCAGTCGACACTACTGGTTTTTATTTAAGTATTTTGGTGCTGTGAAATACTGTATACCGTTATGGTCAAAAATTCTAAAAATATTGTGATATAAATTTAAAACTTTAGTTTCAATGAAACAACTTTTGTTCATATAATAATTGTTATCTCTGCTCTCTCCCTGATGCTGGTGTTAGGTCCACTGCTGCAACTCAGTCCATCCAACCTGGCGAAACCCTTGATGTCCACATACAGTAACATTTGCTGCGCCCTTGCTGCTCCCTTGCATCAACAGCTACAGAACGGGACAGGAGGAGGTAGCACCTTGGAAACATCTTGACTAATTAACAACATTTTTATGGCAATGGACTTTTCAAAACCTTGGACTTCTATCTGCCTATGGACTGTAGTAGTAAGCCCGGGTATATCTGGGTTATACAACTCACATTGTACAACCCAAACCGCCTGTCCAACATCAGTAATCTTAACCATCAAGATGATCTGTAAGTATCATACTGAACACTCATGTATTTTTATTTATATATATATATATATATATAAAAAACTTGTTTAATGTTCACCATCTTTTTGGTCATTAAAATATTACATCCAACTTTTGCCTTGTATGTATTTTTCATTGATGTTTTTAGTAGTGCAAGATAGTGTTATATAACCAAAGGTCTTTGGGTTTTTACCAAAACAGGCTAAGATACTGTTAATAAAATACTTTTTGAACATTAAAGGTCTGTTAAATATAAAAGAAATCTATGTAAAATTACATGTAAAAACTCAATTTATATTTGATATGACCGAAAATTAACAGATTGTTACAATTTTAAACCCCCTACCGAGTTTCTCAACAGATTTTTGAAAGATAAATCAAATGTCTTTGTGTGGTATATCAATTTATATGAATTAATATACAATTTTTAATGTAAAACTATATAATCAAAACTAAAAACTATCATTCTGCAATTTTAAGCCTTATTTGTATTATAACAATGTTTGACCTTATTTACAGGTAATTTCATTGTTTTTACATGTGTAAATATTTGTTATTAAACATTTAAAAGCCAAAAAAATATGGAAAATATCATTTAAAATTAAAGCTATAAACTAATTATGGAAAATGACTATATTTTTGAGTTATTTTACAGTATTTTTCTAGCGCCCCAGCTGCCAGAATATTACCGTTTGTTTTTACAGTGTACATGTATCATTATTACTAAAGGAGGCAGAGGAAAAACTAAACATAAGACACACTGAACAGAGAGAGGGAGTGAGAGAAAGAAGTCATACAGCCTCATACGATCCCTCACATGGATTAACAGATTTGAGGCTCAGTGACTTCAGCTCAGCAGTACACTGAGCAGCGCTGAGGTATCAGTTGATAATGAGTCTCACACGCCAGCAGAATTGGAGGAAGCTCGCATCAATATGAGTGATTGAGAAACAGAAGTGAGAAAGTCCCAGTAGTGTGTTTACAGCAGGAGGTTGTTCTGGATGATGGAGGAGTCGGTCTAAAGTCAAAGGTCCGTCCCAACACACACACCTGCCATCCTGAGCACTTCAGTGTGTGTTCACAATCATATCACTAGGTCATAGTGACACACCTTTGGACATGAAACCGAGATCAGTGGAGAGCTGCAGTGACGATTGTCCTTATGAAAGTATGTCCATCTCCACACAGGATCTCCGGAGCTTAGAGAGACCATCAGGTTCTTGGTTTCCTCTTTTACCAAGACCCTTCTCCCTGATTGCTCAGTTTGGCCAAGTGGGCAGGGGACGACTTGTGGCCGAATGGTTAGGGAGCATATCACGAGTGCAGCGAGTCCCTGGTTCAACTCCGGGCCTGCCAGACCATTGCTTCCCATCCCCCTACTCTCTAAACCTGCGTTTCCTGTCAGTCTCCACTGTTGCTACCCAATTAAATCATAGAATACCCAGAAAAATAAGAATGATGGAGACCACCATTTTTCTCAGGAACCTTCAGTGCAGAAGAAATGTTTTTGATCCTCAACACAATCCTGTCTCTAAGCTCTACAGCAGTTCCTTCGTCATCATGGTTTCTGCTCTGATCTGCATTGTCAGCTATGAGACCTGATATAGACAGATGTGTGTCGAGATTACCACAGGTGGACTTCAGTCAAGGTGTAGAGACATCTCAGAGATGATCCAGAGAAAAACAGTCATGGTAATGTGTCTGAATACTTATGAGTATAGACTGAGGAGAGAAAAATTAAATCCCTGATACAAACACTGTGACGTGAACAACAGCTCCTCTCTTCTGTTGGTCTCCACACAAAGGAGGGAAAGCTTTAGAAAGCAGAACGTCAGCATGACAAATAGAAAAGGCAGTACAGGACTGATGAACCTCTGACTGGTTTTATCAAAACTTCAGTCTCTGATGTTGATTTATTTTGAGGGAGAGAGGAGCACAGAGAATCGATGCACTGCAGGTTATTTTTATCTGGAGCAGAAATCAGATCTGATATCCAATGCTTTGGAATAATGCTAATCCCACATATCCAGATCATTTAAAGATAAATAGGGATGAAAATATAGTCTTTTAAGCTTGTGACCTGCTCAGTGATCAGACAGACATCATCACTTCTTTTTGGGGCCGGGAGCGGGGCTAAATAAACCTGAAGTCTTGTCAGTACAGAGAGAAAGAGTTAGCACAACCACTGACACTATGTCAGCCACTGCCAACAAACAGCATAAACAAATAAAAGTTAACTATTGTATTAGTTAGTGTAGTCACACTAATCCTTCTGATACATCTGCTAGTCTCCGAGCCTCAGTCAGACCCAAACTCGGATGAGGAGCCTTATGAGACCAGAATCAAACATGTGGCTGAGTCTCTCTGATGTTTTCTCCTCCAACCATCTTGATAGTCTCTGCTGTTTCACCTGTCAACCTGGAGCAAGCAGGCGGTGGGCGGGTACAAGGCCTGATCCAGGTTTCTCAATGAGGAGGTAAGAGTAAATGAGCTTCAGACCCAATTTTCCTTTTTTAAACTAAATATGAATCATAGCAGAAGATTTTTACAGAGTTTAAAACATGTCTGGAGAGAAACTTTAAAACATGGTCTCCTGTGGTGTGGTGTGTGCTTTAGTTTTGATTTTGTGTTTAACAAGTTTGAGCTTTTGGTAATAAACTGTTTTAGTATAATGGTCAGGTTGATGCTCATAAACTGTACAAAACAATTATACAATTACAAATAAATGATAAATTATAATACACATATTTGTACATCTCCTCCTTGAACCGTCACCTTACCGTGGTGGAGGAGTTTGAGAGCCCTAATGACCCTAGGAGCTATGTTGTCGGGGGCATTTTGCCCCTGGTAGGGTCTCCCAAGGCAGATTGGTCCTAGGTGAAGGGCCAGACGAAGAACGGTTCAGAAGATCCTTATGACGAGTACTAACAAGAACCCGAGTACCCGGCCCGGAGGGACACCGGGGCCCCGCCCTGGAGCCAGGCCTGGGGTTGGGGCCCGTGGACGAGCGCCTGGTGGCCGGGCCTTAGCCCATGGGGCCTGGCCGGGCCCAGCCCGAACCGGCTACATGGGTTCGTCTCCCAGTGGGCTCACCACCTGCAGGAACAGTCAGAGGGATCCGGTGCATTGTGGATTGGGCAGCAGACCAAGGCGGGGGCCTTGGCGGTCCGATCCTCGGTTACGGAAACTGGTTTTTGGAACATGGAACGTCACCTCTCTGGCGGGGAAGGAGCGGGAGCTTGTGGAAGAGGTCGAGCGATACCGGCTAGATATAGTCGGCCTCACTTCGACACATAGCGTTCGCTCCGGAACCCAAGTCCTTGAGAGGGGCTGGTCTCTCCTCTTTGCTGGAGTTGCTCCGGGTGAGAGACGGAGAGCCGGGGTGGGCTTTTTGGTGTCCCCCAGGCTCTCTGCCTGCACGTTGGAGTTTACCCCGGTGGACGAAAGGGTTGCGTCCCTGCGCCTTCGGGTCGGGGATCGGGTTCTGACTGTTGTCAGCGCTTATGCGCCGAACAGCAGTTCAGACTACCCACCCTTTTTGGAGTCCTTGGGACGGGTGCTGGAAAGTGCCCCGAAAGGGGACTCCATTGTCCTACTGGGAGACTTCAACGCTCACGTGGGCAATGACAGCGTGACCTGGAAGGGTGTGGTGGGGAGGAACGGCCTGCCTGATCTGAACCCGAGCGGCGTTCAGTTATTGGACTTCTGTGCTAGTCACAGCTTGGCCATAACTAACACCATGTTCAAGCATAAGGATGTCCACAGGTGCACTTGGCACCAGGACACCCTAGGTCGCAGGTCTATGATTGACTTTGTAGTCGTATCATCAGACCTGCGGCCGCATGTTTTGGACACTCGGGTAAAGAGAGGAGCAGAGTTGTCAACCGACCACCACCTGGTGATGAGTTGGATCAGATGGCGGGGGAAGACGCCGCGCAGACCTGGCAGGCCCAAACGGGTTGTGAGGGTCTGCTGGGAAAACCTGGCGGAAGAACCCGTCAAGATGATTTTCAACGCACACCTCCGGCAGAGTTTCGACCGCGTCCCGAGGGCAGTGGGGGACATTGAGTCCGAATGGGCCTTGTTCCGCTCTGCTATTGTTGAGGCGGCTGTTGCAAGCTGCGGCCGCAAGGTAGCTGGGGCCAGTCGTGGCGGTAACCCCCGTACCCGCTGGTGGACACCGGCGGTGGGGGAAGCCGTCAGGCTGAAGAAGGAGGCCTACAGGCTGTGGTTGGCCTGTGGGTCTCAGGAATCAGCTGACTGGTACCGGCGGGCCAAGCGGAGTGCAGCCGCGGCAGTTGCTGAGGCAAAAACTCGGACGTGGGAGGAGTTCGGTGAGACAATGGAGGAAGACTATCGATCGGCTCCAAAAAGGTTCTGGCAAACCGTCCGGCGCCTCAGGGGGGGAAGGCGGCAACTCGCTCACACTGTTTACAGTGGGGGCGGGGAGCTGCTGACGTCAACTGAGGATATAGTAGGACGGTGGAAGGAATACTTTGAGGAGCTCCTCAATCCCACCAACACGTATTCCGTAGAGGAAACAGAGCCAAGAGACCTGGGGATGGATGATCTAATCTCCGGGGCAGAAGTCGCCGACGTAGTGAAACAACTGCGCGGTGGCAGAGCCCCGGGGGTTGATGAGATCCGCCCTGGGTATCTCAAGGCTCTGGATGTTGTAGGGCTGTCTTGGTTGACACGCCTCTGCAACATTGCGTGGACATCGGGGGCAGTGCCTTTGGAGTGGCAAACCGGGGTGGTGGTCCCCATCTTTAAGAAGGGTGACCAGAGGGTGTGTTCCAACTACCGTGGAATTACACTCCTCAGCCTCCCTGGTAAGGTCTATGCCAGGGTACTGGAAAAGAGGGTCCGATCGATAGTTGAACCTCAGATCGAGGAGGAGCAATGTGGTTTTCGTCCTGGGCGTGGAACTGTGGACCAGCTCTTTACCCTCGCTAGGGTGCTGGAGGGAGCATGGGAGTTTGCCAATCCAGTCCACATGTGTTTTGTGGATTTGGAGAAGGCTTACGACCGTGTTCCCAGGGGCTCCCTGTGGGGGGCACTCCGGGAGTATGGGGTGGATGGCCCCTTGTTAGTGGCCATTAAATCCCTGTACCAAAGGAGTGTGAGTCTGGTTCGCGTAGCCGGCAGTAAGTCGGACCTGTTCCCGGTGAGGGTTGGACTCCGCCAGGGCTGCCCTTTGTCACCGGTTCTGTTCATAACTTTTATGGACAGAATTTCTAGGCGCAGCCGGGTGGTGGACGGGTTTGGTTTCGGTGGCGGGAGGATCTCGTCTCTGCTTTTTGCGGATGATGTGGTCCTCCTAGCTTAATCGAATGCCGACCTTCAGCTCTCGCTTGGGCGGTTCGCGGCCGAGTGTGAAACGGCTGGGATAAAGATCAGCACCTCCAAGTCTGAGGCCATGGTTCTCAGCCGGAAACGGGTGGATTGCCCGCTTCAGGTCGGGGGGGAGGCTCTGCCTCAGGTGGAGGAGTTTAAGTATCTCGGGATCTTACTCACGAGTGAGGGTAAGATGGAGCGGGAGATCGACAGGCGGATTGGGGCGGCGTCAGCAGTGATGCGGGCGCTGAATCGGTCCGTTGTGGGGAAGAGGGAGCTAAGCCAGAAGGCGAAGCTCTCAATTTTCCGGTCGATCTACGTTCCGAGCCTCACCTATGGTCATGAGCTTTGGGTAATGACCGAAAGAATGAGATCGCGAGTACAAGCGGCCGAAATGAGTTTCCTCCGCAGGGTGGCCGGGCTCAGCCTTAGAGATAGGGTGAGGAGCTTGGTCATCCGGGAGGGACTCGGAGTAGAGCCGCTGCTCCTGCATGTCGAGAGGAGCCAGTTGAGGTGGTTTGGGCATCTGGTGAGGATGCCTCCTGGACGCCTCCCCGGGGAGGTGTTTCGGGCATGTCCCACCGGGAGGAGACCTCGAGGTCGACCAAGGACACGCTGGCCTTGGAACGCCTCGGGATTCTCCCGGAGGAGCTGGTGGAAGTGGCTGGGGAGAGGGCCGTCTGGACCTCTCTGCTGAGGCTGCTGCCCCCGCGACCCGGATCCGGATAAGCGGGAGACACCGAAACGAAACGAAATATTTGTACATACTCTTAATTGTTTTACAGTATGTACGATATAGACCAATGATGTGTTTCCTGTACAGAGCCAAACTGATGGCAGAAAGTAACAGTTTGTCAGGTGTCAATTTACAACATAGGACTATAGACCATCCCGACACCTTCTCCAATTATTTTAATGGTTTTCCAGCAAAAGATAAAGTTAAATAAGTGAATCAGTGAATAATGAGGGAACAAAGTCTGGACTGTGAGTCATCCTCACTCATTACATTGTAATACCAGTGATATTATATGGCCCCAAGGCTGAGCTAAGTTTGTGTTCAGTCAGTGTCAAGATATTATATTACTCTCTGCCCCTTTCATCATTAAATGCTTACATAAATACAGAGTGATGTAAAAGCTAACCTCTCTGATAAACAAATTTCACCAGTCCAGTCTGTTGAATGGTTTCAGACATACATGTCTGAGTTTAGCCTCAAAAATGGGTCTATAAAGAGGAAGGTGATCATTTCTCTCACCTCTTTCCCTCCACTTGTTTCTACTGTTTTTCTGCCACAAAAATGCCTCCATCTGCAGTGATATAACTATGGATCAATTGGATTGCATGCACATCTTAACTGTTTATCATGTTACACAATATGTAATATACTGTATGTACAGTACGAGCATATGTGCAGTGCATATGAAAGTGTAGTCATATGTACGGGTAGATGCTAGTTTGGTGCTGACACAATTTAATCTGAGAAACTAATATTTGCTCAAAATCCATCTCTCAGACTAAGAGGATGGTACAGCTGGAGTTTGTAGGATTATACTTGAGAGACAGAAACAATAATTTCATGGATTCTTGTAAAGCAAAGTGAGGCCATCTCTGATAGTTGCGTAACTGTATTTTGTTCAGTTCTTTTTGGTCTTCCATTGTAGTATAACTACATGTAGCTTTATCAGTATAACTTAAAATAACTCTGTGTATACAAGTATACGTGAGTATAAGTATATACAGTATGTGTGTACAGTCAGGGATTTAAAGAAAACAACACAGATTAAGTTACATCAACAAACAACTACTGATCAGACCTCTTTCGCTCTCGCTCTCTCTCTCTCTTTGATCAGCTGCCTCCAAAAGCTGAAGGAAAGCTTATTGATCCTCTCACTAATCAGTGTTAAACAAACCAGCCAACTAGTAGTGGCGCTCAATGAACTCCTCCTACTTCATGTTGGCAACAGTGAACTCAACAGCTGTGCGTGGCTCAGGAGTGTGTGCTAAAGGTTTTGACCCAGTATCATCTGCACAGCTTGCACAGTTCTCTGATCTACACAAGCTGGTCACTCCCAGTCTGGTTGGTCACTCCCAGTGTCTGACTGCAGAGTTCACTATGCTAGTCTCTGGTTTATCCACCTTCAGCTGCACTAACAGCATCACTTGAGGCTCTACTCTTCTGCTTCTACCTGAACCCAAACTGAAGTCATGTGCTGTTTTATTTACAAGGACATATGCCTATAAAGTTTATTAGAAACAGCAAGTTGAGAAGGATGACACTGACCCAGGAGTTGAGGAAAATGAAAACCCAGTCAGCAGCAGTGTTTACTGTTTTTGTGGAGGAGCAATCACCTTCTGGGACATTTCTGATTCTGAATTTAAAGTAGAGGAATGAGGCAATAAATGCATTATTTTACTCATATCTTTATTATGAATTATGAAACCATCTGTTTTTATTGTGTTTTTATTGTTTTATCTTTTATCTTGAGTAATTTGTCTGCAACTGTTTGTTGTTTGTTTT
This sequence comes from Seriola dumerili, assembly GCF_002260705.1. Taxonomy (NCBI): domain Eukaryota; kingdom Metazoa; phylum Chordata; class Actinopteri; order Carangiformes; family Carangidae; genus Seriola; species Seriola dumerili. Next base: position 148,142 of record NW_019174455.1, on the reverse strand, counting down.
ATTTTATCCTTTGTAATCTCTGATTTTGATAAGTGCTATATAAATAAAACTGATTATATTATTATTATACATGTGTATATGAATATACTTGAAACCAACTTAATTACAATAAATCAGATGATCATTTTGCACATGTTTCCAGTATTTATAGTACATATGTTGCTATTAAATTTTTCTACCTCTTTTGTGTGTATATAGTACATTATTGCACACACACACATTCATATTTTTTGTCTGTAACAATTTTTTGTATCCTGGTACTTTATTAATTCATCAGTGGCTCTGGATGTTTGGGCTGAATATTCTCTTCAGTTTCTTGTGTCTCAGAAGAGAAATGTGCTGAAAGGTAAAGCGACAGTGCTTTCACACCACATTGTTCTGCCTCATTTATCTCCTGATAAATTTATCACGTCTTCATGAATATAAACAACAGGAACCCACTGAGTGGCTGCTGTTAAGCTGCATGCCACATCTGTTCAAACATGCCACGAGTGGGGAATAATCTGCTGTGAAGTGTCTGCTCAGTGAACTAATTTAAAGCATCAAAGTTTAAATAAATGAAACAACATATACAGTAGGCAGGGTGTCGAGCTGAGCTGCTGCAGCCACAGATTCTCTGAGAGGGCAACAATATTCCTTCCACACCCCTTGGTGAACAGTGTCATATCAGACAGCAGCATGGTGATGAAGGCCAAAGTTCAAAGACATCCAGTTAGACAAACTCTCCTCAAGGAGAGGTTGGGACTGGAAGGGGGGTTGGGGTAATAATAATATATAATAAAATTATATAAATATAAATTAATATAGAATAATAACAATACCTCGCTACATAATAACATAACTACAACTATATGTTCTTTTAGCATTTAAAGGACAATAGTCTGTAATAAGTAATAACTACATAACAGAAGGCTTTTGAGAAATACAAAATACAAAATGAAATTGTAGCCTGACTCCACCAACAGTCTCAACCAGTTTTATAGTAAACAATCTCAACACATCTCCTTTTCTCTTTCTTTCCCTCTTTTATCCAACTCTCCCCACTTATTTCTCCAACATCATCTCTTACCATATGTGTGTGTATCTCACTGACTGACTCAAGTCACAATGACTGGCTGAGAAGCGTCATGTGACCAGTGCCATAAAGGCTAGAAAAGCTGCGCTGATTAAAATAGAAACGCTTTGTAAAATTTTATAGTTTTATATATTCTAATTCGAATAATTTATAGGTTATACATCCCCGCGTTCAATGAACGGCGTTCATTGTATACGTGCATGATGTCTCCATAGACACGGCCCAGCATGGCAGGTGCTAGCGGTACAGATGGTACAGACGCATCTACTACAGCTGAAGCAGTTTGTTTGAACTATGAACTATGAACATGAACTAGTTTATTTTCATCTGTATGAATTGAATTTTTAACTAGTTCTTTGTGTGAACTAGCACAGTGTGTGTGTCAATGGGTGAATGTGACAGGTATTGTCAAGCATGTTGTGTGGTTGCTTACACTAGGATAGTGTTGTATAAGTGCAGTCCATTTATTAGAGTCTTCTGGTTTAGAGGTTTATTCTGGCAGGACAGAGAAGCAACTACAGGTGCAGCAAACATCTCATCTCAGAACAGAGAGGTTCAGGAGATCCTTTGTTCCCACTGCCATCAGGCTATACAACACCTCAGCCAAAGGATGTGGACCAATCTAATTATTGTTTATTTATTATTAACTTTTTATTATTATCATTATTATTATTATTATCAACAATGAGCTAATGGACACATGAATTTGCCCTAGGAGATAAATAAAGTATCTATTTATCTATCTATCTAACTGTATCCATCAAACACATTTCTCTGACCTCGGTCACTGCAGGTATCCCTCAAAAAGTTCTTTGAAACTGCAAGGACTGGCCAAAGTGACCTCACAATAATGGTTTCGAACCTAAATTTGTCCCCACAACCATAGCAAGACATGTATACATATATGCCCTAACAGAAGTTGATCTGCAGTGAAGCTACTGTGGTTTTTCCTGCTAGAACAAAACAACATGGACAACAGTAAAAAATGCCCTGAGTTATTCAGTCTAATCAGCCAATCAGTGTTAGTTGTGTGAAAGTTTGAGCAGCAACTGCACTTATGCACTTGTGTGTGTCTGTCAATGTGCATGTATTGCAATCTGTGTATTGTTGTGTGTGGCAGTAGAGCTGTCTACCATTGAGCCTTCAAAAAGCTTGGGTTACCATTTTGAGACACGTATACAGTTAATATCCAAAGGTGGAGATGGTTCGTGTGTCTGTCAATGTATAGTGCATCCGGAAAGTATTCACACCCCTTCACTTTCCCCACATTTTGTTATGTTACAGCCTTATTCCAAAATGGATTAAATTCCTTTTTTTCTCATCAATCTACACACAATACCCCATAATGACAAAGCGAAAAAGGTTTTTTAGAAATTTTTGCAAATTTATTAAAAATAAAAAAACTGAAATATCGCATGTACATAAGTATTCACACCCTTTACTCAGTACTTTGTTGAGGCACCTTTGGCAGCGATTACAGCCTCAAGTCTTCTTGGGTATGAAGCTACAAGCTTGGCACACCTGTATTTGGGGTATTTCTCCCATTCTTCTCTGCAGATCCTCTCAAGCTCTGTCAGGTTAGATGGGGAACGTTGCTGCACAGCTATTTTCAGGTCTTTCCAGAGATGTTCAATCAGGTTCAAGTCTGGGTTCTGGCCGGGCCACTCAAGAACATTCACAGACTTGTCCCGAAGCCACTCCTTCGTTGTCTTGGCTGTGTGCTTAGGGTCATTGTCCTGTTGGAAGGTAAACCTTTGCCCCAGTCTGAGGTCCTGAGCGCTCTGGAGCAGGTTTTCATCAAGGATCTCTCTGTACTTTGCTCCGTTCATCTTTCCCTCGATCCTGACTAGTCTCCCAGTTTCTGCTGCTGAAAAACATCCCCACAGCATGATGCTGCCACCACCATGCTTCACTGTAGAGATGGTACTAGCCAGGTGATGAGAGGTGCCTGGTTTCCTCCAGACGTGACGCTTGGCATTCAGGCCAAAGAGTTCAATCTTGGTTTCATCAGACCAGAGAATCTTGTTTCTCATGGTCTGAGAGTCCTTTAGGTGCCTTCTGGCAAACTCCAAGCGGGCTGTCATGTGCCTTTTACTGAGTAGAGGCTTCCGTCTGGCCACTCCCTACCATAAAGGCTTGATTGGTGGAGTGCTGCAGAGACGGTTGTCCTTCTGGAAGTTTCTCCCATCTCCACAGAGGAACGCTGGAGCTCTGTCAGAGTGACCATCGGGTTCTTGGTCACCTCCCTGACCAAGGCCCTTCTCCCCCGATTGCTCAGTTTGGCTGGGCGGCCAGCTCTAGGAAGAGTCCAGGTGGTTCCAAACTTCTTTCATTTACGAATGATGGAGACCACTGTGCTCTTCGGGACTTTCAATGCTGCAGAAATGTTTTTGTACCCTTCCCCAGATCTGTGCCTCGATACAATCCTGTCTCGGAGGTCTATAGACAATTCCTTTGACTTCATGGCTTGGTTTCTGCTCTGACATGCACTGTCAACAGTGGGACCTTATATAGACACGTGTGTGCCTTTCCAAATCATGTCCAATCAATTGAATTTACTACAGGTAGACTCCAATCAAGTTGTAGAAACATCTCAAGGATGATCAGTGGAAACAGGATGCACCTAAGTTCACTTTTGAGTGTCATAGCAAAGGGTGTGAATACTTATGTACATGCGATATTTCAGTTTTTTATTTTTAATAAATTTGCAAGAATTTCTAAAAAATCTTTTTCGCTTTGTCATTATGGGGTATTGTGTGTAGATTGATGAGGAAAAAAGGAATTTAATCCATTTTGGAATAGACTAACATAACAAAATGTGGGGAAGGTGAAGGGGTGCATGCTCACTTAGACTAATTAGATTTTGGTGGTCAAGGGTCAAGGTCACAGTCACCTCACAAATTATGATTTTGGTCTTGTGAACCTCCAGATCTCCTCAAGGCAAACCCTTCAAATTTTGCACAAATGTCCACATGGGCTCCAAGATGTAGTGATTAGACTTTGGTGGTCAAACGTAAAAGGTCAAGGTATGGTGACCTCTGCTTTCACTTTTTAGCCATTACTCAAGACTAACACAGACAGTTAGTGGCAACTCCATTTTAAATGTTAGTTGCTGGCATTTAACAATGAAGCTCATCTTCAGGTTTTTCTCAGCAGCCAGCAACACAGTTTAGCTTCAGCTTATGCAGGAGCAGCAATCCCACCACAATTTCTCCAGAAATTGCATTGTCTAGTTAGTGCCACGGGTGCTCAGCTCTCAGGCCATATTCAAATCCTTGAAATCTTCAGCTTCTTTAAATTTTAACTACTTCAGCATACTTTCAGCTACAGACTTCATTCAACCTTTAACCTGTAGACAAGCCTTTCAGCTATTAAGCTTGTATTAAAAAAGTTTTTGAATTACCACAGTTTTAGTAAAGCTTTTTTCTGATCAGTTTTGAGTTTATAATGGGTGTGTATTGCACGGAATGTTCGAGGTTAGAGTGGACGACATCATCGCTAGAGTGGGAGAAGCTCTAAAATTTGTCTGAAAAATATCTGTTTAACTCGTCCTTATGGCCACATATTTCAATCTTCACACATAATTTCTTCCTTAATAGTAGAAAATTTTGTCCTGTTTCATACAAAGTGTCTACCTTAGCACAGAGACTAAAAGAATTTGAAATGTGACCCTCCAAGTGATGCAAGCAACCTCCAACTCTCCCATAGACTGCAATACAAATTCAGGAGCGGATCTTAGGAGAAAACCAGAAGTGACCCTTCATTGGAACTCACTCTTATTTCCAAATTTTTTGCTCTAGAAACACCGAAACCACATACAGGTGTTCAGGAGAGTCTTGTGGAAGTGATCATGTGATAACTTTGCTAATATTTTGTACAGTTTTGTATTAAATGGCAGGAGTTTGAGAGGTTCGCTGACCCCTGTCTCCCATATATTTGTATGAGTTCTATGTCTGCAACAGCCAGACTCTCTCTCTTACACACACACACACACACACACACACACACACACACACACACACACAAACAGACACATAAACGGACACATAGAACTGATGCTTTCCATCACAGTCTATATGGTCATAGGAAGCAGTGAAAATGGGTCACATTTTCTGTATTGCTCAAAAGCGTAAAATAGCCTACTACAAGACCCAGAATCCTTTTTGCCCTGACGATTGTTCCTTAGGCAGTCCATTCCAGTTGCAACCATGGAGTGTATATAAAACGTTTGCTACAGTAAAAGAGAGAGAGAGAGAGAAAGAGAGTGAGAGCCCAGATAAACTCTGAAATAATGAAGCTCAAGGAAACACACCACATGGTAATTACATAAGAAACTATGATGAATGTTGATGTCAGGAGTTCTGTTGGGTGTGAGGAATAGACGACAGTCTTTTGTTCAGTAGACTCGAGTTCACCTCCTGTTCGTACCATTGACTAAAGTTAATTCAATCACCGATTTCAATCACAAGATCTATTGGTGATGTCAACACACACAGACACACACACACAGACAGAAAGCTGTTTACAAGTTAGTACTCATAGAGGGAGATGACAGTTCAATTGGTGTTATACCCGAGATCCTCCTTTTACTTTCCTTCAGTTGTTAACTACTCCTGCATACTTTGTGCTACATAAACTGTTCAACTATCAAAACGTTCAGCTTCTTCAGGAGATGTATCCTTTCTTTGAAGTTTTAATACTATTCATCATTTTTGAAATAACAAGCTTTTTCTGCAATTTTTTACAATGTAAGTGAATGGAAACAATGTTCAAATCCTTCAAAACTTCAACATTTTTGAAATTCAACTACTCAAGCATACTTTCAGTTACAGACTTCATTCAAACAGCTCCTCCAGTTTAACATTTTGGCATCTAATTATTCAAAGCACTATACTTTAGTAAATATGAGCTGTTTCCATCAGCAATTCAGGCGTTTCTCAACCATATCATCCCATTAAACCTCCAGCTTACAAGTTCTGCTTTTAATCCTCAGCAATTGCTTGAGCTACTTCAGTATTGCTTGAGCTACTTCAGCATTGCTTCAGCAGTTGCATCACCTTCTTCAGCATTACTTCGTCCATTGCTTCAGCTACGTCAGCATTGCTTCAGCAATTTCATTCAGCAATTTCATTCAGATCTCAGCATTCACATGCATTTTCAACAGGAAATGCATTTTCTAGTCTTATTCCTCTTTCATATCGAAATTTCGGTGCGTAACTAGTCTCACAGCTTTGAGAAAACCCAGACAATATATATATATCAATGCGTGCGGCTCAATCGGGAATGGTGTGCTATCATTTTTCTAAACAATTCAAGTCACCATGGCAACGTAAATGGCGATGAAAGGCGAAAAAATTTCCATAGAGAATGAATGGGGAGACGTCTTCAAAATGACCAACTTTGGAGCTCTACTGCTGCATCATATTTAGAAAAATACTTGAAACATTAAACGTGTCACAAGACTTGTGACTGTTTTGGGTTAAATTGGTATTTTAACAACTGTTACGGTTTACACAAAATCACAGTTTACGTTTTGTGTCAATTTTAGACCATTTCAGACTTTATAATGGGTGTCAATTGCACGGAATGTTCAGAGCTAGAGTGGATGACATCATTGCTAGAGAGGGAGAAACTCTAGAACTCCTCTGAAAAAATGCACACACGCACAAACACCATCTTACTTTTTTGATATTCACCTTCAAAATAAGAGTCTCAACCAGGTAAAAAGAACTTATTGGAGGTTCTGTTGGGCAGCTCTACCACTACACACAAACAAACACACACACACACACACACATACCCACCCATATTGACAGAAAAGCTCTGCTATACAAAACTTTATGCAATTTATACTGACAGAAGTACACACACTTTCAAAATAAGAGTCTCAAAAAGGTAAGAGGTAAGGTAGGTAATAAAAGTTTGATATTAGAAGCTATATGGGGATATAGTGGTTTAGCTTTACTGCAAATCAACTTCTGTTAGGGCATGTACATGTGTGTATACATGTTTTGCTATGGTTGTGGGGACAAATTTGGGTTTGAAACCATCAGTGTGAGGTTATTTTGGCAAGTCATGACAGCTTAAAAAGGCTTTTTGAGGAACACCTGCAGTGACTGAAGTCAGTCTCAGGATAAGTCTCTATGACACAAATGAAACTGAAAGTGACATCCTTTGTACAGATTCAAACATAAGGAGTTAAGTACACACACCAAGCAGCGGGCACATTCAAATTTCTCCAAGAATTTTCTAGTTGGTTATAATAATTCCATTTGTTGATCCTATTCTGTTTTGCCATTTTACTCAAAATGTTTTTGTTTAAAAAAATATGTGCTGGTTGATTATCTGAATGAGTACAAGACAAGTACATCTTCTTTTTCCTGCACAACTTAATTTGTTATGTGGGATAATACTGTAATTAATGATATGATTAATACTGAGCTGTTGAAGCCTATATCTATTCCAGGCTTTTGTATTGATTGTGTGATTTATTGTGTTAGAAATCCCAGCTACGTCCCTCCTCATTTTCCACTCCAGCTGTAGACAGGTTCCCTCTAGCGGCTGCAGAAACTTTGCCTGGTTACAGTATCTGGATGGCGGTTTCACAGCTCGGCCTCAACACTCCACCAAACTATTTGTATAAACGCCCCGTTAAGCTTTATGTGACAAAGAACTTCAAACATGTGACTACAGACATACAGCTCAGGGCTGCAGAGTGAGAAGCTCTATGAATGACAGGAACCTGTTTGCTTGACCTTCACTTGATGTGGACAGACACTGTGCTCACATTGAAGACGCATCAGTGTAAAAGATACAATGTCAGAGCACAGAGTGAACTCCAGGGACCCTCTCCTCATTAAAGTGAAGTAAACAACAAAAGAGGCTTCTCTTTGTGCAACACGAGGACACAGCAAAGACTCGCGGGGTTTTGAGCTTTTTTCTTGTCATCACACGGAGGAGCAGACCTCAGGCCCCCCCCCCGCTACACCAACCTCTCCTGTCTAGGTAAAAGCAAAGGAAATTTGGAGTGTGCAGGTGCGTTGGAGGTGAGCAGTGAACGCAGAGTTTACTCACAGTGAGTAGCGGCGGACGCAGCGCTGAAGACGCTCAGAGTGTGGAGCCAGAGGAGCTGCAGTAGTAGATCCATCTTCCCGCCAGGACTGTATATCCGAGTGACCGCAGCGGCTCGATCAATGGGAGAAAAAGAGTGGAGATGGTCCTCCTCGTTCGCGCCCCCAGTATGGAGGGATGGAAGGAGAGTGCTGGTGTGAAGGAGTGAAAGGCTCCTACGTCGACATTTAGACACTCCCTCACAGTGAGCTACAGCTCACCCCGACCTTCCCTCCTCTACCTATTTCACTCGCATCTCTCGACCCCCCCCCCCCCCCCCCCCCCCCCCCCCCTACTTAGTAGAAAACACTATCTCTCCCTCTGTGTGTGCTTGTGGCTGTGCATCATTTCAGCACCACAGTGGTGGACAGCTCCACTCTCACACATGGCGGGTGTCTGCAGCTCCACCACAGAGAAACAAATACAGAGATACTGACTTGGCCAGATATTAATGTGTGTCCGTCATGTCAGGTGGACAGATGTCTGGAAGAAATTTTCAGGAACCGCATTACTTGAAGGTTAATACAGAATAGACTGAAGAATAATGATAATCAAATTTATCCTCTCTGACTGTATGGTGTGCACAGCCAGGATGCAGGATCTCATATAAGACTTGTGTACACAAACACACACACACACACACACACACACACACACACACAAACAGGACTGCATGACTCAGACTGCACTGTAAAAGAAAAAAAAAGTTTTCAAAAAGACAAAAATAACAAAATACACTAATTGTCCATAAAAAAATAAAAAATAGTTTTTATCTTTTGTTGAATATGGTAGGAGTGAGTTTGGATATAATTTGGTTAAAAATCTGGGCTATTTGATAAACATTTAACATAATACAATTATAACCACATGTAAAAATACTGTTGTAAAACTGGTGATAAGACTTATAACTGCAACAATGTAAAAATTTTTAATTTTTAAAAATTTTTTTTTTTTTTTAACTTTGGAGTGGCATTTACATTAATAAAAAAAAAAAAAAAAAAAAAAAAAAAAAAAGCTCAACTTGGGGTGTCGTGTGGCGTAGTGGTCTAAGCAGGCGCCCCATGTTGTAGAGGCTACAGTCCTCGCTGCAGTCGGCCCCGGATCGAGTCCCGCGTCGGACGACCTTTACTGCATGTTACTGAGTTACATTTGAAAAGGGGGCGGGGTGGGGTAAAATTAAAGGACATCTTTAGTTCCCAGGTGAGAACAACAACGAAACAAACCAATCAATTGCACTTAGGCACTTTGGAGCCTGAGCATACACATGATAATTACTAATATACACTTACACTTGGTCATTTTGAAGACGTCTATCTGGAGTACAGCGAAATTGGAGATTTGACCCTCAACTCCTAAATTCTGTGAGTACACTGCAAAAATTGATATCTAAGTAATCAAGGTAATATATGTGTATTTTTTTCTGATAAAATATTTCTTTTTATCAGGCAGTTTTTCAGTATTTCACTTGATTTAAGTGTTTTGGTCCTTAATTACCTTGATAAGATAACTTGTTACTGAGATTGTATGACTTGTTATGAGTAAGTGCATGCTTGAATCTAGAATTTCCATAGTTATAAAGCTATTCGATCAACACTGACAAGTACAAAACTGCTTTTTGAAAGTCGTGATCTCTTATTTCAAGCATGAAATAAGAAATTATGAATTTGACATAATTTTATCTCTTCACTTATTAAAAAACAAAACAGATAACAGCCAAATGGAATCCATTGTTTTATTATCAATCAGACAATAGAAATTATGTACTCATATACTAATACAGAAGGTACAGTACTGTAAACTGGCACTTAACACATTATTTAAACATTTAACATGTGGAGTTTGTTGTATGATATCGAAGGCCGGGATTTCAACTAATTTGCTCCTTCGATTGATCCCATATGTTGTTCTCAGGCTGTTGTGAAGCAAGTCTGTATTTGCCTTTTCTATGTCATCACTCTGTCTGATATGCTTCTTCAAGGTCCTTTTAGTAAATGCATCCTTGTTGAAGTTTGACTGCATGTCCCCAAAAGAACACTCACAGTGTCGGCATTTACTGTAGGCAAAGCTCAAACCCTCTTTGAACCCTGCAAATTCATGCTGTGCCAGTGTCCCCACCGACAGAGACCAAGGAACCATAAATAATTTTCTCTCTCCATTAATAGTTTGTATTTTAACACCATCATACAATGCATCCATACCTTCTTTGATTCTATTCAATATTCAGTATTACATCTACACCACATTGACGGCAGTCTTCTAATCTAGCCATGGTAAGTAGCCCAATAGCAGCAGGTTTCCATTAATAATTTGTTTGTTCTAGGATCCTAGTGGATTACAGATCTCTATTTCATCCGTGTACAGAACAATCTGCAATGCATTTGGTTTCTCTGACAATAAGGGATGTGATTTTAGAAGAGCGCCATCAACAATGTCATGAAAAAAACCTTCCCTGCACCTCTGTGGTCCCTTTTCATTCATAGACAATATGATATGATAAGAACTGTTCTAGACTTTTGACTAATGGTACATAATTAAATACTTTGTCCTTGATGAAAAAGTCTTTTGATCATCCACGTTCCTTCCTGCATATGGTTTGAGCAATTGAAATTTCCCCTGTATCCAAAATGCTAAATTGCTTCTTAATAACACTGTTCTGTCGAAATGTTGTTGCAACACTAGCGAAAGGGTCAATGAAATTGTCAGATATAAACATTACTTCTTTTTGAAGGTGTCCTGATGTGCTTCCTGAATGCTTCTTTAGCACTCGCTCCAGCTGTCTCCTGAGCTTGTACAACAGTGATGATTGATACTGCTGCACTCCAGCAACAATGTCATTCATGTCTTTCTGAAGGGGGTGGGGGTGGGGGGCAATCCTGGAGTTTTTAACATCATAATACTTGTAATATATAGTTTTGCTTAAGACCTAGACATTAGCATAAGGGATCAACAACAGCGAGGTGGATAACATGGCAGGAAGGTTGACCATCAACCATAACTGGACCATTACAAAAGCTCTGTATAACTGTGTAAATAAACAAATAAATACTGTGCTCTAATTTGAAAAAAAGCATCTTACCTGTGGGAGAAGATGCTTGGCCTGGGCATTCATCACAAAGTAATGAACAAGTATCCTGATGTGATGTGATCTGACATTCATAGTTCCATGTCAAGTACAATGTTAGTGACAGAAGAAAATGGTTCTGAAGGCTAACCATGAATGCTATTAGTATGGCCAAGTACTTACATATGGTCAATAAGGATGTAGTGAGCAAAGATGAATGATTTAACATTTTAGAGTGCTGACCAAACACAACCTGACCTCACTATTACAACAAAAACAAATCAGCTCTGACTTTTCAAATGTTTATTTAGTTTTACTCTTAAAGTACATCAAAAAGAAAACACAAACATGTTTTAGCTTTCATAGAGCATTTCGTCTTTTCATTCATACACAAGGTGTCAAATCAGACATTGCTGTAGTTGGCATTTATTGGCTAATATACACTGATAACAATACAGACTGATATGCCAATATTGACTAATAGTTTATTGGCCCCAATATTCATTGTGCTTTCCTCATCGTCAATTTTGGTAGACTGTCTACAACATAGTACAACTTACTGGTACAACTTATGGGTTGTACTGTGGCAGCTCCATCCTAGTTAATTTCCATTTGCCCTTCATCTGTGTCAGGTGTACAGAGCTGTTGATTGGTGATGCTGGAGTCCTCTGGAAGTTGATCCAGTTGAATGTTGTCCTGTGTGTCACATATCAAAGAAACAAATGATTTGACATTGTACTTAACCTCACCAGTTGATTTATATAATTATTTAATTCTTTTTTATGATTTATTATTTTCACATAAACCAAGCTGATCATTTTCACATAAACCAAGCTTTAGACGTACAGTTATTATACGTACAGGAAGTAAAAACATCCAAGTGTTAGCATAATCTGCAGCCTTGCTTAATGTTGTTTCTGAAACTGGCATAGGTTTTGCATAATCTAGAATTTAAGTTGCACTGTCATGAATACAGCATCACTGAATGGAAGTACTTACTGATGATGATAGAAAGCTAAGGTTGGCAATATTTAGTTTATTGTAAGAGAAAGAATGCAAAACAGCTTTAAAGTAGCAATCTTACCCTCATCTGGGTTTTACCAGACCCATGTTTACTTTACAGAGAATTCTGGCAAGTTCAGTATCTTCCTAATGGAGGTCAATTAGCATTTTAGAAAGCAACTCCAATGTGTCACAACTCTAATGCTTGAAGTATTATTATTATTTTCTAATAAAAATATCTGAACTCTTCTCATTTCCCTGTCCCTAAGGAGGAGGAAGGGGCTAAACACAAGGCATTTTCTCTGTTTCTCATAGTTACACAATCATTAAAACGTACTCATCATTACATCATATTTTATTACAAATTTGTGTTGTGTGATGAAACATTGTTTAAACATCAGTCATCACCACACTGGCCTGTACTGGTGCCCACACTGGCTGCATCTCTGCTGTGAATTCTTTAAATTCTTAACTCTGGCAATTTTGATTGAGTTGTACTGATACAAAACACCTATTTACTGTAAAGGTGACACATTTAATTAACACCCCTAAATCATAATAATCCTACAAACATATTTTTTTAGAATTTAAGAAATAAAAACATATTGTTTCTTCACATTAGCAAGTATTTAAAAAGACTGACATTTAGTCTCCAACACAAACAGTTTCAGCCTGGCCCTCTCCCGTTATCCAGGTGCAGTCATACAATAGATAGCCTCAGTAGTCCATGTTGTCGGCCTTTAACACGGTTGAGTTTATACATCAGCTTTGCAGGACACATACATATAACTGTCAAAGTCACTGCAGCCGTTACAACTGTGATGTTAATGAATCGGCTAACTAACTCCTACTGTAAATGTAAACAATTCACACAGTCTTACGTTGGCGAATAACCTCTGAGAAGCAGAAGAGCTGACAGTAATAACAAACAAGTTACGTTAGCATGAAGGTGTGTGTCAACTGCAACAGTTAGCTTCCAGTTTGCTGTCAACCAAATCAATTAACTACCACCGGCTATCTGCTGTAGCAAGCTAACAGTTTTGGTCTGCTTTTGGACAGGAAAACAAAATGCAAACGCTATGATGTCATGCACACAACAAGACCACAAACACAGAGGTAACTTAAGAGTTAACTCACTCACCTGTGTTTATTATCCAAGTCCCGGGTCTCGTTCTGTCTCATCTGCTCTTTTCACAGCGTTTTATGTGTAAAACAAAAAAAAGTGTGTAATAAACTGAGCGAAGCAACATCCAAGTGGCAAGACAAACGTGACAAGTAAGTGACGTCCTAACTGAAAACCCACCTTGATGAGAGGTCTGACAGTTTGCATTTTCATGTTGACATGGGGTCAAGTAGGGTGGTGACATGTAAATGAAAATGCAATAGACTGGGGGAGCTGTTTTGCAAATTGCATTTAAATATCTTCCATTGTAGACCAGGTTAAGACTTTAAAAATGAAATGTCAAATGTTGTTTCCATTTTCATTTTCACATTGTTAAGAAAATGCATTTTCATTGTGACCTGAAAATATTGCTTGCCTATTTGTAAAATTAGATTAAATTGTTTATATTGCATTTTAATTTTCAAATTTTAATTAACATTTGAATATGGTCCACTGTGCAGCAGGGTATGACTTTGAAAATGAAATGTCAAAAAGCTTTTCCATTTTCATTTTAATAAGCTCTAGAATGCCCATACAATTATGTGAAAATGAAAATGCAAATGGGTTTATTGCATTTTCATTTTTACTCAAATAACACATACATATGTGGAAAATTAAAATGCTATTGTGGAATTATATTATCATTTGAATATAGTCTGCTATAGGCTTCCATACAAGGACTCTTCTGCCCTCTCTATCTTCTGGCCGATATGTTTTTGTAAAAAATGCGTCGGAAGATCCGACAGTAAACCCAACAAATGTGTCGCAGTGTCCCACCCACAGCACCAATAATATTATAAATATGATAAAACTATTCAATTAAAATTAATCAGTTCACAGAAGAGAACAGCACCGAAATCAACCAATTAATTCCTGTCAGGCACTTTGATATATACTCAGTTGTCAGTTTAATAGAAACATCCCGCTAAAACTGATGAAGTCTAATACAACAGTCCTGCTGTAAATCTGCCTTCATGATGGTTATAATGTTCAATGTTTATTTACTGCTCCTGACAAGAAACCACGTACAGCAGCAGAGAAAACTCACAAATAGCCCACAATAGAGTCCACATTGAATTTTATTGTGCTGTTGTAGAGGTTGTGTGTTTTTGTTAGGATTTCATGTGTAACTTCTGCTTGATTTTGATTTAACTAATTTAAGTGGTGGTGGGGCAGAATCGGTCTGTATGGGATTTACGGTGGGGGACTGTTCTAATGTAGGCACAGAGAAGCGTACAGGGCTGCACCTCTGCCTACTGGTCTGTTGTCATCGTTTTTTACCAATAAACTTGAATTCTGGAGATGTGGGATGTATGTCGTTTCTTCTAATCAGACCAGGTCTTCCCCAGAAAGTCTAGCCAATTATCTATAAAGTCCACATCATTTTCTGGACACCACCTGGACAGCCAGCAGTTGAACCACAACATGTAGCTGAAACTACAGAGTCTGACATTGTCTTTGCAAATATATACAAATATATAAAGATGTATACATCGTCTCAGCATTCATTTTGGTGACCAGTTGGCATAATCAGATGTTGTTACTGCTGACATGAATAACAATCTATGTTTGCACTAACTATACTATATACTATACTATAATTAGACTTATCCTTAGCCAGCAGTTTTAAATAGGATTCAGCGTGTCACACTCAGGCCCCATTGACTGGTCTTTATGTGAGTGACACCACTGTGAAGACCAGTAGTCTGCATGTTTTACTGTAAATTTTCAGTCAGCAACTTGCATGCACTAATTCTCAGTCAGTGGACACGTCAGGGAAATGAATGAATGAATTAAGGAAGTGTTATTTTTGGAGGGTGATGGGTATGTATTTAGGACCTAAAACCCTCAGTTAACTGATAACTAATGCTTTTCCTGTGTTGTCTTCAGTCCTCTGCAAGGAGCAGAGGTGTGTTTGTCCACTGCCATCTGATAAACTTGTTGAAGATGTCCAGCTGAACAGATTCCTAGATATGCTGCAGTGAGAGTCTCCAGCGTCTACGACAGGAGGGGGAAATATGTGTCTGACACAGATGACGCCACAAGTAGCAGTCACTGTATCTCTTCAGGTAGACTGAAACCTGTGATGACAGGTCTGTTGACAAGAAATCTGCTGTATGTTTACACAAGAATTCAAATACAAGACTTTATCAATATGCTGTAAAAACAAATGTCTGCCTGTTGATTGGCGCAGAGACCGCCAAACTGCTTTCCTTAAGCTATAGCAGTCTCCTAAGACCACAGCTTATTGGTAAAAAACAGCTTCTTGCTGTGGCTGAACATGAGGCTTGCTCTTTTGCTCAGCAGCCATGTTGTGATGTCATCTAAGGTGACATGATAAAGGAAAACAGAGTCGTTGTCAGAGGCTGAATACGCTGGTCAGCAGTGTAACAGCTGACAATAAGACAGTGTCAGAGTCAACCTGATTTCATTGTGAATAGGCAACACTCTTAACACAGTTCAAATGCATCACATTGTAACTGCTGTTGATTTCATCATCAGCAACGTCAACAGTCTCCAGTAATGTTGTTTGTGTGTGTTTGTCTTAACTTGGATCCTAACAATGAGCAGCTGCACAGAGAAACATATTAAGTGTCACTGTCAGCCATTTCATTTTAATTGCATGGATTACAGAGCTCATTTCCAAAGCTAATGTTTCTTGTTTCATTGTCTTTTCAAGTTGCAGTCAGCTTTTTGCTTCCCTCTGCTTTTTTACAGTCAAAAGCTGATTAATTTCTTTAAGGCTTTCATCTGAATCAGGTGGAAATGATAACCCTTATTATATAATCCATGGCAAGTGTCCAAATGAGAAATTCAAAAGCACGTATCTTCGCCAACTAGATTCATCACAGACATACATCTGTGGAAGTGACTCCACCACGGAAGTGGGAGGAATCAGTTACTGTTGGGTGACAAAGTTATCAGGAAATATCTTGTTCCCATTAAAACTGAGATGAAATGATACAATCTCAGTCTTTGAAACCTTATTAGTTGCATCACATATTTTTTCGGGCAAAACACACTAGCAGATTCAGCAAACAAACTCCCCTAACCAGTTGGAGAAAGTGGCAGCCATTTTGAATGAGGGAGGTAGAGTCAAGGAGAGATGCCTTTTTGAGCTAAACTCTCCCCCGCCAGATTAGGCTGTGCTCTACCTCCCCCTACTCCCCCACTCTCCAAGACAATGAGGGAGGTAGAGTCAGGGAGAGGTGCCTTTTTGGGCTAGCTCTCCCCCGCCGGATTAGGCTGTGCTCTACCCCCCCCCACTCTCCAACAACTCACCTAAAATAAACAAACTCACCTAAACAGCCAAAGACAAAAGCAATAAGCACACTACAAACCAATTCAAACAATGCAAACAAACAATACAGGCCACCTCACCTGGACTAGCCGCATGGTCTCAAAGAGGCTCACACAGGCCACACCCCCCACTTAAAAACACTTCCTCTTCCTGGATTTCTTCCTTGCTTCTCCTAAGAGTCTGTCTATCCTAAGTGCTCCCCCTGCTGGGCCCCCAGCTACCATTATTTCTTCTCATCCAAATCCACTGACTGGATCTTGCTGCCTCATCTGACATGTCCTTTACTATTTTCCTCACACTCTGTCCACTTCCTCCTAACTCCCTCACCAAAGAGACAACAGACCTTGCTACAAATCCTCTACATCCTACTTCCACTGGACAAATCCTAACTTTCCATCCTCGCTGCTCTGCTTCTGCCCCTAACTCTACATACCTGAGCTTTTTCCTTTCATATGCTTCTTCAACTGAAGCCTCCCACGGAACAGTCAGCTCTATGAAATATACTTTCATTCTACTCCTAGACCACAAGACTATGTCAGGCCTTAGCTTTGTACTGGCTATTTCCTGGGGAACAACAAGCTTTCCTCCTAAATCTACCTGCATTTCCCAATCACAAGCATCCTCTAAGCTGCCTTGCCTCCTTGTTGTCTTACCAACTTTCTCTCCCTCTTGAACAAACTTGATTGCAACTCTCTTTATTTTAGGCCCTCCTAAATTTGCCTGCCTCCGTAAATCTTCAATTCCTGCAGCTAAGCTTTTTAAAACCTGGTTATGTCGCCACGTATACCGGCCTTGCGACAGACTAACCTTACAGCCTGACAAAATGTGCTTTAAAGTTGCAGTACCTGAACACAATGAACATAACGGGTCTCCATTTACCCAGAGTTTTAGGTTCTGGGGAGTTGGCAATACATCATAAGTTGCCCCTATCAAAAATCTAATACTACTTTCCTCCATACTCCACAGCTCTTTCCAGCTAAGCTTTTTCTTGTCTACACCTTCCCAATTCACCCACTGTCCCTGCTTAGCCTGGGCCACTGCCTTTGCACCCCTTAATATTTCCTCCTGTCTACGAACCTGTTCCACAACTAGCTTTCTCTTTTCCTTGGGACCTGCTCTACTCCGCACCGGTTTGCCTGGGCCAAGCCTCAAGCCTCCCCAGCCTATTTGGACATTACCCACAATCTCTGTAACCCTGAGCGTTTCTTCCACCTCCTGCACTGCCATTCTTGGATTCCACTTTCTCCCCTTGGTTGGGTTTGGAACCACCTTACTGACTACCACATCTTTACTCCCAGATAACAGGAGCTCTGTCCTAACTTTGGTACATTTAAACTCCTCCACTAGACTAGTTACTGGGAGCTGAAGTATGCCTTTCCCATACAGTGCCACCGTACTTAAACATCTAGGAACACCTAGCTACTTCCTAATGTAAAGCTAACTTAAATCTTTCCATTTTTTCTGCAGCAGATAATGGGATCTCATATACAGACAGTGGCCACATCAGCCTGGAAATAACCCGAACTGCAGACACCACAACTTCAACTTTCCTGGAAGCCCTGATTTATCTATTCTATCCAGTCCCTCAGTAAACATCCTTCTGAAACTGCACTACCTGTTCTCCGTCATTCAAGTCTTGCCTTGTACCACCTCTTTTACCAATTTTTCCTTAATTATTGGAATTTCCCTCTTCGTCTATTACAAACTTCCTATCACTTAACTTCCCTCTACTTATTGAGATACTTTTAGACTTACTAGGCTTGATTTTCATACTAGCCCACTTTAAGTTTTTATTAAGTCTCTCAAGTACTCTTTTCATACATGGCACCATTGTAGTTTATCAACGTCATGTCATCCATGTAGGCCCTAATTGGTGTAAGGCGCATCCCATCCTGCCGCCTCTCTCCACCTACAACCCACTTAGAAGCTCTAATGATTACCTCCATCGCCATTGTGAATGCCAATGGAGAAATCGTGCACCCTGCCATAATGCCTATTTCTAGCCTCTGCCATCCTGTTGTAAAGCCTGCTGTACTTAAGCATAGTCTAATATCTTGGAAATATGACTTTACTAAATTTACCACTACTCCAGGCACTCTAAATAATCAAATGGCTCCCAAATAAGGCTATGTGGCACTGAACCAAACGCATTTGCTAAATCCAAAAATATGACATGCAAGTCTCTTTTCTCTGTCTTGGCTGCCTGAATCTGATGCCAAATCATGCTAGTGTGCTCTAAACACCCTGCGAAACCTGGTATTCCTGCCTTCTGTACTGCAGTATCTATTAAGCTATTCCTTTCTAAATAACTAGCTAATCTCCGTGCGACTATGCTAAAGAAGATCTTCCCCTCCACATTTAGGAGAGAGATCATTCTAAACTGATTCAGGTCTGAGGATTCCTTCTCCTTTGGAATAAAAACACCTCCTGCCCTACGCCATACTCTGGGAATAACCTGTTTCTCCCAAACTATTCTTAATTGCCTCCACAAAAACTTTAGGATATCAGGTGCGCTTTTATAAACCCGGTATGGGACTCCATTTGGCCCTGGGGCCGAAGAAGCCTTTGCACGCCTGACTACTTCCTCAACCTCCTTCCACCTGGGTGGTCTAACATCCATCTCATGATCTATCTTTCCTACTGGTGGCATGTCAGGTGGAAGGCCTATTACTCTATTCTGCTCAAAATCTGAATACGTGTTTTTTAGATACTTTTCTACTTCTGACTTTGTTGCCTTAAGCTGTCCTCCCTTTTCCTGGTTAAACAATCCTTTAACAAACTTAAAAGGGTCCCTGTAAAACACTGTTCTTACATACTCTTTCTTCTTTCTCTTTTTCCTAAGATATTCAGCCCTTCTAAGTACTGCTAGCCTGCCTCTCAAATCTTCTTGCAACACATTAATTCCCCCCCTCTCTTCCTCTGTTGCCCTTTTCCACTGCTTTCTTAATTGTCTTCTTTCCTTAACTAATTTCTCCATTTCCCTTTGCCGTCTGGACTTAACTAACTGTGCTCTTTCAACGCTCTTTCTGTCTTGCACCCCAAATCTTTCTGCGCCATAGGAGTAGATTATATCCCCCATCTTCTCTAGTCTATCGCTTGCATTTCCTCCTAGTCTGCTTAAAATTACTGACAAGTCTCTATTGACTGACTCCCATTCTTTCTTGCTATTTGCCCTCTGCCATTTAACTCTAGTTTTCTGGTCCATATTTCTCTCTCTGACTGGCCTATTCACCTCAGTCTCAGCTGCATCCCCTCTTGTAGTCTCCTCTTCCCCCTCTGTAACTGTGTTATTGATATCCTTCGAACTGTGGTTTTCTACCTGTCACTGGACTTCATCCGACTTATTCGATTGACTTCTTAAAAAGTATCGATCGATGCGGCCACACTGCCTTTCCTTTGCAACACATCTCTTTCTTCCCTGATGCATTCTAAGGCCCCTAACTGATGTTACTTTCTGCCAGCCACAAGGACAAATCTGGAGCTTATTTCCCTCTAGCCTAACATTTTTATTCTCTCCAGCTACGCTCACGTCACCCTGAGAACTATTCTGCCCAGTTCTAGTCCTAGAGAATAGGTCCGTGCCCCTATCCTTCACTGAGTCGCATATCCAACTCATAGTCATGTCCGTTCCAGTGTCCGTTGCCGTATAGTCTGCCTGTGAGTCATCTTCCACCCCTGCTCTCGCTGATCCTTGGGGTATTTTCCTTATATTAGACGTAGCTTATGTTGGCTGTGACAAAGATGCTAGGCCTTGCCACTGCTACCATGGATTGCTAGCCCATGGCAGCACCCTTGGGGTTTATAACTAACTAGAAAACTCCTGGGGAAATTTTGAATGTGCTGGCTGCTTGGTGCATTTACTTCACTCCTCATGTTTCAATCTGTACAAAGGACATTGCTTTCAGTTTCATTCATGTCGTAGAGACTTATCCGGATGCTGACCTCAGTCACTGCAGGTGTCCCTCAAAAAGTCATTTGAAGCTGCACGACTGGCCAAAGTAACCTCACAATGATGCTTTCAAACCCAAATTTGTCCCCACAACCTTAGCAAGAAATGTGTACACACAGGTACATGCCCTTGCAGAAGTTGATCTGCAACAAAGCTATACCACTATATCCCCATATAGACAGTAGCTTCTAAGATTGAACTTTAATTACCTACCTTACCTCTTACCTTTTTGAGACTCTTATTTTGAAAGTGTCTGTGCTTCTGTGTTTGGCAGTATATATTGCATAAGGTTTTGTACAACAGAGCCAATAATTCCCTCTTACCATGTTGAGACATTTATTTTGAAGGTTAATCAAAATCGTGTAGATGGTGTTTGTGTGTATCTGTCATGTATCTGTCGTCTGTCATTATATGTGTGTGTGTGTGTGTGTGTGTGTGTGTGTGTGTGTGTGTGTGTGTGTGTGTGTGTTTTTGAGTGTAGCGGTAGAGCTGCCCATCACAACTTTCAGTAAGATTCTTTTTACCTGGTTCAAACTCTTATTTTGAAGGTGAATACCAAAAAAGTTAAAGGTTGTTCATGTGTGTCTGACAATGTGCTTGTGTGTATTGCTGTGTGTGGCAGTAGAGCTGTCTACCGTAGAGCCTCCAAAAAACCCTGTGTTCCCAGGTTGAGACACTTATACAGTTAATATCCATATGGTGGTGATGGTGTTTGTGTATCTTTCAATATATGTGTGTGTGTGGTGCTGTGAACTGCGAAAGCTTAACCTTCAAACAGCTCTTTGAAGTTGTCAGGACCGGCCAAAATGATCTCACAACCAGACATCAACATGCACACACAAGTACACGCAAATATACCATGTTGATTTACTTTGTTGCTCTCACACCTGAGTTCAAACGCTAAGAATTAATGAGTCTAATTAGCCAATCAGAATCAGCTTTGTCCATTTCTGCAGAGTAACACCTGCTGAGTAGTACCTGCTGAGACACTGGTCGCCACTGGTGACTGTGACACACACAATCCATAGGCAGCCAACAGCTTTTAAAATGAAACTTGTGTTTGAAAATGGGATATCGGAGTGAAAACTACAGGTCTTGTTGAAAAGATCACCTCACCACAATGCTAAAATGGTTGAAAAAGTAGGTCATATTATTGAAGTACAGTGCTTTGAAAAATTAGATGCCAAAATTATGATTTTTATAAGGTGAATATCCAAAGGTGGAGATGTTTTATGTGTCTGTCAATATATGTGTGTACATATATGTGTACAAAAATGGGTTCTTAAGAAAACAATCATAGAAAGACATGAACACACACACATACACAGTGCTGATTTGCCTTATAAATGCTCATACTTGAGAGTAATAACGGTAAGAGTTAATGAGTCTAATTAGCCAATAAGAATCAGCTTTGTCCATTTCTCACAGAGGGTACTCCCATCATCACTATTCAATTCTTTCTATGAAACAGCACAAATTTGTGTACAACTGAGGAAGCCATGATGTGTGAAGACTGAAATATATGGCCAGCAGGACGAGTTACACTGAATTTTTTCACTGGAGTTCTAGAGCTTCTCCCACTCTAGTAATGATGTCAGCCACTTTAGCTCTGAACATTCCATGCAATACACACCCATTATAAAATCTGAAATGGTCTCAAAATGACACAAAACGTAAACTGTGATTTTGCGTAAACCATAATAGCTGTCAAGATACTGAAAAGAGTCTCAAGTCTTGTGACCTGTTTAACATTTCAACCATTTTTGTACATTGAAGTACGACGCAACAGTAGAGCTCCAAAGTTTTGAAGTCGTCTCCCCAGTCATTCTCTATGGGAATTTTTTCGTCACCATGGTTACTCGAATCGCTTAGAAAAGTCATAGCACCCCATTCCCAATCGAGCCACATGCAATGATATATATATTGTCTGAGTTTTCTCAAAGCTGCGGCACTAGTTACGTGCCGAAATGCCGATACAGAAAATGAATAAGACGAACTACAAAAAGGCATTTCCTGCTGAAAACGCATGTGTGTGTGGAAGTAGGAATAAAATGCCTTAAAAATGTGAAGAAGTAATCATTTGTATTAGTAAAAGAAAGATGGACAGCATCATAAACAGTAGAAACTTTAATTTAATATATCAATAAGCTCAATAATCACTTAATAGCTGAAAGTCTTGTGAACAGTGTAAAGTTTGAATGAAGTCTGTATCTGAAAGTATGCTCGAGTAGTTGAATTTCAAAGACGGTGAAGTTTTGAAGGATTTGAACATCGTCTCAGACGTACACAGAGTAATAAGGGTGACTTGGGTGGCTTCCTGGTGGAGTAAAGTCCTGTCTGGCTATGTTGCTTCCGCTGTTATCTCCATTTATAAAAAGCTTAATATTTCAAAATTTATAAATAATACAAAAAGTTGAATACATCCGATAATCTACAGAGAAAGCCAAACATTTTGATAGTTGAACGGTTTCTGTAGGACAAAGTATGAAGGAGTAGTAAGAGACCGTAAAAGGCGGAAGTATAAGAATAATAATAAAGATGAATAACAATAGTGCCTCAGCATTCACACTATTGTTAAATATAAAGATTTGAAGAACAAGAGTGTGCATGCTGAGGCCTTCACAATAATAAAGAGAAACTGCTTTATTTAGCAATCCTACCAATAAATGGAATGGTAATTTTTCGACCTGACAACATATAGTGGGATTGCTTCATTCAACAATTGGATCACCAATAATAAACGTGTAGCGTTAAAGCCATAATTTAGAATTGACTCTCGTTGAAATGGGGCACCAGTCCTCTGAGAGGACAACAATGAATAACTTCATTGATAAATTTATCTATCTCATCCCAGAAGCCATGACTTCTCGATTCACTGGATCTCCAGTCTCTACGTCAAAAGAATACAACAGGACAACAGCTGGGTGTAAATAAAGGAGTTTATTAACTAAACTACTATCTACAGAGTAAATGCAAGGTGTAATAATCATAAAGATGAAAATAATAATGAAATGAGCAGTGTGATAAGTTGGCAATGGTGGGAGATAATATGTTATGACTATACACTATGGCTATACAGCTAATGATACTACGTCTACGAATGAGATTTGATAATTAAATATTACTATATTTCGACATCAACCCACTCATGAGCAGAGTGTTAAGATTGGCCTACTGTGAGTTACGCTGTAGCTGAGGACCCTCGGCTGGAACCCAAGTTGCTGTGGTTGCCGCGGTAACCCTGGAGACACGGGATCTAGGTGGATTCTCCTGGAGGCCGTATCCCGTTATCACGGTGACGGATTCTACTGGTGTCGCAGCGATTTAGCTCTGGTGGAGTCTACCAGGAGACTTTCTGTCTCGGGCACTCTTGGTTTCTGGTTGGCTTCTCTGCAGGCGGTTGTGCAAATGTGTTATCTGCCGGCGTCTCTTGTGGGTTGATGCGAAATAAACTCTAATGCTCTTCACTTTGGTTGGATAACTTTAGAGTAGACTGGCATTGACCAGGTGACTCTAAAGTTGTCAAAATCTTCAAAAAGGAAAACTTGATGATGATTAAAAGTTACAAAATTACTCTGAGGCACTTCTGTTGTTTTGGTTCAGTTGGTCTTGACTTGGCTTATAAAAATAAAAGATTGCATGTGTAGACAAAAATAATGTTACTTGGAGCCTGTGGCAAAGAAAGAATAAAGGACGTGAAAAGTGCAAAATGGCTAAGAGCCATGAGTTTGTGGCTAGCAACTTAGAGCTAAGTTACAGAGCTACAGAGCCTGGCTTTGAGCCGGGACTCTGAACTTTGAGAAAAGTCCTCAGCTTCTAGTTTTCTGCAGTTTTTCTAGCTTCAGTTTTTCAGCCTCTAGCTTTTACCTTCGTTTCTCTGGCATCTCGCTTCTAGCATCTTAGTCTTTGGCATCTTAGCCTTTGGCATCTCCCAGTTTCTTTTTTCTGAGCATCTAGCAATGTGTGAATTGATCACGACTGTTTTATCCCCTGGGTAAAGAGTATTGATTTCATATTACATCCTTCAAACCTGGAATTAAATAATACAAGTGGTTAACTGATCAAACAACAATATAAACATTTCCTAAAGCTAATAGTCTATAAATGTGGATAACAGCAGTTCTTTGACTGTAATAATGATAATATGGACATTCTGGATGTCATGTAGTGTGTGTTACCTTGTGTGAAGGATGCTGACAGTATGGTCACATGAAGGACATTGTCTTAAAGTCTACATGTTACATTTCCAACATTCTATAGGATAGAAGTTTGGGATTGAACTATTACATAGAAACATCTCATGAGTTACAGAACAGTTAGATATTTAATTTTACATTCTTCCTTAGATCTGTGTCTGTGAAGAGAGTTCTGCTGGTCACTACCCAGGATTGGAATGTGGGTTGTAGTTTATGACTCTTATCTAGAGAGGGACAGAGGAAGGGAGGTTGGTGTGTGTGCATGTGTGTGTGTGTGTCTATGTATGTGATAATCAGTCCTTTTATTGTTACTTGTCCTATATAAGAAACAATCAAATATCCTTAGACAGAGTCTTATTGTTACAAACAGGAGATTTTGTTTGGTTGATTGGTTGATCCTCTGTAGCTGACCCTTTGACCTTTGGTCTGGTTCTGTGTCTCTCTGGCATGCTAGAAGCATGGACTGTTTGTGAGAGAGGGGTCCTTTGTCTCTGTTTCCTATCAATTTGATAGTTTGATGGTGGGAAGAGTCACAAAGTGTCAATTGTGGGTCCGTAACTCTGCATGTCCTTACAATGAACTTCCTTAATGGCTTGTGACTAATGCCAGGCCAGGTATGTACGCTACAAACGGAACGTTCGTTTTTTGACCTGACAAAACATAGAGTGGGATTGCTTCATTCAGCAATCCCACCCATAAAGAAAAACTGACAACGACATATAGTGGGATTGATTAATTCACCAATCCCACCAATAATATAGATTTGAATAAGATTAGTGTGAATGCTGAGGCATTTAGACTAATAAGTATGCAGAAGAATAATATATGCCTTAAATGCTATTGCACAAATTTATGTGCCTGTAATGCATGATAGTAGAGAAATTTGTCCCGTTTCATAGAATGTGTCTACCTAAGCACAGAGACAGCAGGCACATTCAAAATTAGTCCAGGAATTTTCTAGTTCATCTTATTAATCTTCTGTATTGAAATCTCGATGGTAACTAGTCCCGCAGACAATTTTGATAAGAACCCATTTTTGTACACATATATGTAAACACATATATTGACAGACACACAAACCATCTCCACCTATGGTTATTAACCATATAAAAAATCATAATTTTGGCATGTAATTTTTCAAAGCACTGTACTTGAATTAATATGAGCTGCTTCTTCAACCATTTTAGCATTGTGGTGAGATGATATTTCCAATAGGACTTGTAGCTTTCCCTCAGATATCCCATTTTTGAACACAAGTTTCATTTTAAAAGCTGTTGTCTGCCTAGGGAGACAGAGGGGAAACACACAAACAGCATCTCCACGATTTTGAATAACCTTCAAAATAAGAGTGTTAACATAGTAAGAGGGAATTATTGGCTCTGTTGTACAAAACTTTATGCAATATATATACTGCCAAACACAGAAGCACAGACACTTTCAAAATAAGAGTCTCAAAAATGGTATGAGGTAAGTTTGTAATAAAAGTTCGATCTGAGAAGCTATCGTCTACTTGGGGATATAGTGGTAGATTTTTATTGCAGATCAACTTCTGTAAAGGCATGTACATGTCTGTACATGTCTTTCTATGTTGTGGGAACAATTTTTGGGTTTGAAACCATCAGTGTGATGTTATTTTGGCTAGTCATGACAGCTTCAAATGGCTTTTTGAGGGACGCCTGCAATGACTGAGGTCAGTGTCAGGATAAGTCTCTATGATATGAATGAAATTGAAAGTAACGTCCTTTGTACAGATTGAAATGTGAGGAGTGAAGTAAACGTACCAAGCAGCAGGCCCATTCAAAATTTCTCCAGGAGTTTTCTAGTTTCATTATTAATTGTTTTTTTTTTTTTTTTTTTATTAAAAACATAAAAATCCTTTACATATATTGTCTTTATCTCAATTCCAAACAATATAGATAATGTCTCGTCTCGTCTCGTCGTCTCCCGCTTATCCGGATCCGGGTCGCGGGGGCAGCAGCCTCAGCAAAGAGGTCCAGACGGCCCTCTCCCCAGCCACTTCCACCAGTTCCTCCGGGAGAATCCCGAGGCGTTCCAAGTCCAGCCGCGAGATATAATCCCTCCAGTGTGTCCTTGGTCGGCCTCGAGGCCTCCTCCCGGTGGGACATGCCCGAAACACCTCCCCGGGGAGGCGTCCAGGAGGCATCCTCACCAGATGCCCCGAACCACCTCAACTAGGCTCTCCTCTCGACATGGAGGAGCAGCGGCTCTACTCCGGGGTCCCTCCCGGATGACCAAGCTCCTCCACCCTATCTCTAAGGCTGAGCCCGGCCACCCTGCGGAGGAAACTTCATTTCGGCCGCTTGTACTCGCGATCTCGTTCTTTTCAGTGCATTACCAAAGCTCTTTCATTGACCATAGGTGAGGCATTGGAAACGTAGAGTCCGACCGGAAAATTGAGAGCTGTTCGCCCTTCTGGCTTAGCTCCCTCTTCCACAACGGTATCGATTACAGCGCCCGCCATCACTTGCTGGACGCCGCCTCCAATCCCGCCTGTCGATCTGCCACTCCATCCTACCCTCACTCGTGAACAAGATCCCGAGATACTTAAACTCCTCCACCTGAGGCAAAGCCTCCCCGACCGGACGCGGGCAATGCCACTCCGTTTCCGGCTTGAGAACCATGGCCTCAGACTTTCGGAGGTGCTGATCTGTTTATCCCAGCCGTTTCACACCTCGGGCCGCGAACCGCCCAAGCTGAGAGCTAAGGTCGTCGCTCGATTGAAGCGAGGCAGGCACCCACGATCATCCGCAAAAAGCAGAGACCAAGATCCTCCACCACCGAACCCAAACCCGTCCACCACCGGCTGGCCTAGAAATTCTGTCCAATAAAAGTTATGAACAAGAACGGTTTGACAAAGCCGGCAGCCCCTTGGCGCGAGTCCCAACCCTTCACCGGGACAAGGTCCGACTTACTGCCGGCTACGCGAAACCAGACTCACACTCCTCTTGGTACAGGGATTTTAATGGCCACTAAACCAAGGGCGGCCATCCACCCCATACTCCAGAGTGCCCCCCACAGGGAGCCCCTGGCGAACACGGTCGTAAGCCTTCTCAAATCCACAAACATGTGGACTGGATTGGCAAACTCCCATGCTCCCTCCATCACCCTACGAGTGTAAAAAGCTGGTCCACAGTTCCACGCCAGATTGAAAACCACATTGGCTCCTCCTCGCATCTGAGGTTTCAGCTACGATCGGGACCTCTTTTCCAGTACCCTGGCATAGACCCTTACCTAGGGAGGCTGAGGAGTGTAACTTCCACCGTAGTTGGAACACACTCTCTGGATCACCCTTCTAAAGATGGGGCCCACCACCCCGGTTTGCCACTCAAAGGCACTGCCTCCGATGTCCACGCCAATGTTGCAGAGCGTGTCAACCAAGACACCCCTACAAATCCAGAGCCATGAGATACCCAGAGCGCGTATCTCATCAACCCCGGGCTCTGCCACCGCGCAGTTGTCTTCACTACCTCGGCGACTTCTGCCCCCGGAGATTAGATCATCCATCCCAGGTTCTCTTGGCTCCTGTTCTCTTCCACGAATTGCGTGATGCTGGTGGGATTGAGAAGCTCCTCAAAAGTATTCTTCACCGGTACCTACATAATCCTCAGTTTGACGTCAAGCAGCTCCCCGCCCCCACTGTAAACAGTGTGAGCAAGTTGCCGGCCTTCCCCCCTGAGGCGCCGGACGGTTTGCCAGACCTTTTTGGAGCCGATCGATATCTTCCTCCATTGTCTCACCGAACTCCTCCCACGTCCAAGTTTTGCCTCAGCAACTGCCGAGGCTGCACTCCGCTTGGCCCGCGCGGTACCAGTCAGCTATTCCTGAGACCCACAGGCCAACCACACCCTGTAGGCCGTTCCCCCACCCCTGGTGTCCACCAGTGGGTACGGGGGTTACCGCCACGACTGGCCCCAGCTACCTTGCGCGCGCGCAGCTTGCAACAGCCGCCTCAACAATAGCAGAGCGGAACAAGCCCATTCAGACTCAATGTCCCCCACTGCCCTCCGGACACGATCGAAACTCTGCCGGAGGTGTGCGTTGAAATCATCTTGACGGGTTCTTCCGCCAGGTTTTCCCAGCAGACCCTCACAACCCGTTTGGGCCTGCCAGGTCTGCGCGGCGTCTTCCCCCGCCATCTGATCCAACTCATCACCAGGTGGTGGTCGTTGACAACCTGCTCCTCTCTTCACCCGAGTGTCCAAAATATGCGCCGCAGGTCTGATGATACGACTACAAAGTCGATCATAGACCGGCGACCTAGGTGTGTCCAGGTGCCAAG
The DNA here is from genome assembly GCF_002260705.1 of Seriola dumerili. NCBI lineage: Eukaryota > Metazoa > Chordata > Actinopteri > Carangiformes > Carangidae > Seriola > Seriola dumerili. The sequence goes on along the minus strand of NW_019174455.1, from coordinate 118,986 downwards.
TGCACCTGTGGACATCCTTATGTTTGAACATGGTGTTAGTTATGGCCAAGCTGTGACTAGCACAGACAGAAGTCCAATAACTGAACACCGCTCGGTGCGTTCAGATTGGGCAGGCCGTTCCTCCCCACCACACCCTTCCAGGTCACGCTGTCATTGCCCACGTGAGCGTTGAAGTCTCCCAGTAGGACAATGGAGTCCCCTTTCAGGGCACTTTCCAGCACCCGTCCCAGCCTGGGGGACACCAAAAAGCCCACCCCGGCCCTCCGCCTCTCACCCGGAGCAACTCCAGCAAAGAGGAGAGACCAGCCCCTCTCAAGGACTTGGGTTCCGGAGCCGACGCTATTTGTCGAGGTGAGGCCGACTATATCTAGCCGGTATCGCTCAACCTCTTCCACAAGCTCCCGCTCCTTCCCCGCCAGAGAGGTGACGTTCCATGTTCCAAAAACCAGTTTCCGTAACCGAGGATCGGACCGCCAAGGCCCCCGCCTTGGTCTGCTGCCCAATCCACAATGCACGGGATCCCACTGACTCTTCCTGCAGGTGGTGAGCCCACTGGGAGACGAACCCATGTAGCCGGTTCGGGCCGGGCCCGGCCGGGCCCCATCGGCCAAGGCCTGGCCACCAGGCGCTCATCCACGGGCCCCAACCCCAGGCCTGGCTCCAGGGCGGGGCCCCGGTGTCCCTCCGGGCCGGGTACTCGGGTTCTTGATATTACTCATCATTAGGATCTTCTGAACCGTTCTTCGTCTGGCCCTTCGCCTAGGACCAATCTGCCTTGGGAGACCCTACCAGGGGCAAAATGCCCCTGACAACATAGCTCCTAGGGTCATTAGGGCTCTCAAACTCCTCCACCACGGTAAGCTGACGGTTCAAGGAGGAGAATATAGATAACATTTGCAATTGATCTAGCAAAGATTAATTGCAAACAATAATTACAAATGCAATGTAGATAACATTTGTAATTATTGTTTGCAATTAATCTTTGCTAGATCACATTTAACAATGCAAGTGTCGTTCGTTTTTGTGTTAGAAGTTATAATTTGTGTAACAAAATATACTATAATAAAGACTTAATAATAAAGACTTTGGTGGCCTGTAGACACCTGCTAGGATGAGGATCCCAAAGTAGGCATGTAAATGTAGTGTTGTGCTAGTTCACACTTAAAAAGAACTAGTTCAAAGTTCAGTTCATGCAAATGAAAATGAATTAGTTCAGGTTCATTGTTTAAAATTAATAGGCCGCTATTCTTTTTCAGTAGAACATCCTTCTACCCATCCATCACTAGCAAATCATTGCCACTCCCAAACTAAATGAATTATTGTACACCACTGAAAAATCACAGACATGTTATAAATATATAAATATAATTTGTCTGAGTCTTCACTTGTTTGTTTGAGCACTTGAAGCAGTTTTATGAACAAAGTGGCTTCAGCAGTAGTAGATGCATCTGTAACATCTATACCGCTAGTACCAGCCATGCTGGGTCGTATCTATAGAGAACATGAGTCACAGCCATTCGTGTTGGCCTGGGTACCGTCCTCATTATATTAGCAGCTGAGTGGGGGGCCATTCTTGGACATATATGCGTGCTGTGGGGCTCTTCCTATAGTTGGCTGTGCGGTTCCTCCAGCGGTGGGTTATGCTGTTCCTTCTGGTGCATGCTCTCAGTTAAGCTCATCTTCAAATTCACTATCATAGTCAGACTTTGTTTCTACATTATCCTGATATTCTGAGACATTCTTCTCTTTCCCTTCACTACCTGTCTCACTGTCTGCTTAAAGTTCCTCAAAGGCCCTCTGAGCAGTGTGCCTTTTGCTCATATTGCTGGTGGAGGATTGTAGATGAAATGACCTATAAACTGCGATCAAGAGTTTATTTATCTGTTTTGTCCACATCCACCAATGTGCCGGTGCAGGGGTACAGTGTTTAGATGTCTAGAATGTTTTGATAACATGGTGCAGGTTCACACACTACGGACGGTAAAAAGCATGGTGAAAGGGAGCAGACAGCTTCTCTGTGCTTGAAATGTAACATTGTGCTCTCTATCCGTGTGTGTGTGTGTGTGGTGGGATTCTTGAGTGAGTGAGTGATTGAGTGAGTGAGAGAGTGTGTCTTTGTCTGTGCATGCATGTTTTTCTGTGTCTGTGTGTGTTATTCATCATATGAGGGACATAAATGTGTGGGGCTATTATAGCAATTATATTCAATGATCATTTTGTCTTTTACACATTCTTCACAGAGAATAAGCTAAGGCCATGAAGTTTCAGGTTGAAAACATTTTTTCTTGTATCGTTTTTCTTTCGGTTAAAATATAAAATGGGTCAACTTGACCCGAACACCACACAAGGGTTAAACTAAATCTGGTCACCAATTTGACTGTTTGAGGTTCCACAGAAACCCTCTAAATAGATCATTTAAAACCAACCATAGACGAGTACTTATTTATTAAATTGAGATTCTGAAAGTTTCACTCAATGCAAGTTTATTTGCAACAAATAATTTATACAAACAAACTGTGATCTGTTCTGGTAACAGTTCACTCCAGCACAGTATAGGAGCCCCTTACGTGTGCTTCAGATCACACCAGTCAAGCAGGCATCCTACATAAAAAACAAAATCACCCACAGCCAATATTATATTCTGATGTTTGGGGGGTGCATCTGTGGGACTGCTGCTAGGGCCATCTGGGTTCAATACAAAGAATGATTATACTTTAATTTCTATATTTTGCTCAGTCTCCTCCACTCCTTGCCTGAGCCTTACCACGTCGCGATGACCCAGCCAAGGTGTCATTGTTACTAAACTGAGAGGTTTGGCATCAATAGTATTATGTTTTCAAAACTATGCTCATCCTGGTTCACTTAAAGTATCTCAGGAGAGCCACTCATTTAATCACATAACTTAGTTTTAACTAATTCAAACAAACTTAACCAAACTTTATTGTTGGTGGGTCCATTGTTTAGCCATCACCAGAAGACCTGGCTGCCCTCTGGTGTCTGAGGCATTAGGCCTCAACTGACACCAACACAGATCAGCTGCTGCCAGAAATGGAACCTCCATATGTCACATATGCTTAGTCAGCAACTGTCACATAATTGTCATTTCAAATTATACATGCACAAGTGATTTTTCTTCTTTTCTATACACACTGTGTATATTATAGGTGATAACATATTCCTATCTCCTACCTGCCAACTAAGGATATCAGACTGTGTGAGTGTGACCGGATGCACATTGCCTGCCAATGTCTAGCCATGATCTAAGAGCTCAGATTTAGTATCTCTCCAGTATTGTTGGGTTTTCTACTTAGTTTCCTGTTTTCCCAAAGGTTTTCCTATTTTTACACACTCACAGACCCTTTCCTCAGTTGGGCTAGTTGAGGCATCTAAAAACATACATGATATGACACATTGAGAATGAGGTTATATAGTTATAGGTTATCATCAATACAGAATACAAAAAACATCATAGTACAATTTCTCAGCAGAAGCCATTTATATCTACAACCACTGCATTTTTATCCCATAGTCGATGCTCCATGTGACAAAGCTCTCTATCAGTTCTCTTTTTTAAGATCACATGGTCTGAAGAAGCTGGATGTGAAAAGGTGTTGGTTGCTAAAGAAAATAAAAGATTTAAATTGATACAAATAAACAGTAATAGGAGGATGTAGGATGCTTCACTTTAGGCTGAAAGAAGGCTCTGAAGAAGTGGTTGAAAAACATGTGTCTTTCTAAATGAGGGAAAGGCGGCGGTTAAGAGCAGCACAGCAGTTAGAGACGTTCAGCAAGGAGAAATTATTCTGCTGAGCAGGATGTAACAAAATGTCGAAACTCAGTTGTCTCTGCAAAAAGCCAGCTTCCATTATCTTGAGCTTGTGTCGTTTGGCGGAGTCAGCTGGAATCCTCAGCTGAAAGCATCTAGCTGCTCTCAATTAAATCCACAGCAGAGCTCTATGATGACAGAGGCCTGCTGTGAACCAGCCTCCATGTGAGCCTTTTGTTGCTGGGCCATTGGCTGAGAGCACACAGACCTCCATTCTGTCCTAATGCACAAACAGACAGTTATAATGGAAAAGAGAGCAGTCAATCTCTGCTGCAAAGGTCTTTATTGTACATCACTATAATAGAAGAAAATGAAGTAGAACCAGCTACCTGGCTTTTTTATAGTTTCATGAAGCCACATTTGTCAGCAGTGATTAATTTTCAGAACACACTAATTTAGTTTCAGTCTTAAATCGTGTTAATTAATGTTAGAAGGCTCTAGGGCACCTTATAATAACTCAACACTTATTTCTTGAGATAAACACCTAAAGCCCATTTCAGTGAAGGAAAAGTCTTTAAATTTTCATGTTCTTTTTATAAACAGTTTGTTAAACCCTCTCTTTCTTTTTTTTTTAAAATCACATTGCCTCATGTTTCTACATTTCACACATCGTCCTCACAATGCTCACTCCAACTGGGAACTATGTTGAAATCTGTGATTGTTAGAACGCACTGATAGCACAGTTTCGACACTGCTGAAGTGAATTACAGTGTCTCTGCACCATGAACACAGTGAACACTGACCAAAATACACTCTCAGAACAAAGTGTTTCAACACTTGTCACTATGGTGACAATGTTGAAAAGTTGTACAAACATTAACTGATTCATCTCAGTCTAATGTAACTCATTGTCTTTTTTGTAAATTGTTTGAGTGTAGGTTGGTGCCTATGATTAATGTACTGACTGTATCTATTTACTAATAACTATTTAACCAACAACTGGAGGATAGATTGCCATGAAATGGTATGGTACCCATAATAGCTTTAATGATCCACCATGAGGATAATATTTTTGGTTTTGTCTTTTTGGTTTTGGTGAAATGTCTCAATTAATTAATATTAATATATATATTTTTTATTTTTATTTTGGTGAAATGTCTCATCAACTTTTCAAGGGATTACCACTGACTTAGTTTCAGGCATTCTGGATGAGTTTTAGGTATTTGCTCAAGTGGTTTATGACCAAATACCTGCTCAGTGACGTTCCCATCATCCTCAGCTGTGCTTTGTGTTAATTACTAATTAGTAAAATCTAAGCATAGTGTTTATCAACGGGGTGATACCACCCCCCAGAGGTCATTCAGAAAACATGTTGGAGCGCTGGAAGCAATGTATTTGAAATGGGGCCATTGAGGTGTTCTTTGGGGGCCACTTGTTTAATCAAAGATTCACATAGAGATGATTGAAACTTGCAGCTAGACCTACAGTACTTAACTTACAGTAGGATGTGGTCTGTAACACAGCTGCCAGTTCACACCAATGTAACTTGAAAAAAGTCTTCAGTATTTGTCAGCTTCCTGTAGTGCACTGCATGCTGCCTTCATGGGAATGGGTCAGTCAGAGTATCATGTATATATTTTCACCAACATGGTGTCTACCATGTCAGCATGGGAAAAAGGATGCTTTCCTACTTGACATTCCCAGAGCATTAATTTATCCCGAAGATATACAGTACAATGAACTCTCCTATCACTGTGGTTACAAATTTATGAGAGCGATATTCCGCTATTGCACTTCCTGTGAAAGCAACTTTGTGTCTAGCATCTAGACACACACTAAACTACAATTCAATTCAAGTAGCTTTATGGTACAGAACAAGAACAAATATGTGCCCAGTATTTTGCAGAGTGCCTTATATGGATTTGTACTTTTTCCCACCAATGCACAACTTCCAATGTATTTATTGTGTGCTGAAAAATAGTTTTGAAGGATGCAAAACAACACACACAGTTCTGTTTGTTTATTGCACTGGATCTTCCATCTTGCACAGGTGCAGGTTAAGTATTTTATACCAATGTCACTTGTGACCCCGGATGCCCTGACAGAGGGTATTTCCTCCAGTGTAATCGGGGAATCTGTTGCTTTTCGTCTTCTGGCTTTTCAGGTTCACCACTGTGGTATTGGCTGAAGCTAATTCTTGTCCAATTGTCAATCAGTTTAGCACATCGCTGATAGCTTTGTGACCACATCAATCAAAGCTGTGGAATACTCGCCCTCCGAGAGGCTGTGACGAGCTGTCCCTCTGCTGTGTGTCCACTGTTTGTGCTCAGCAGGAGTGTGGGTGTCGCTCCTCCTGTTGTTGGTGTCAGCCTGGGAAGTTTACTTTCGGTTTGTGGACCGGTGTTTGGTGAGTAGTTGCTCACGTCAAGCCTTTAGCATGTGTTTACTAGAATTCTGTTGATGAGGGCAGCACGTGATAATCTGTACTACTTTCATGTTTGTTTATAGTTTAATAGCAGTGCTTTGCTCACTGCTGACTTCCACAGACCCTTTGCCTCTAGCTCAATCTACCTCCAGCTCCCAAGTGTAAACAGGTTGAGGCGGCTACAGCTGCAGTAAGAGGATTACATCTGAGAAAGTTAAGCTGTCTTCTCAGGTGGAGCAGCTCTCAGCAGAGCTGACCCACATAAAGTCTCTTCTTCTGACCTGGTGTCGAGACAGAAGATACAGAGACACCTGTTCTGCCCATGTCTGAGTCGTTCACAAAGGAAGACATCGTCTCAGTGGCGACTCCAGCCACCCTCTTTCATGATGACCAGGAGGAGAGGGTGTCCCATATGTTAGAGCCAGGCTCTTGTTCCTGTTCTGTTACTGTTCTACAGAATCCTTCAATGACCCCATGACCTCTCCTGTAACTACTAGTAAAACTGAAAGTAGAGAAATGATTGATTATTTTTTATTTCTATTATTAAGGACACTGCAGCAAAACTTGATGACTGTCTGCTGGTTTCAGTGGTGATCAGACAATTTAAATGGGAACATCTGCTCCAATGATGTTCCATTTATGCTTGTGATTGGCGTTCTGTGTGGTTTTCCTCTCCAAACAGCAAAACAAAGGCAGAGACAGGAAGTCGATGTGGATGTTGCCAAATATAATCACACTTAATTTTAAACTATTTATCTAAATGTAGTTGTTATCGGAGGTATCACAGCTACAGACATTTAGAGTGCAGCGTGCCTGGTGAGGATGAGCTTTTACTTTCTCCAACACTAACATAGGTGGTGATATCAGATAAAAGATGTCCTCCAGCAGCCAAAACACACATTAATCCTGTAATGATGTACCCTGCTGTGCTGAGAGCCATTACTGCTGTTGGGACTCATCATTCAAGGGACCAGATGTTTCTTTGCTCCACTGGACAAAGGAACTCACACTCCACAGTTCCTCACCGTTCACACCTGGGGACGACCCTTCCCCCACGGACCTTACTGGCCAGCCAGTGTGGGTCAGCGTGTGACATGTGACCCCCAAGGGTGTCACCCAACAAAACCAGATCTCTGGCCCTCTTCTCTCTCTCTGCTCCCTCGGCTTGCTCTGGAGAGCAGCTCCAGCTCTCTCCTCTCGGCTCTTCAAAGGGCAACAAGGCCCCAGCTCTGCTACCTGAGAAACCAGCTCCCTCGCTGGCCTGCTCACAGCAGCCTGCAAATGCTCTCCTCCTCAACAGCAGCGACCTGCTTCGGATTAACTGAGAGTAAACCAAATTCTCTTCAGAATCAGCAGCTACGACACAAGGCCAGCTGATTTTCCAAGCGACAGGAGTCATAGCAGAGTTAGTGTGGAACAGCTAACTCTGTGAGGAGAACAAAGGAGATAACGGCACAGCAACACAGCCAGACAGGACTTTACTCCACCAGGAAGCCTCCCAACTCACTGGACTTTACAACAACACTGGAAAGGACCTCTTGGTTTGTTCCAAGGGCTGGGTAACGTTAACTGACTGGGCCTAACCTCTCCCAACACAGCATGGCACAGCACAGCATAACTAAGCAACAGAAGTCTTAACTTTGTTAATGTACTTGTTGATTGATGTCTTGTTGTTGTAATGTTTGCTTAGGTTGTGGTCAGTCATACAGTTAATCAGGTACTTGTATGTTAACACACATGGTAGTACGTCTCAGTTCTAGAACCTGCTAGAACCTAACTACCCCCCTCTAACCTGGTACCTTTAGATTACATGAGCTAGGCTAACAAAGAAACTCACACCTTCCCTCTCACACACCCCAGGTGGTCCAGCGGCCATTTTGAGTAGTTTCTTTGTTTACCGCCATCTTGTGTAGTCTTCTTTGTTCAGGTCATGTGGTCACAGTGACCACTTTGAATCGGCCATCTTGCCTTTGTTTGTGTCCCCACAAACACACACACAAACACACACACACATACACACACCTGTATATACTAGATCAGACATTGTGTTTTACTCTGCTTCATTGTAAATAAATGCCTTTAAGTATAACTACTGGTGTGTTTAATGTTGCACAAGCGTGAATATTGCCAACCCCTACTTGGTAGAATTCCAATCCTTCAACTTTAACTTACTGTTGATTTGGTAATTTGGTTATACTTAGTAAGCTAATGGTTATTCAGAGTTCCAGATTAATGGTAATAAATTGAGACTAAAACCATATTGGCTATTTTGCCTATTAGTTTAGGCTGGTGCCCCGTGAACTTTAATTAATTTTAAAGTTATTATTTAATATTAATATTTTTAATATTAATATTTTCTTAATTTATGATAGCCAATAAATTGATAAACAACCGAAATCCAACATATTTGGTGTCCAGCTCATGAGGTAGAGCTCAGACCCAACACTGCTCAGATAACATGCAGCAGGGAGACAGTTATCAGTGCCATAACTCTCTAATTACTTTTTAAGCTCCTATGCAGAGACAATGGTTCACATTAATCCAATTCAGAGCTGCTTCAGCAGGACTCAGGGTGTGTTGGTATTCACAGTCAGTTGAAATATAACACTGTCCTGACCTCTTTCCAATTTTAATTTACATTTTCTTTTAATAACTACAGCACCCATGAGTCTCAGGTATGTTCCGTCAAAACCTCAAAAAGCTACAGCTGTTGAATTGAATCTAAATCATAGTTTTATCCATTCAAGGGTCAGATGTTTAAATGATCCTGTCCAGTAAACCAACAGTACTAGACCTGCACTGGTGTTTTGGCCACATGAGTGCAGCACAAAAGGCTGTGAATTAACACATTATCACATTATCAAAAAGTTGCTTCTTTACACATCCAGTACAGAGACGAATGTTGAAGAATTATTTGGAGTCCTGCATCTGGCCAGCTGATGAGTCCTTCAAACTGAAAATATCACTGCATTAAAACAACCACAACGGTTAGTGTGGGATTGTTGCTGCATGTACAGGTGAAACAAAAAACACAACTCAGTATACGTAGCTTATCTATGCGCTTATCCAAATGTTCATGGTATCTATGTGCTTATTCACACAGATGTTGTCCAGATACAAAGTGTCATTGATTGCACCTCTGACACAGTCACCATGAGATCACCTGTACTCTCCATCAATATAATCAAAATATAGCCAGGCGGTGTCAAACATAGACACATCAGTTCTCCTCTCAGCTCAATAATCCAGTTCTGTGTCAGCTATTGCAGCCCATATCACCTTGTATGTGTGGGCTGCCCCTACCCACACTAAACCCACAGGGGGCCCGCAGTTTCATCACCGCCTGATCTGTCATCTCAGACCAGAACAGGTACAACAGCATGACCAAATATCGATCCTGCTTTGTACTGACCCTCCATCAGTCATTTTCGGGACATTTCCATCAAAAATAAAGTGATTCGCTTCCTGAGATGATGGGAGATGATCTTCATGCTAGGAGATGATCTTCGTGTTAACATTAGCAAGCGAAACATCAATGGCGGACAGCAGGGAAAATGCAATATTTTTTCAGTGGGCATGGACGTAAATGAGCTGAAGGGTGGTCCAAGGTAAAAACAGATCTCTTCATGATTCAGAAGGAAGGTACACATAGATGCTGCTCTACTGCTGCATCCTTGAACAGATCCTGGACACAAGCATCAATAATTAACTTCTCCTCAGATGAAAGCAGTGAGGACAGTGAGGAAGAATGTCACCATTTTGAGTTTCAACTTGATGAATATGTTAGTGATGAATTAGTTTATTATTTTACCTACGTTGACTCTGCTTAGGAACAGAACATCAGATCACATCATTTCAGTGATCATGTGCCAGTGACTGCAGGATGAAGGTGACAGCTGGACATGTGCATATTACAAAATGTATAGGGGAAAGCAAACAAAAACCCCTTGAACTGCAAAGCATGCTTCATCTGTTTGTAAGTCACTTTTCATCATTAAATTAACTTTTTCCGCCTACCCATCTTTTGTATTGTTTGCATTTGGGTCAAGTTTTCCTGCAAACGTGACACTGCTTATGTCCCAAACTAAAGATCTAAAGTCGACCTTCAGAGCAGAGGGAGAAGAGCTTCAGAGCGAAGCTGTGGATGTGACTAACTCAGAGAAATGATGGAAGAGGAATGAATGATGCTGTTTAAATGGATTTAAATGGGTAAAACAACATGAAAACAAGACACAGAGCACATGACAGCAACAAGTCTAACAACATGTGGACAAGGAGAAGAGTTCCTCAGAGAGTCTTCCTGTTGAGGCTGCAGGTACCTTCACCTTAGAGCCCAGAGGGTGGGACAGTGGAGTGGTGTTTAAGTTGGTGTGTGATATCCTGTGCTACTCCATCAGCAATGTGTGAGATGGACTTACAATGGAGTTCTGAGAGGTTGGCTGTGGGGAGACCTGTTTTATTATTGTACAGGGGAAACAACAGCAGCAGCAGAGCAGGATGGGTTGAACAGTGCTTTGAAACAGTAAGAGAGTTCTACTTAATGGACTGCTGATAGTCTTTGATGACTTTTTGTCCTTTGTGTGCTGCTCAGTGTGAGTCTGATATATTTGAAGCTGTCAGTCATTTCAGCTGTTTCATTACTGATTAGGATCAGCTGCTTAATGAAGGACAGCTGATGTGTGATCAAGTACAGACAGTTGATGTCTGATGAAGGCCAGCAGATCTTGCAGAGAGTGAAATTTTTCGGCAGGCATGTGTGAGGCCAGAGCAATAAATTTACATGGAGGTGACACTGTGACCTCAGTTCACATTTTGACTGAAAAATCAACAGGTGAAAAAGCAGCCGGAGATCCAGATCTTAGGGTGGTGATTGTAAAGCAGTGAGTGTTCAGGACTGTCTGCTCTGAGGATTTTTTCATGGTTACACCCAAAACATGGTTCTCTGAGAGATTCTAATACGGATTTGAAAGTTGAAAGTTTTTTTTTTTTTTTGCTTGTTGTCTTGATATTGTGTTTGTCTTTAACTGGTGTGATTTTCTATATTGTTCCTCTGCTCAGTGAATCCCATGTAGTTGCACTATAGCAACTGGAATTTTTATATTTAAGTATATATAAGTTTTATAAGCTTTGTCATAAATGTTTCTTAAACTTGGGACTAAAAATCAGTGCATGTGACAGTTTCTTTTCTCTGAAATGTGAACCACATGTTTCAATATGAACTTGTTCTCAGTGAAGGCATGTGATCGTGCAACAGAGTGAGGACAGAGGGAAACTCTGCTGCTGGCTGTTTGTACTCATTAATAGTTATGTCCACAGTAGAGAGAAGCTGATTAATGAAAACAATAGTCTTTTTTACATCAGACAGCAGCTGCTAGTACAGCACATAAATTAAACCCAACACACTGGTTCAGGTGGCAGCAAGGCCTCTAATCTGCTCTGAGATGAAGGAGAACAAAGAACCACACACGGAACTTTCCCTCTGATTAATGAGAATTAAACTGCAGTAATGTGAAATCTCTCCTCCTCAGCATTAATAAAACATATGAATTAGTCACATCAAAAGAAAGTCACATTAAAAATGATCTTATGCTGTGAAACAAGAGAGGCTTGTATGGATCATGGTTTAATAGGTTTTTGTCCTCCATTACTGCTCGAGCTACAGAGAGAAGTGATCTCATGCTGCAGCAGGTGACAGTCACCAGTTATTTTATAACACACTGTATACTTATATTAGAAAGAGACCAGGGGCGTTGCGTAGCTAAGTGGGTTACGCAGGTGCCCCATATATAGAGGCTACAGTCCTCGCTGCAGCTGGCCCCCGGTTTGACTCCTGCATCGGATGGCCCTTTCCTGCATGTCATTCCCCCTCTCTCTGCCTCCCCATTTCCTGTCTCTCTACTGTCCTGTCCATTAAAGGCACAAAAAGCCCAAAAAATTCTTAAAAAAGAAAAAAAAAAAAGAAAGAGACCAGAGCTGACAGAGCTTCACTTCCTTCTCTTCTGCCACACACAACAGCATTAAACAGTTGCCACAATAAGCTAAAAACAGCTAACAGCTAGCTAGCTTGCCTTAGCTGAAGCTAAATTTACTTGCATTTTCATTCCTACACTGCAAAAAGTCCTTCAGTGGTACTGTTCATATGACTTTACTTTTTAAAGTATTTTTATTCCGATAAAATTAATTTATTTTCTTTTATTATTTTTCTAAGTTATCTGAAACTAAAAAGTGAATATTTTTGTAACTTAGTATTTTCTAGCATAAAATTGTTTTTATGACTTCACCATAAATTGATGTTCAAGAAACTCAGTTTAACAGCTTCTATCAGACGTAAAACTCAACAGAGGAAGACTTCCCGCCCACTTGCAGCAACAGACAACGTGTACCGTATGTTTTTCACTCTGGACCGCACTATCCACGGAAAGGACCAACGCACTTGTTCGCGGAGTTTAGGAGGGACAGTACTTTTTACGACACATGTAAGTAACAATTTGCATTGTTTAAAGTTAGATTTTAAGCGAATTATCATGATTGCATTGCATTATTTGCAAAAGCATGGCTCCATTTCCTCCATTTGCCAATTTTGCGGCCGCCATCACTAGGCCTTAACGTTACCGCCACAAAGGCCCTTGGCCTACCAAATGTGCTGTAATCTCAAACAGCTAGTCAACTTTAGCCAAATAGCCTACTGTTTGTATTTTATGTGCTTTTTATAATTATCATATGTTATGCTGTGTCACTCCCTTTTTCGCTAGGAGTCCGACAATTTAAATAAATTCGCTGCTCTTTTCAGTAACATACAGGCCTGTCCTGTAGGCCAGACCAAAAAGTCCCCTTCCCACTAGTAACCAAACTTTTAAGGTTGAGATAAAACAATTATTATATCTTATTAATGTAGTCTAATTTGTATGCAGGCGTTTCATTTCTGTGTGAGAGTGTACAGCGTTTTGCTTTCATGTGAGGTCGACGGTTAACGTTACACACCGCCGTGCGCTGATTCGCTGCCTGCAGCCATTTGAATGGGGAGAAGCGGTTTTGATCTGGGCGGTATGAACAGCGCTGTAACGTTACTGGCCATCTGGAGCACCGGGACTTTTCCCGCTGGGCCGCCGCATCGGAGGGACGTCGTACCGGTGTACTGTTTCAAAAAACAACGTAGCCACAAAGTTTTTACTGGACAGTGACGGGCCGTCCGTCCGGTCGTGTCTGTATTTTTAACGGCCCGGGTCTTTTATCCGCGACACACTACACACACGAACACACGAACACACACACACACACAGAGCATAGTGAGCCTCTCTGATGCTGTACTGCATGCAGCAGATAGGTTAGGAGGCAGAAGGCAAAAGGAGGAGGGGGGAAATTAAAAAGTTCCAAAACCAAGTAAGTTGTGAGTTGTAACGGCGGTCATATGTGTAGCGTTTACATGTAAGCTAGAGTTGTTAGTTTGCTAAAAGCAAACAAGCTAGTCCAGCAGGAGCTGCAAAGCAGCTGTCCAGAGACAGTCATAAGAAGAACAGCATGTGATTTGTTGACTGTGTGGGACATTTGATCTTGAATTTCATCAGCTGAAATTTATTAACACATTATAAAGTCATATAACAGTGTAAAATAATGTTTTCAACATGAACATGAGGTATTTTGGTTCAGTCTGAGATTAGAAAACGTTTTTATGCTATTGAGATAAGTTTGGAAGTTATGTCTACAACTATTCAGCTCAGTCTGCCATCAAGCAGTGATGGAACAATATTGTGATGATTGTGATGAGACAGGAAGAGTGCGGTTGAAGTGAGTGAAGCAGTTAAGAGAATGCTATCTCTCTTGATTTTTGCATGGGTTACATTAAACTACTCAGGGTTAAAATGACTGAGTGATGGCAGTTTAAGTCTTGCTAACTTGTGAACTTCATGCAGGAAGTACCTGTCACTGAGGGAGGGAGAGAGAGAGAGAGATTTCATTATTGTTTTTTATATAGTTTTAAAAAATAGATGTATGATTGATCTAATAACCTATATAATGTTAGTTGCTTTAGCAACAACATGTTAATGTCCATGTCAATAAAGCTATTTGAATTTGAATCAGAGAGAGAGGGACAGAGAGAGGCAGAGACAGACCAACAGGTTAGAGTTCATATGCTTTAGTCATGGAAACAACTTGACAAGTGTTTCCCAGGCCTGGAGGTGGTATAACTAGAAAATGGAGCAAAAGTACAATCTGAGATTAGAAAATGTTTTTAGGCTATTAAGGAAAGTTGGTGAGTTAGGTCTACATCTGTGGAATGGGCTGCAGGTTGGACCTCTTTTAACATGCTGCTAATTAGCACTAAATTAAAAAGAATTACCTGTATAGAAGATTTTTGAAGTTGTGGTTTAGATAATGTGAAGTTTTAAGACATTTTTAGAGATGTTTTGTCCACTCTCTAGGTAGGCTACATTTTTATAGGAACACACAAACACACACACACACACACACACACACACACACACACACACACACACACACACACACATACATACATATTTATGTGCGCATATGCATAAAAACTTACCAGAATACAGGAAATTAAGTGTTTGATGCTAAAAAATTCTACTATGGCCATGGTATTGTACGTTAAAATATTACTTTTATACATTAGGTTAAGCTTAATGTTCGTTTGACATTCTGGAGACCCCAGGCCCTCTTTAATGGCTCAGAGAAAATCATAACATTGTGTTATCAGCTTGAAATTTCATGACGTTTCCCAATTATACATACATGTGATTAATAAAGTTATAAAATATTTGAAAGATGCAATTAACATTTTACACATACATCAGTGAGGTCTGTACATTCTAAACAATGATAAAGTACATTGGCTTCAGTGTCAACAAAGCACAATGGCTAATTATACATTTTTCAGGAAGTACAGATTTGAATATATTGGTATTAAGCTACTGCTTAACACAAATGTGTGCTCACTTTGTATTATATGCATAATGCATTATTACAATTTCATAATCAAATTATTTGTTGGTAGCAAATGCCTAACCTTAGTCTGTTGACATATTTGACTAAACTTTGTAAATTCATTTTAAAACTTTGTTCAAGTGAAAAGAAATTTAAAAAATTCTTGACTAACTTGTTATGTGCATGAACATTCTTCCTCTTGATATTATCATAAATGAACTCTCTGTTTTCTTCCAGTTATATTTCTTCTTCAGAAGACCATCACATCAAGCCTAGTGGAGCAGCATTTGTTCACACACATTAGGTAAGTCCTCAAGTGGGTCAGACTAACAAATAAAATGTTTTGCAAAATTATTATGTCATTTTTTAAAGTAATTAAAGTAATAGTTTGTTTTATTTGAAGTTGGGATGTATGGGGTGCTTTTGTGTTGTCAGTGTATTGCCTGCAGTAGATAAGGGGCAACATGCCTCCAGTGGGGACACAGGAGAAACACATTTTAGCAGCTCACCTGAAAAATCATCTGTTTCAATCTGTTTACACTATATATAGAATATTTTCACCGCTTCATCTTGCCATCAGTCTGCCTTTTCATTTGGATCTGTATTTTCTCAACTGTTGTACATCCGTATTCCTACATGTGGTTGAGCAACTGTAGTTACAAATGAAAAGGCTGCCTGATGGCAAGATAAAGTGGTGAAAATATTTTAAATACTGCATGCATTTAAACAGATTTTTTTTCCAGGTGAGCCTTTTTTAAGAGGCTAAAATGTTTTTTCCTGTGCTCCTGTCTGTAGCAATAAATTCCTTAAATTCCATTCTGTGGCCCCCTGCATTTCTCCAAACTGGGAGAGTGCAGAGTGTCATCTAGTGTAGGCAACCGACATTAGAACTATCCCTAACCAAACTATCCCTTTAAGCCACGTATCCAAAATAGGCTTGTATCAAAAAGGCTAGAGATAAACCATACCTTTTCTTTTTTTTTATCACAGATGGGATGGCCTTGTAAATTATGCAGCACTGTTGTACCAGCAAGGACTGATATTTTAAAGCATTATAGACTGCATCATGGAACCTTTGGAAACAGCCATGCCTTGCCTTGTATATATGTAGATTGCCCATGCTCCTTTAAAAACTGGAGTTCCCTCCGCTGTCACTTGTCAAGATACCATCCAGAAGTTCTCAGCTCACTACAAGTAACTTTTTCGTGCCATTACCAAACAAATGTTTATGGGACTTTTGCGACACACAAACACAAGAAGCATACTCTGCATACTTACCAGGATTTCAAACTAGGCATTATCTGTCAAAGACAATCAACAGAATCAGAGGAAACACTTGATTTTGAAGCCTCAGAAGAGGATAATGGTCACAGTGATGGTAATTATGAAGTCACTGGCATAAATGCACAGTATGAAGAGGAAGATGGAAGCAGTGTGGTTGTAGAGTTTATAGCATCCCTCTTGTTGAAATTAGAAAGTGTTCATAATGTGTCAGTTCGGTGCATTGATGAATTGGTTGATGATCTTCACTTCATAGCAAGTTCTGCACCCATATCCTCAGTGAGAGATATCGTTGTTTCGCATTTCAAGAAAAATAACCAAACCATTGATGACACGTTTGTTACATGTCTTGTGGAAGAATTGTGCAAATCCAATCCCCTAAGTACAGCACTCAGTAGTGATGGTCCCCTGTCCTCATCATTCAAGAGACGGTGGTATTATAAAGAAAAATTTGAAGTTGTTGAACCTGTTGAATACATCCTTGAGCCGAACGAGAAGAAAAGTTTCCAGTATGTCCCAATTCTTCAGTCCTTGATTCAGATTTTGGGTAAAGAAAATCTTAGAGAAAATATTCTGAGTGAAGAACAGGAGCAGTTTTCATCAACTAAATACGAATCCTATCGTGATGGTACAGTCTACAAAGAGAATTCTTTTTATTCTGAAAAACTACGAATTACACTTGTACTGTACATTGATGACTTCGAGATTTGTAATCCGCTGGGAACATCAAGAAAGAAGCATAAAATTACAGCAGTATACTGGGTGTTTGGCAACATCCCTCACTCATCTCGATCCACTCTGAACTCAGTATACTTGGCTCTTGTATGTAAAGCAGTTGACATCAAAAGATTTGGCTGTGATGAAGTGCTTGCCCCTTTGTTAAAAGACATTGCTATATTGGAGCATGAAGGTGTGTACATTTCCTCTCTTGGACAAAATGTGAAAGGAAGTGTGCTTTGTGTAGCTGCAGATAATCTTGGGGCACACTCAATTTGTGGACTTGTGGAAAATTTTTCTGAACAGTTCATTTGTAGATTTTGTCTCGGACAGCGATCAGAATTTCAGAGAAACTAGGTGAGGTCAGGTGCATTCCCAGCTCGTACTAAAGAGGCATATGCTACTCGTGTATTGACTGTTACAGAAAACCCTGCTTTGACACACTGTTATGGTGTCAAAAAGGCTTGCCCATTGACTGAAAATCTGAGCTATTTCCACTGTGTCACAGGCTACCCACCTGACGTATTGCACGACATTTTTGAAGGCATTGTTCCCTTGGAACTGGGTCTGTGTTTCAGTGTTTTCATTTCTAAAAAATATTTCACATTCAGTGAACTAAACAGCGACATCTCGCAGTTTCCATATAAATGGGCTGACAAAACTGATAGTCCTCAGCCAGTGCCTGCAACCTTCTCTTCACGAAAAAAGATTGGAGGAAACGCACATGAAAATTGGGCCCTCATACGACTGCTGCCATTCATTATTGGACACAGAATACCTTTGAATGATCCAGCCTGGCTTCTGCTCATGTCTTTAAAAGACATTATTGAGCTTGTTGTTGCTCCAGTCCATAATGAAGAAAGCATTGCATATCTTGACTCAAAAATTTCCGAACACCGACACCGATTTCAGGAAGTATTTCCTAATGAAGGCTTAATTCCAAAGCATCACTTTTTAGAACACTATCCCACATTAATAAAAGCTTTTGGACCTGTGATTGCTTTTTGGACAATGAGGTTTGAGGCAAAACACAGCCAGTTCAAACGGATTGTAAGGCATACTGGCAACTTTAAGAACATACTCTTGTCCCTGGCTACGAAGCACCAGCTTATGATAAGCCACCACCTGCATTCCACAACAGTTTTGCCTGCTCTTAGTGTTGTAAGAGTAACATCCTTTCCATTGGATATTCTGCATGTAGATGTTCAGAGGTCAATCGGGCATCTTTCTCCTTCTCAGGATCAAGTTCAGCTGGCTTACACAGTCACGTATCATGGAACAAGGTACTCAAAAGGCATGATTGTGGCCCATGGTTCTACTGGTGGTCTTCCTGATTTTGCAGAGATTGTTCAAATTGTGCTTTTGGGGGAAAGAGTGCATTTTATCGTGAGAACACAGATCTCCTGGTATGATGAACACTATCGTGGATATCATCTGGATAAAACAGATCACATAACTCTTGTTGAACAACAAAGTCTTAGTGATGTGTGTCCTCTGTCAGCCTACATTGTTGCAGGAAAGCGCATGGTGACATTGAAGCGCCACATCTGCCTCCGGTGTTGAGTATCTTTGTATCATGTTTCTGTGTCTTCTCTCTTCCTAGACATGGAACAAACTGTGAGATTCCGGGTCCTCGTTGACCAAGAGGTAAAGAAACTTACACTCAGCAGTGGCATACCCTCAACTGTGGATGACTTGGTTGCAGCTGTCAAAGAAAATTTCTCCATCCCCATGGATATAAGTCTTCAATACAAAGACGAAGACTTTGATGACTTTTTCACCCTAACGTCTACAAATGAACTGAAAGATAAAGACACACTTAAAGTAGTCTATGCACCGATAAACTTAACACTGACAGTTGCCCCCCAGGAAAGCACCCCTGATGATTCTGATCTGAGCTCTTTATGCGGGTCTATGGACTCACGAGATACTCTGATTCTCAGCCCTTCCCCTACCTCTGAAAGGCAGAAGCCATGGCCTGCTGTGTTTCCCATTCCAACTTTTTCGCACAACACCGAGCTGACTTTGAGGCAAGGCAATGAGATTTATTTAAGAGAAGGCACTTTACTGAAATCATCAAGTGTCAAATCAGACATCCTGGAGCGCCTGGCAGAGGCCATGTTTGTATACAGAGCTTACCCTAATGATGCCCAGAGATCTGTAGTGGCAGAGGCACTAGTAGAGAAGCATCCCTGCTTGAAGGAGCCCGGATCATTTAATGGAATTTATGGGTGGCAGCAAACCTGAAATACAAATGTGGAAACTACCGGACAAAACGCAAGGCACTGGGAAGCCCTGAAATCCTGATCAACTCACTGAAAGGCAAGACCGAGGATGAGCGAAAGCCTGCTAAAAATATCAAGAAGCCAAAGAAGGCAGAAGTAAACTTCCTGCCCCCACACCCACCTGGTGTAACGGACAACACTCTTGAGACTTTGAGAATTGACCTGATTGCAGCCAGCAAGAAAAAGGACAGTGTGAAGAGCATGAATGACATGATGGCCACAACGTACAGCTGGTGGAGACAAGAGGTTGTAGGACAGTCCCCAGGGGTGGTTGAGTTTAAGGAGCGATGGCCTGCCCTCTTTGATCCATTCCAGGTAAATGATTTATCATTCAAGTTTTCCAGAGTCTCCATTTACTTCTCATTACAGAGCGGAGATGTGGACTTGATTCATTGTGACTTGGACTTGAGATACTAGACACACTTTTTTTCTAAACATACTGACACTAACTTTCATTTTTGTAGATTTTGGGGGAGTATTGGATTGCATAAAACTGAAAGTTTGCTAGCTTTTACATCTTCTAAATGTCCCAAGTAACAGACAAACATTTGCTGTCTTACAGATAAATGCAGAGTTCCAGAGATGCACTGCTGTGCACTGGATGCACTGGAATCAACTTTCCTGTCCCAGCTGGACAGGTATACTCCCAAGCTCCTGGAGCTGTTCTCTGTCAAGGGAGGAGCAGTTGGTCAGCGCATCAAGAACTTGTTGATGGAGCTGATACAGGTGGGGCAAAATCAAATAATAGTTTTTATTTTGCACTTTTGATTTTATGCCCAGATCAAAAATGGGAAATTTGAGCAACTTCTGAGTCACACAAATCGAACAAAATAGATAGTAAAAAACAATGCTGGCCCGTGGCCCGTTTTTCAAATCCTGTTTTTGATGTGAGTATAAAATCAAAAGTGCAAAAAACAAACTATTTGTTTTTTGGTATCAGATTCATGAACAAATAGTGAAATAACAAATGTTTCTTTTTCTTTTCAATTTTTTTTGTTTTTAATTAATATTAAAAGAACAAATGATACACTGATTGATATTGTCTGCAAGATTAATTTTTCATTATTCTTTTATTAACTCTAGGACCCAAGTACCTGTATTGTGAAGAAGAGAGAGATAACACTGAGATGCCTCATCGAGTATATGGGAGAGAGTGGACAAGAGCTCATCTCTGACTACTCTGTAAGTATTGTTTGAAAGCAGGGTTGGATCGGTCAGCTGTACGAGCTTAAACTGGGTTGTTTTTATGTAAACTGACTGAACAGGTGTGAGTCAAGTGTAGGTGGAGAGAGCTAGCAGCATACAGCTAGTTAAAGGGAAAAAATATAGAGCTGGGGAAAAAAGCACTTCAAGTGAGCATTAAAACTTAAGTGATATTTCAAGATTTTTTTTTAATTTCTAGTGTTTCCATTCTAGGCTTTTTGGAATATGTGAATAGACCAAAGTGGATAGAATTGCACCCTGTATCTTAAGTCTAATGTACAAGATCTCAATTTAGGATTGTTCTGAAATGTTCTAGTTTTCAAAGTGGTCTTCAGAGAAGCTATCTGAATTAAATCACATCTATTTAATGTATTTTTATCTTTCATCGACAAATGAGACAGTTGGTCTGCTTGTATGTTTTAAAGGGAACAGCAGAGACCAGTGTGCATGAGGACCTGAAAACGGACATTATGAGGATCTATGTGTGTCGTGAGCCAGATGGGGTGGGCATCATCCTCGAGGGAATCCCAGTACTCACTGATCTTGGCAATCTGGCCAGAGCATGCAGCCTACTCCTTGGATTGACATACGCACTTAATCTCCAGTATCCTTCCAAACTTGTTAAAACTTTTGAGGTCTTTCAGCGACTTTTTGTGGGACTCGACACACTGCGTCCAAAACCATCCTCCAGGTTCATGACTCTGAAAAACGAGCTTCTAGCCTAGGCCAACATGACTGTCAGCCTGCACTTATGAACGGCTGGTTTGTTGTCTGTTCAAGAATTTTATACATTTATCAGAGCCTGAGGAGTGGAATTTTTCAGGATGTTATACTTGTTTGTACTGTGAAAGTTTTATAGAATGCTGCAGGGTGTAATTTCTGGTGTGTAAATTGTTTTAGTTATTAATGTTTTCTACACACTAAAATAATGCACTTTAGAAGTTAAGATGTGGTTTGACATGCGTGCATAATGTCCAGTATCTGTCCAGACTTATCAAAACTTTTGAGGTCTTTGAGGACATTTATCAGAGCCTGATGAGTGGAAATATTCAGGATGTTATACTTGTTTGTACTTTGAAAGTTTTATAGAATGCTGCAAGGCATAACTTCTGGTTGTAAATTGTGATTTCATGTTTTTTACACACTAAAGTAATGCACTTTAAAAGCTGAGATCTGTCTGTGAAGTGTTCCAGGTAATGTGTCAATATATACACATTTAAAGACACTGCTGTTAACGTGTTTTGCAAAGCTGCACTTTATAAGCTGAGGTCAAATGTTTACAGTTTACATGATCTTTCATGTAATGATTTAATAAATCTTGAAAATTGATACCTCTCCTCTATAATTGTTAATTTATGGTAATTGTAACTAATTATTTGAAGCCGTTTACCGTTGTTTAATATGCTAACATTTTTGACATTCATTTTACTCAATTTCTTGGCTGTTTCTCATAGACTCTACTCATTCTTTTAGCATATAGTGAAACGCATATTATGAAGTTTTCCCAACTCAAAATACCAGTTAGTTCACTAAACTTGCAAAAAGTGATTGGAAAATGTTACCTTAATTTTTTTAAGTTAGATCTATGCAAGAGTTTTAAGTCTGATTTGTTTAATATGCTAACATTTTTGACATTCATTTTACTCAATTTCTCGGCTGTTTCTCATAGACTCTACTTATTCTTTTAGCATATAGTGAAACGCATATTATGAAGTTTTCCCAACTCAAAATACCAGTTAGTTCACTAAACTTGCAAAAAGTGATTGGAAAATGTTACCTTAATTTTTTTAAGTTAGATCTATGCAAGAGTTTTAAGTCTGATTTGTTTAATATGCTAACATTTTTGACATTCATTTTACTCAATTTCTCGGCTGTTTCTCATAGACTCTACTTATTCTTTTAGCATATAGTGAAACGCATATTATGAAGTTTTCCCAACTCAAAATACCAGTTAGTTCACTAAACCTGCAAAAAGTGATTGGAAAATGTTACCTTTTTTTTTTTTGGTTAGATCTATGCAAGAGTTTTTACAGTGTAGCTCTTATCCATCATTAAAAATACTAATTAGCTGCTAGCCTAGCTCAACAGAGTAGCAGAAACTGAGTGAGTTACATTTGCAATCAGTCTTCCATCTAAAGCATTGACAGTTTTTGGAGAAGTGAGTTCTAGAATGGGACTTTGGATGGCAAAGGTGGTGTCAGTGAAATTATCATCAGCTCCGGAGTCTATGAGGGCTCTGAGGGGGATGGAAGACTGCTCCCACATAAGCGCTGCTTTGAGCTGCCTGAGTTGAAAGGAGATGGGAGTAGGGGACTGTGTTCGGCTGATAAGAGCTCCTCCTGCATCTGGTGAGCCTAGGCTTTTGGCAGTTGAGAACAGGAGGATAGTACATGGCTGGCTTGACCACAGTAGATACAGAGACCCTCCCTAAATACTTTTCTCATTTCGGTAGTGAATTGCTGGTAGGTTAGCACAAATTGTGAACTCCTCTCCCACACGGCCCACTGAGCGGCTCTGCCGGTGAGAAGACTCACCAGAAAACACTAGGGAGCATTGCAGAAGGAACCGTGCCCAAGCACCGTTGTAGCATTCTGGGGTAGGAATGTGGGGCTCACGATGGAGGGGAGCAGGGACAGCCTGGGCAGAGGGAGCTAGAGGTAGGTTCACATCTGGTGGAGTCAGGCCAGCGGAAAAGTGGTTCATCTGTAAGCCCACCCGAGAGACACTGGCGCTGAGGTGTTGTCCAACCAAAATTCCCTGGCCTGCTAACACCTGATGGAGTGTGTCTGAATCTGCAGGGTCCATTTTATGGCCAGATTGTTCTTTTATGATCTGACTAAAATTGCAGTTCGAACCCCAGAGCATATCGAGGCAATGAATAACCAGTTGTGTAAAAGTTATTTAACTGAGATCAGAGAAGCAGAGAGTCCCAGGGGAATGCTGGGGCTTGAAGAATCCAGGTTGCAGCAGGATGACTGGTGTGGAGCCTGGTAGCCAGTGCTGCACCACGCCCCTGTTGAGAAGCACACAGAGAAAAAAGGGGAGGAGACACAGGGGAAGACATACAGGGAAAAACACAGGAAATACTGGGAAGTCTAACAGTCACAGAAAGGTCTGTGACACTCAACTTCTTTTAGGGCATGTACATGTGTGTATACATGTCTTGCTATGATTGTGGGGAGAAATTTGGGTTTGAAACCATCAGTTTGAGGTTATTTTGGACAGTCGTGACAGCTTCAAATGGCTTTTTGAGGGACACCTGCAGTGACTGAAGTTAATGTCAGAATAAGTCCCTATAACATGAATGAAACTTAAAGTAACGTCCGTTGCACAGATTGAAATGTGAGGAGTGAAGTACACACACCAAGCAGCAGGCACATTAAAAATTTCTCCAGGAATTTTTTAGTTATTACATTATTATCCCCGCATTAGCCACTTTTGGCAGGACTCAATCTCACACCTGGCGCCAAGCAGCACAAAACGCAAGTGTCTTTGTAGTTTCAAAATTAAAGTTTTCATTTTCCCATCCAGCGACCACATTGCTTAACTGGCAAAAAGATTTGCACTGTGGTCTGAAGTCAGTGGCACAGTATTTCACTGTTATTTTAAGGAGTATTATCAAGACAGTAGTATGCGCCTACATTGGCGGGTCCACAGAGCACAGCTGAAAATGAGCGTCAGATGTTTGGATCAGTCAGGTGAATATCAGAATACAGCCTCAAAAGGTCGGAGCATTATTTGTGGCATATTGTGTGTTGCACAACTTTAATAGACACCATGACACATGAGGCTCTGCAGAGAAGTGTTCATTTTTATACGTTAAATCACTTAAATTTGTCCACAGTTCCATGATGAACTGAAAATTTATTCACACTTCTCCACATATAGGCCTGCACGTTTTGACCATATGACCCAATAAAACCAAAAGTCCCTGGTTGAGTACTTTCCAAAAGGTTCGGGAACTTTGGGGGGTGTGGTCTGCAGTGCTGAACATTTCGGACTGGTCGAGTACTACTGCATTTTATTTCACCCGACATGTTTAAAAGCCCGCAACAAGCAAGAACCAAGCAAGCTAAATATTTTGCACACCGCAAAACAGGTCCAAGAGAAGTTAAAAATACTAAATGGCACTACAAAAAAAAATAAAGGACTACAACAACCGGAGTGACTAGGGTTTCCTCCCATCCCGTATAATACAGGATCGTCCCATATTTGAAAATAAAATGCTGCGTCCTGTATTGAAATCAATACAGGACACAATTTGTTTTTTAATTTAATTCATGTCCTCAAAGTGCTGTGAATAATGTAATGTCAAGTAAAACCAAACCAGTTGTAGCCTACAAGTTGATTGGAGAAGTTTATCAATTAATAAACTGACAAGCTCTGTGTGCTGTAAAAAAAATGCAGAAGACAGGTGCTCTGGTGGTTTACCTGGTTGAGTTCATGTCATTAAGGCTTAATCCAAATCGCAGTGGTGTGGGTTCGACTCCGAACCGTGGCACTTTGCTGCATGTCATCCTCTCTCCCTGCCTTTCTTCTCTGATAATAATTGTAAATCAGCATTAGGCTACATTTTTTGTTACCCTAGGAGTGGCTCCAGGACCAGGACCAGTTGCATATATTGTTGTATAGCCCCTAGTGCAATTACCTCCATTGCTTTTCCGTACGTCATTGGCCCATCCCGGGACTTTAGGCCGTGGTCGAAATGCAGACAACAATGGACTACAGGAACCTCTTAGTCCTGAAGACAAGTACTTTTTGGTCAAAATGCGTACTATGATTTTGTTCAAAAAGTGTGTTCAAAAGACATTTTCAAAAGTAAAGATAAATATGACGTAAAAAGATTTTTTTCAGAAATAAAGGCATACAGTGAAGGGGGTGGGGGATTGTACATTTGCTGCTTCCTGACATGTTTTATTGTTTAAATAAACATTTTCTGTTGTTCTGCAGCTCACTTCTCAGTGCTGTACTCTACAGAGCCTGCACAGCTATCTGAATATGACTAATGACAAAACATGTACATCAGTGCAAAGCCTTGGGGGACACCCTGTGCTGTTGTTCAAATTAATACCTCACATCCACTCTGCTCAATGTAAAGTTGAGAAAACCCATGTGGGACACAAAGAACCCCAAGTGAACTGAAGTGTACCTTTAAGAACAAATTCTGCCCAAGGTGAGTTCTCCTCACTGTTTACCAGAGACCTCCAGTAATGAATCACTGCAGAAAGGACCACCAGGTGAAACAGCTGCAGATCCTTTACCTCCACCAAGGTTAATTAGCATCAGTGTCTCGGCCTCAATTAATGAGATAATTAAGAAGATTCATCATTAATTCATTCATCTCTGACTGAGACAACTGGACTGCAGCTTTTTTTTTACTGGCGACTGGATTAGAGAAATAATTAGTGTGTTTAACTCCACATGCTCAAGAATGATTACTTCAATTTTTATCTCCATGGCCATTATCCTCTCGGGGCAGTTTGTCCTGATGGGCATGTTTATTAATCCAAGTCCCAGACCAGCAGGGCCTCACAAGTCCCAAGTCCTCTGTGTGTCACCTGCTTTTTGGTTCATTGCAACTTTAGTATTTGTTGTTTACATGGTCTTACTACATTGCTTGTCTTTTAGAAACTTCACCTCATCAGGTTTCACTGGTTGTCAGTGAGACTGTCAGATTAAAGCTGACAGAGTTCTTTCACAGTAACAGCATGTCTACACAGAAAACATGTCAGTTGTGTTTCAGTTACCCATCTGATAGAATAGCTTCGCTCCTATTTTCATCAATCCAGGTAACTACAGGCACTATTCACCCATAAAGCCAGTCTATTTTCCTGTGTTTTATGCACGTAACTTCAGTCATTGTGTATTTGCACTGTGACCCTAACCTATGACCCAACACAGAAACTAAATGCATTCTGTGTGCATACACACTCAAACACATTGCAGGAGCCGCTGCTCTGAAAAAAGGGTTTCTTACTCCACACTTCCTCAAGTTGATGAACTGTTATTCTCATTACAATATAAATTTACAATAAAACCAATTCAGTTCAGACCAAGTATTTGGACAGTTTCACGATTTTTGTTCTAACCTTTTACCTAAAAATGTGGGTATTAAATTAATGTGCTAAATCCCATCTTAAAGTTGAGGAGGTTTCTTTAATATTAAATGAATTGTGTGTGAGATCAAGCCCTTTTAACACACAACACTCAGACATCAAAGGTGAGAAGTAGATTAGTAACGTGGCTGTTGGATGTTTCTTGCGCAGCTGTGACATTTGGTTAGTTCATGCACGCAACTCAGAGTTGAGCTGAAAGTCAGATTGAAAAGCAAAATAATGAGGATCATAGATATCAAAGGAAGCTGGATTGCCAAATCATTTGGGTACTAAACTAGTAAGAAAGTACTGGTTTCACCTGACCATTGTTGTGGTCTCATGTGGACGACCGTCGTTAGGGTCAGGTGACCCTGTTGTTATCCCGTGTGAACGACAGTCGTTAGGGTCAGGTGAGCCCCTGGCCTGACAGGTGAGCCCCTCACCTGACCCTAACGACTGTCGTTCACACGGGATAACAACAGGGTCACCTGACCCTAACGACGGTCGTCCACATGAGACCACAACAATGGTCAGGTGAAACCAGTACTTTCACAGGTACTTTGGTGGACCCACCCACAAGAGGTTAAATACCTGGGTCCTACTCCACTTTCTTGGTCAGACTAGTGTGGACTAGAGAGACCAATACATGATGAACTGATGAAGCCGCTTGGATAAGAGGCGAAACGTCTTCCACAGACAAATACAAGTCCAGTTGCCTTCGATTTAATTTGAGAGAGAGATAACTATGACCTGGACGAATGAGAACATTCACAGACAAAATATTAACCAATTGTGTGAAATTGTCATAATTGCTGTGTGAAGTCTCGAGTAATGGCTAAAAAGTGTTTTCTGGGGTCACCGTGACCTTTGACCTCCAAAATCGAATAATTTTGTCATTGAGTCCAAGTGAACGTTTGTACCAAATTTGAAGAAAATCCCTCCTCTGTGATTGTCTGCCCTCATGTGTATCACCTGTGTCCAGTTACCCCTGCCTCCCTTATGTATGCAAGTCTCTGTCTTTCCCTGAGTCTGTGTCAGTTATCTGCTGTGCTCCCGCTGTGTTCCCGCTGTGTTCCCCTGGCGTTCCCCCGGCGTTCCCTTGTGCTTCATCCAGTTTCCCTGATTTTTTAGTTTGACCTGGTCTTTAGATTTTCTTGCTGTTCTTCAGTTTTGTATCACCTGTTTGGAAGTCAGTGTTGCTATTAATTTAACTTTTGTGTTGTTTGCACTGGGGTCCAGATGTCCTTTTAGTCTTAACATGGTGACTTGCTTTGAATCCCTACTTTTGTGTTATAGACTAAGTCATGAGCCCCACACCACTTTGCCTTCAGAGGAGCTGAGAACTGTACTGAGCTGTCCTCCCTCTGTTCAGCCTCCTCTAGACACATATGTTTTTGAGATGGGGTAAGCATATAGTTGTAACGGATGCACATTGCCATGACAGCAGAGTCAACATTTTCTGGCTTCATGTAGAACGTGGCTCCATCTTGCTGACAGTACGCCCAAGACAAACTCAACTACCGGCCAAGCCCAGAACAGTCTGTAGTTAAAAGTCCTTCTCCATCTTGGGATGCTGGTCCCAGTAAATGGCCTCATTTTAGGAGATGTCCAGTTACCAGGTTCATCATAGGCTCATAAAAAGCAGAATCTGTGATTATAAGCGATTAATCTTGTCTAGGTGTGTATGGTTATACTGCAGCTTGCAGGTTACATTATCAGACCATTTAATACAAGTAAAAGTAAACACAGTGAAGGGCCATGGCCAAGGTCAAGTTTAGGAAGGCAAACCAGGATAAAGGGTCTGAGACAACCAATGGCAGATGAGGGATAAAGCAGGACAGGAGCTGGACAGAGGTGGCTGACCTGAAGATTCTGGATGTTTCTTTAGAGCTGGATTCAAGTTTATCTGCAGCTGTTTTGTGCATAAGTCCTGAAGTTCACAGATGCAAAACAGTTACCTAAATCATATGAATCATTTTCAGATCAAAAATGTATCATTTTCTTGGAGGGATGATGATTTTAGATGAGAGGATATAGATTACTGAGAAACCTTTATGTGTGTTTTTATGGATTTATTTAATAAAATATTTCTAAAATAAATATACTATTGTTGATATTATATTATAATCTTTACAACATTCATACAATTTTCTGTGTATACATAGCTGTGTATGATAAATACACAACATAATAAAACAGAAAGATATGAACTTTCTGACCACAGCAGCAACCTGCTCAGAGCACTTTAAACATCAGAACATTCCTCCGTTCGTTCACTCTCTAATGCTTTTCATCCATTTAAATGAATGATATGAAAAAAACAAAACAGAGTGAGCCAAAGGATACTCTCACATTTGTCCCATGTCTTCCTCCACCAGTTGAATAATAAAAATACCAAGAATAAATGCAACATATGAATCATTTAGTGCAATGCCATTAACAGAAAGAAATAAATGTTGAAACGCGCAGAAGAGGGTCTGAAAGGCTTACATTTCATTAGTCACGTTCAAAATAGATGCACAAAAAGAAAACAAGAAATGTCAAAAATATCCAGAAGATGCATCTGAGCTCTTAGATCCTGGAAACTGCAGCATCCAACAAACAGGAGAAAAATCCTCTGTTAAAATGTTGTTCTGCAGCAGTTACATCAACACACAGATTCAAAGAGCCGCTTCATGTTCTGAGCATCTCTTACTGATGACTGGCTCTGATAACCTCTGACTGTCTGTGTGTTTGGCTTTATTGGAAGATGATCATGTGTCTTCCTGTGTTTCAAATGTTTTCAACCGATAGATAGATAGATAGATAGATACTTTATTTATCCCCTAGGGGAAATTCATGTGTCCATATATAATAACAACAGCTGATAATAAATAAACAATAACTAGAAAACTCCAGGGAAATTTTCACGGGGGCTACTGCCGGGATAGGGTTAGGGTTAGGGTAAAAAATCTTCTCTGTGTCACTAGCGATGACATCACGCAGCCCTTGGCTGTCAGAGGTCAAGTCAGGAGCTGCCGTTGCCATGGCGATGTGAAAATCTGCCCAGAATTTGGCTTCTCCATGGCTTCAAACAATTGCAAATTATGAGAAAACCATTACTTCTTTTCAAAGACCGAGAACACTGTGAGAGACACTGAAGCCAGAAGTTTCTTACAGTCTCTATTTTATTCAGATATTCCTTAAAATGAGTGAGTAAGCTCAGTGCGAAGACAGAGTGAGATTCTTTTGAAAGAAAAAGACGATTACATTAGGTGTCAATGAGAGAGAGACAGGTATTGCTGCCGGACTCGGCACCCCCGTTTAAATTTTGTGCAGACCCTGCCTGTCAAAGTTACATTTTATGAATCCCAACAACTATGTCTACATTTTCAGAAAGAATTATTTGTCTCCTTTTTACGGTTTGGCCGTGAGCTCGAGTTAAAAATAAAAATAAAGGTTATTTTTTACTGCTTCACGCACTCTAGCCAACTGACGCTGTCACTCTAACTTTGAAGAAAAAGTGATTTCCACTCCTCCTTTGAGTGCTCATAGTTTGAAAAGTTTACATGTTATGTAAAAACAGTTTTGGAGAGAGCAGAAGTTTTCCTCCGTTTTGAATCACATTTCTACGTGCAGGTATGAGAGAGCTGGGTGACTCAGAAAGAAGGTGAAATTTTGTAGAAAAAAGGTGAAATTTTGTGGGTTTTTAAAGAAAATTCCAATGCATTCCTAATGCATTATTTATTCCCAGTATTTTGGGAATAAATTTGGGAAAAATTGGAATTTTAACACCAAAAGTCATAGCACCTCTTTTGGGATCAAGACGCACGTTTTGATGTATATATTACCGGGGTTTTCTCAAAGCTGCGGGACGAGTTACGCGCCAAAATTTGGCGGAAGAATAATAATAAGCCCGAAGGAATATTAATAGATGCCGTGAGAATATTAATAGTGCCTCAGAGCTGAGCACCCGTGGCACTAATGATTAAACTAGAAAATTCCTGGAGAAATTTTTAATGTGCCTGCTGCTTGGTGCATTACTTCTCTCCTCACGTTTCAATCTGTACAAAGGATGTTACTTTCAGTTTCATTAATAAAATGGTTGCCATGGCGCCGCATGAGTGGCAGCCTGCCACAGCAGCTCTGTATTCTTTTACTCTTTTTTACTCTTTAGTGTGATTTTTTTTCCTTTTTTTTCTTTTACTACTTAGTGTGATTTCTTCTCGTACTACACCGACACTTTAAGCAAGTGCAGCTATGGGTGTGTATACTTTTACAGTCATGTTTTGCCTCTTGCTATTTTTTGGACTTTTTGATGCAACGTCGGGAGACTCACTCTACCACGGACCCATTGTTTACACTCGGGACCAGCTGTTAGCTATATCCCACACACCCCTTCACTATGCTGGGCGGCCGGAGATCCCTGCGGAGATCCGGAGAAGGAGGAGAGGCTGTAGAGCTGGAGTGAAGCGCAGACAGCGGAAAAAACGGTATAAACCATGTTTACCGTCTGTCATCATGGGGAACGTAAGATCACTCCCAAATAAGATGGAAGAGCTTACTGCGCTAACCCGGCTTCAGAGAGAGTTTCGCGAGTGTAGCATCATGTGCTTCATGGAGACGTGGCTGAGTGAACTTTCTCCCGACTCACATGTCACACTGGACGGATTTCAACTGGTACGGGCGGACAGGAAAACCACGGAGTGCGGTAAGAAGAAGGGAAGAGGGGTTGCTGTGTTCGTTAATGAGAGATGGTGCCACCCTGGACACATCAATGTCAAGGAACAACTCTGCACTAGAGACTTGGAGCTGCTAGCGGTTAGCATGCGGCCGTACTATCTCCCGAGAGAGTTTTCACATGTCATTGCGGTGACTGTGTACATCTCCCCCTCGGCTGTCACCGCTGCAGCCACAGACCAGATCCAAAGTGTTGTCTCTCAACTCCTAAACCAGCACCCCCATTCCCTCCTCCTCATCTCTGGGGACTTAAACCACACGTCCCTGTCGTCTGCTCTTCCTACCTTCACCCAGTATGTGGATTGTCACACCAGGGACAATAAAACTTTGGACTTGTTGTATACTAATATCACGAATGCATACACCTCATCCCCCCTCCCCCGCTGGGACGCTCAGATCACAACCTTATCCATCTGATCACAGACTACACCCCTCTGGTGAATAAACAACCACCTGAGAAGAGGTCTGTGAAGGTGTGGTCCGAGGAGACCAATGCCAGACTCAGAGATTGCTTTGAAATAACAGACTGGGAAGCACTCTGCAGCCCCCACGATGGCGACATCGACACCATGACCCACTGCATCACAGACTATATTAACTTCTGTGTGGAGAACACTGTGCCCTCCAAGTCAGTACGCTGTTTCGCCAACAATAAACCCTGGGTGACCTCCGAGATTAAGGCCCTGCTGAACGAGAAGAAGAGGGTCTTTAGATCGGGGGACAAGGAGGAGCTGCGCAGAGTCCAGAAGGAACTCAAACAGAAAATCAGGAAAGGGAAGGACTGTTACAGACAGAAACTGGAAGAGTGGCTAGTGCAGAATAACACCAGAGATGTCTGGAGTGGACTGCAGAACATCTCTGGCCACGGAAAAGGAGTGAGGAGAGACCTGAGCTGCGGCGACAAGAACTGGGCCAATGAACTGAATTTGTTCTTCAACAGATTTGATTCTGCCCCCTCCTCCCTTACCTGCCCTGCACCCTCTTCACACCTCCCTGGGCCAGCTCCCCCTCCTCTCCTCTACTTTCAACTCCCATTCACCTCCAGCCCTCCCCTCCCCACCAGTACAACTGCCCCCTCTCACCCTCCACCACCCCCATATCCTCACCTCAGTCATCTTCCACCCCCTTCTCCATAACAGTTGATCAGGTGAAGTGTCAATTTAAGAAGATCAAGACAAGGAAGGCCCCAGACCCGGATGGCATCAGCCCCAGATTACTGAAGGACTGTGCAGATCAGCTCTGTGGTGTGAGCCTGAGCCTGGAGAAAGTACCGGTCCTGTGGAAGACCTCCTGTGTGGTCCCGGTACCTAAAACCCAGCGCCCCAAGGAGCCTGACCATTTCAGGCCTGTTGTCTTGACCTCTCACCTGATGAAGACTTTGGAGAGGATCATCCTGAGTCACCTGAGACCACTGGTGAGCACACAGCTAGACCCCCTGCAGTTTGCTTACCGGCCTGGTATTGGGGTGGACGATGCAGTGATCTACCTACTGCATAGATGACTGCTACACCTGGAGGACAGTGGGAGCACTGTGAGGGTAATGTTTTTTTACTTTTCTAGTGCTTTCAACACGATCCTGCCGCCACTGCTCAGAGTGAAGTTGGAAAGTGTGGGAGTGGACCATTACCTGGCTGCATGGATGATAGACTACCTCACCAACAGACCACAGTACGTGAAGCTTCGTCACAGTGTGTCTGATGTGGTGCTCTGCAGTACAGGTGCCCCCCAGGGTATGGTGCTCTCCCCTTTTCTCTTCACCCTGTATACCTCGGACTTCACACACAACACCACACACTGCCACGTCCAGAAGTTCTCTGACAACACAGCCATTGTTGGGTGTGTTTCGGAGGGAAATGAACTGGAATACAGGACAGTCATCAGGGACTTTGTCAGCTGGTGCAAGATCAACCAGCTTCAGCTTAATGCCAGCAAAACAAAGGAGATGATTGTGAACCCCAGGCGGAAGACATCCCACTTCACACCAGTGAACATCCAGGGACTGGACATCGAGGTGGTGGAGAACTACAAGTTCCTGGGGGTTCACCTAAACAACAAACTGGACTGGTCCACCAACACCCACACTCTTTACAAGAAGGATCAGAGTCGCCTTCACCTGCTGAGGAGACTGAGGTCCTTTGGCGTGTGTGGGGCTCTCCTTAGGACCTTCTACGACTCTGTGGTGGCCTCAGCCATCTACTTCGCTGTGATGTGCTGGAGAGGGGGCAGCACTGACAGGGATAGGCAGAAGCTCAACAAACTGATCCGGAAAGCGAGCTCTGTCCTGGGCTGCCCCCTAGACTCCATTGAGGAAGTAGGTGACAGGAGGATGTTAAGGATGCTAAGCTGACATCCATCATGAACAATAACTCTCACCCTCTGCATGACACTGTAGGGTCTCTGAGTAGCTTCTTCAGCAGCAGACTTTTACATCCTCGCTGTAAGAAGAAGTTCCGCAGGTCCTTCATTCCAGCAGCTGTCAGACTCCACAACTCCTGCTCTTCCTGACCATGTGCAAACTTGCACTTTTTCATGTACATATCGTGTGTGTATTGTGTATATTGTATTTATTAGTGTATATTTGGTGTATTTTTGATGTATATTTCCATAGATGTTTATTCTATAGATGTTTATTTTTCTGCTGTGGTAAAGGAATTTCCCAGTTGTGGGATTAATAAAGTTAATCTGATCTAATTATTGTCGTACAGACTTATCCTGACACTGACCTCAGTCACTGCAGGTGTCCCTCAAAAAGCCATTTGAAGCTGTCATGACTGGCCAAAATAACCTCACACTGATGATTTCAAACCCAAATTTGTCCCCACAACCATAGCAAGACATGTATACACACATGTAGATGCCCTTACAGAATTTGATATGCAATAAATCTATACCACAATATCCCCATTAAGACAATAGCTTGTAGGATCGAACTTTTATGACTTACCTTAACTCTTACCTTTTTGAGACTCTTTTTTTCATTTTGAAAGTGCCTGTGCTTCTGTGTTTGGCAGTATGATTTGCATAAGCTATCAGAGCCAATAATTTCCTCTTACCATGATAAGACTTTTATTTTGAAGGTTAATCAAAATCATGGAGATGGTGTATGTTTGTTTCTGCCAATATGTGTGTGTGTGTGTGTGTGTGTGTGTGTGTGTATGTGTGTGTGTGTGTGTGTGTGTGTGTGTGTGTTTTTGTGTGTAGAGGTAGAGCAGCCCAACAGAACCTCCAGTGAGTTCTTTTTACCTGGTTGAGACTCTTATTTTCAAGATGAATATGAAAAAAGTAATATGGTGTTTGTGTGTGTCCTGTCACTGTGTGTGTGGCAGTAGAGCTGACTATGATAAAGGATCCAAAAAGCTTGTGTTACTCGGTTGAGACACTTATACAGTTAATATGCATATGGTGGTTATGGTGTTTGTGTTTGTGTGTCTTTCAATGTATGTGTGTACATGGTGTTGGGAACTGTGTACGCTTAACCTTCAAACAGCCCTTTGTAGTTGTCAGGACCAGCCAAAATGACCTCACAATAATGGTTTTTAACCAAAATCTTCCTCACAATTATAGAAAGACATGTACACACACCCACCACACATCAACACTCACAGACAAGTACATGCAAATACACCATGTTGATTTACCTTAGACTTACTCTCATACCTGAGTTAAAAGACTAAGAATGAATGAGTCTAATTAGCCAATCAGAATCAGCTTTACCCATTTCTGCCCAGTAACACCTGATGAGTGCTATCTGCTGAGACACAGGCTACCACCAGTGACTGTGGCCACCAGGAGGAGGAGGGAAACATGCACACACAATCCCCTCTGTCTCCCTGGGCAGACAACAGCTTTTAAAATGAAACTTATGTTTGAAAATGGGATATTGAAGGGAAAACTACAAGTCCTATTGAAAAGATAACCTAACCACAATGCTAAAATGATTGAAAAAGCAGATCATATTAATTGAAATACAGTGCTTCGAAATTTTTGATGCCAAAATTATGATTTTTTTATGATGAATATCCAAAGGTGGAGATGGTTTGTGTGTCTGTCAATATATGTGTGTACATACAGTATATGTGTACAAAAATGGGTATTACAAAAATTATCCTCACAATCATAGAAAAGACAAACACACACACACACACACACACACACACACACATACACAGTGCTGATTTGCTTTATAGATGCTCTCATACTTGAGAGTAATAATGGTAAGAGTTAATGAGTCTAATTAGTCAGTAAGAATCAGCTTTGTCCATTTCTCCCTGGATACTGCATTAGTAGTATGTGTATATATATGTGTGTGTGTGTGTGTGTGTGGTTGTGTTTATAAACATCACAGAGATCAAAGAGTGTCTCAACGAGCTTTTTTCAAACACCTGTGTCTAGCTGGAAATCACAGAGCTGACACAGAGCTGAGTGAGATTTTGGCTTGGTGAGCGGACCATGAACAGATTATGTGGCTTTGGTGTTTCTACAGCCAAATGTGGACACAGGAGTGAGTTATAAATAAAAGTTTCTCTGGAAATCAGCTCCTGAATTTGTATTGCAGTCAGTGGGAGAGGCTGAGGGTACTCTTATCACTTTGAGGCTCACTATTCAAATTCTGTAAGTCTCTGTGCTTAGGTAGACACTTTCTACGAAACAGCATGAATTGATCTACTACCGAGGAAGCCATGATGTGTGAAGACTGAAATATGTGGCCAGCAGGACAAGTTACACAGAATTTTTTCAGAGGAGTTCTAGAGCTTCTCCCACTCTAGCGATGTCATCCACCCTAGCTCTCAACATTCCGTGTGAAACTGTAGAGGATTTTATATTAATCTGTTGTTTGCTTTTAATAAAACAATGTGTACATTGTTGATGTAATCATAATATGCTTATAACTAAGTGACTTTTTCATAAAATTTGCTGTGCAACATTACAGAAGAACAGACTGAACTTATGATATTGTTTGAAGGCCACAACTCCTTATATGGTAGACTTCCCGGAACAGAAGTAAGACAAAAAACGAGGAATAGAGTAGGGTATTGTCTCTCTTTGTGTGAATCTCTCACAGATCCACCACCACGAGGGCTGTCCCGCGTAGGAGAGTCAGATAACACGAGGTGAAACAAAACAGAGAACACGTGGAGGAGCAAAACAAGAAGACAGTGGCATGGAGTGATAAGAGAATCAACCCACATTGAATTATTTTTTTCTGTGTAAGAATATGAAAAGACTGGGTCAGGAAGAGGTAGGCAGTCAGACTTCATGAACTGGCGCAACTGCATGTTGTTGCAGGGAGAGAAAGTTTGGCCCAGAGCTCTGTAACGATCTCCTTTTTCTAATGCTATATTGCTGTTAGCTTTAATAAATACTGGGATTTGAACTTTGAAAGAGTGTCCTGTTTCCTTCATCAAACCAACACGCGAGTTCAGGAGACGAACTCAACAATTTGGTGACCCCGACGTGATGAAGGCAGGATTTTAATCGTTTTTGGGACCAATTTGGAAGTTTAAGTTTGTTTTACTCTGACACAGACAACCCGGACACAGAAGCAGCGATCGAGGCCTCACATTAAAGGGTAAGCAGACACCTGTTTGAACGAAGAGCTGCACATTGAACAATTCTAAAATATAACGCTGTGCTATGTGGCTACATTGTCTGTAAAACAGCGGTGAGCCAGGGAAAAGAGATCGTTGATACCGCGGTGGAGGAAGGGTCCCGAGGCTGCTAGAGCCTGCCTGAGGTGCCTCCTGGGAGACTGATAAAGCAACCCACCAGGGCTTAATAGTCTGATGAGGAGGGAATCTCCCTAGGTGAGTAGAATTTGGCATTTAAAATAGTTTTACTGAAGTTGACGGTAGCTAAATTCCCTGAGGTGAGTCCGGAACTCTTATGCCTGGCAAGGACGCTCATGTGACGTGACACTCTACAGGTGTACTTAGAACCGTATGTGACAATGGTCCGGGGCATTAAAGGGTTTGGATCGGGGGCACCAGGAGATACTTAAATGGTGAGGCCGTAAATTTTGGCCGAGATACTTAAATGGTGAGGCCGTAAATGTTAGCCGAGATATTTAAATGGTGAGGCAGAATAAGGGTTAGAGTCCCATTGTTAAAGGGTTGGAGGCCCAGGGTTAATAGCCCTAAAGTCCCCGAAGCTCGCTATTAAGAGACAGTAATGGAGTAAGTAGGTCGTTTAAAGGATCAAGGAAGCGAGTGTGGAGCGGTAATCCAGGACAGTTTATCGCAGAAGTGTTTAGAGTTAGAATTGTAAAACGTGTAGAGGAAACTTAACAGTGCTAACGTGATCCACACGCCTCACTGCAAAAGTGAGGACAGTTCATTGGGTCAGTTGCTCGGGTGTATGCCATACAAACTGACTGGCTCTATTGCAGCACAAAGTTGATTGGGTCAGTTGCTCGGGTGTTATGCCATACAAACTGACTGGCTGTTGAGGGGAGAAATACAGAATCATCGAAATTCATCTGGATCTGCTGAAGAGGGTGAGTAATGCACAGTTGAAAAGGTAAGTGCAGATAACCATCGACTGAAGGCAGATTCACATCGCACACACACAAACATGGAAGGGGAATTTGACAGAGAGTGCGAGGAGGTTGGGGGGTGTGGTCCCCGGCTAGGGATTTTGGCTCAAGAGCAAGGATTAGTGGAGAAATGGAAGAAAGTTAAGAAGCAGGTTGTCAGTGGTGAAGTTGTAGAAAAGAGACAGAAGTTGAGCCAAAAGTGTGAGGAGTTGTGGAAAGAGCTACAGGCTGATGAGAAGAAATTAGACGAGGGCGCTAAGTGCGGAATACTTTACATTTTCTACATTTTTACGTTTTCTAAACTTGAAACGGAGGCTAGAAAAGACCTTGAACAACATGAGAGTAAGGTACCCAGTGTGTTTCATAAGACGGCATGGACAAAAGAGAAAAAACAGAAAGATAAACGGAGAGCACTAATACATCAGATCACCTTAGCATGTCTCGCTCTTTTTCCGGGGCCTGAACAGCTTGGCAAGGCAGTGGAAGCAAAGAAAAACAGCTTAACTGTGCCACCTGGCAGACCCTCTGCACCATTGTATCCCCAACTGCCATCACCCCCACCACCTTATCAAATGCCACAGGTAGAGGTACAAGGCATAGTTGATGTGAAGGAAATAAATGAGGAAGAAAGAGAGAAATTGTTAGAAGAACTAACTAAAACAGGATTAAATGAATTGCTACAACTTAAAGAACAAATAGTGGCGTCTGAACAGCAGTTGGAAGAAATTAGGGAAAAGTCTAGATTGCACAACACTCAACATGAGAGACTGATGGCCTCACTGGAGGAGTCTAGGAAAGACAGTTCACACGGAGATCAGACCCACAGGTCACCCCTCTCCAGCACACCCCACTTGTCAGGTACACCGATGACCAGAAAAAACGTTAAACTCACACCTAAAGCAGGAGAAGGAGGCAGTGCAGCTTTTAGCACCATGATGCAGAGGGAGGGGACATCAGCTGGGGCCTCAGCCAGGGTTTCATCAAGCACAGAGACAGAGGAGGAGATATGTAAGTTAGAGGAGCAGGTACAGGCTATACACGAGTCTCTTGATCAGCTTTGTCTAAACCAAGCACAGAGGTCATGTGTAGAGGATAGAGAGCTACAGGATGATATTTCAGGGGGAGAAGTGGGGAGCAGGTGAACAGCAGCACCGCTGATGAAGGTGAACAATTTTTTTTTAAAGCCACGGGGGTGTTCACTAGAGGTAAAGGGAGACAGCCCCTACAAATTGTTATGACTTAAGGTCAAGGCG
Source organism: Seriola dumerili (assembly GCF_002260705.1). Lineage (NCBI taxonomy): Eukaryota > Metazoa > Chordata > Actinopteri > Carangiformes > Carangidae > Seriola > Seriola dumerili. The sequence goes on along the minus strand of NW_019174455.1, from coordinate 79,767 downwards.
ACCCTCATATAGCAGGTCAGGATCCCCAGCCATGCAGGCTCAATTATTGGACGGAGGCCAGGGAAGGAGAGTGTATCAACCCTTTTCCTTTGCAGACATATATAGAATTATATGTTGGATAAAATGCCCCCACCTACCGAGGGAGGTGGGCCATGGATGAATAAATTTTGCCAACTAACCATGGGACATACACTGGCGATGGGAGACTGGAGGGCACTGTTAGGCAGACAGGTTGTTGAGTTTGAGGTTGCACAAGTTGAAAACATGAGTAGAACACTCAATTATGACCAAGAAGAACCTTTCCTTAGACATGCCACAGAGATAGGAGATGCCATGAGGACAAAATATCCTGTGCCACAGGGGGCAGTACACTCCCTGGTGTTAAAACTTAAAGAGGATGAAGATGTTCACTCTTTCCTGATTAGAAGCAAGTCTCAGTGGTCTGACACTACAGGCACACACCCAGGATCTGATCCTTTGCAGCAGTATATGTTTAGGAAGGCCGTTATGGAAGGAATGCCCAAATCAGTTAAAACAGCTATGGAAAATAACCTTGACATCCCAGGATGTGATTGTGAGAAGTGGGAGAAGCACCTTGCTCACCACGTTAAAAATTTTAAGCTTAAGGCTGATGCTGAAAATATTGAAACCCAAACTGCTCAGTCTCAATAGTTGAAACTACAACTAGATTCTGCACGCAAACAGCATAACACTGATAAGAAACAGAGGGAGATGGTGCAGCAGCAGCCTGCAGCCAATGACACACCAGATTTATATTCGGTCCCTGATTGGGCTCCTCAGCCAACACCTCATCAGCATCAAATGGTAGGCATGAGTGGGGGAGCTATGGGTGGACGTGGGCGCATGAGCAGGTACAGGGGTAGCTATCCTGGGCGGCCACGTGGTCGTGGATTCCGTGGACAGTATCAGAGAGACTATGACTATGACAGATGCCATATCTGTCACCAGAGAGGACATTGGGCTAGAGACTGTCAACAACAGCCACAACAGCAGATGAGAGGGCCTATGCAAAACCCACCACAAGGGCCAGAGCCTTTTATGGCACCAAACGGAGGAACTGCACCCGGGGGACAATTTCCCGCGGTGTATCATCCTCATCAACACTGACGGGGCCTGAGAACACCTGATCATGTAGGGTTGGCAGATCCCTACATGACTGCAACTGTGGATAATGAAGAAATGCCTTTTTTAGTGGACACTGGTGCTAGATATTCCACTATCACCTCTGAAATGCCTTCCACCGCTCTCTCCAAAGACTCAGTGCATGTTGTTGGTTTCTCGGGAAAAAATGAAGCTCTGCCCCTCACCAGACCGCTATCAGTCAGTGTAGCTGGTCAGAAGTTTCGTCATCAGTTTGTGAACTCTGAAGCTTGTCCAGTTAATCTAATGGGTAGGGACCTACTCATTAAGTGTGGAGCCTTGGTGCTATGCAGCCCGGATGGGCTGATTGTCATGTTCACCAATGGTTTCACTACGAACTGTTCCATCCCCTCTCTGTCTGCCTCCTCACATATGATGCTTGCTGCTGACAACACTCCGCCTGCCACTCTATGGGCTGACATCTATTGGGGGCTTATTGCAGCTGAAGGTCCTCATGCAGGCGGTATAACATCATTATTCACTCAGTGGTGCCCTTGGTTACAGGCTCTGCATCCCTATGCTCCTCCCTGCGACCCCTATCATGTTACATTGTTTTATGACAGGGACAATACAGAAGTTTATCAGCAGGCTTTTTATGCTGAACTTGAAGGCAAATTGGCAGATTAACTCAGATTCTATTTTGATAGGGCCAGAGGGTGTTACTGCTGCTGTACAACTGTCTCCTGAACAAATAGCATGGTATGAAATGGGCTCTAAAGCCATAACACATATCACTTTTATGGTCCATACTGAACATCAGGCTAAATATTTAGGTCCAATGTGCAAAAGACTGTTAACCGTCACGGACTGGGTGCCCACCCAGATTCCTAGTCTGTTTTATTTTTGTAGTGAAAAATCATACAAAATAAAGCACGCCACCAGAGATGTTGCTCTGTTAGAACACAGACAGATTTAGCGTTTTCACAGGAGAGAGAAAACAGATCATGAGCAGGCGGAGGCTATGCTCTCTCAATTACCAGCATCACTTTGGTCACAAGGAGCTACAGATGTAGGTTTTTGTTCAACCATTGAGCCAGTCACGTTCACACACAGCGCTTTAGAGCCAATCTGGCAACCACAGTATCCACATAAACCTGAGGCTGAGAGTGGCATACAGGACACTATTGATGGTTTGTTGCAGACAGGAGTGTTGGAGGCTTCTTCCTCTAACTGGAACACACCTATTCTTCCTGTAGAAAAGAGAGGGACAGGTCAGTACCGCATGGCACATGACTTGAGGCGCATTAACACTGTCACAACCACTCCCACAGTTCCAGTTCCTAATCCATATACAGCTATGTGTTCATTAACTCCTCAACATCAGTGGTTTTCATGTATTGACCTAGCTAACGCCTTTTTCTGTTTGCTGCTTGCTGATGAACTACGAGACATTTTTTCTTTCACTTATAGGAGAAGAAAGCTCAGATATACCAGATTGCCGCAAGGCTTCGTTTTGTCTCCTGGCATTTTCAATCATGTTCTCAGACAGCTGTTAGAGGGCTTACAGCTCCCCCAAGGTGTAGTTCTCATTCAATATGTTGATGATCTTTTGCTGGCTGCGCCCACCCCCACTTCTTGTTTGGAGGCGACACGTGACCTTCTCTTCCAGCTGCATAGGGTAGGATTCAAAGTCTCTAAGAAGAAACTGCAATGTTGCAGACAGTCAGTCACATTTCTTGGGAGAATAATTTCAGCCACAGGCACATCCATCTCAGGTTCACATCGTTCCTCCATTTTGCAACACTCTAGGCCATGTACTGTGAAAGACATGTTATCATTCCTAGGTCTGGCAGTGTTTAGCAGACATTTTGTCCCTCAATTCTGTGAGCTCACCTCCCCTTTGCGTGCTCTCGTTAATCAGCAGGGTATGCGTAACCTCAAGGCCACTCTGACCTGGTCTACGGAAGCTGAAGCAGCTTTCATTCGTTTGAAACAAACACTGGCACAGGCAGCTGATCTTGCAGTTCCAGAATACAAAGAACCCTTTTTCCTTGATGTTTCTGTAAAAGATAAAACTGCAGATGGTGTGCTTTTCCAGAAAAAAGGGGGAGGTAGACAGGTGTTGACATATGCTAGTGTAACACTGGATCCCACAGAAGCTAGACATCCTCCATGCACAAGACATGCAGCAGGGGTAGCTAAGATCATACAGAAAACAGCACACATAGTGATGGGACATGCATTGACAGTATTAACAACACACAGTATTGTGGCATATGTAAACTCAGCATCATTCACCATGACATCACTGAGGCAGAATAAGCTAGAGAAGTTGCTAGGAGCAGCACACATCACTTACACCCATGAAGGAATCAATATGGCAGATAACATAGGAGAAGGGACACCACATTGTTGTGAGGAGAAAGTAGAAAGAGATGACAAAGTAAGGCCAGATTTAACATGCAAACCACTACAGGAAGCACAGGAAGAGCTATTCACTGATGGATGCTGTTTCAGACACCCAGAGAAGGGACTCCAAGCGGCCTATGCAGTTGTGAGTCAATCACCACACAGCAACATGAGGACAGTAACAGCTCAGAAAATGCAAGGGAAAGTTTCAGCTCAGTTAGCTGAATTGAAAGCAGTCATAGCAGCTCTAGAAGAGTCAGCAGGCAAAGTAGTTAACATCTACACTGACTCAGCTTATGTGGCAGGTGTGGTGCATGTGGAGTTGGGACAATGGAAAAGAGCCGGCTTTATAACAACAGCAGGAACACCTATTAAGCATGAGAAAAAAATGCAACAATTAGCCGAAGCATTAATGAAACCAGCAAAAGTGGCAGTGATAAAATGCAAGGGACATGATAAAGCAGACACATTCATGGCTAAGGGGAATAACGAGGCTGACAGAGTAGCCAAACAGACAGCAGGTTATCTACCACAGTACATGATGATGCAGGCAGAGGTGACAGTGCAGGATATCCTTCCGAAGTGCGATGTAAATATGTTAATAAAGGAACAAGAAAAGGCATCTCCATATGACATATCAGTATGGAGAGAGAGAGGTGCAACCAGACAGGGGGAGATATGGAGAGCTGCAGATGGCAGACCAGTTCTCCCACCCGGTATGGTCAGTGCAGTATTAGGGGAAGCACATGGTCTCACACACTGTGGAAAGAAACAAATGGAGAGAAAAATCTCACACACTGGTGGCATCCTTACCTTCCGTCTATGATAAAAAATCATGTGAAAGAATGTAATGTATGCAATGTATATAATGTAAAAAGCACGGTGAAACCACACGAGGGAAAGTTCCCTCTGCCCAAACTACCAGGTCAGGAAATAGTGATTGATTACACTGACATGATAGGCAGAGTGAGAGGGTACAGATTTCTTTTGGTAGCAGTGGATGCATACACTGGCTGGCCTGAAGCAGTACCTACAAAAAATGAAGACGCTAAATCAGTAGTTAAGTTTTTGATTAACCACTACATACCCTGTCATGGGTTTCCACAGAAAATCAGATCAGATAATGGCACACACTTCAAAAACAAAGACCTCCAAGAGGTCGAGAGGGCTCTAGGCCTTAAACATGCATTTGGGACAGTATACCATCCTCAGTCACAAGGAAAGGTAGAAAGAATGAACAGAAATTTGAAAGATAAACTGGCGAAAGTGTGTGCCCAGACCAAATTGTCCTGGGTGGATGCTCTTCCAGTAGTATTAATGAGCATCAGAAGTGGGGTAAACAGAATTACAGGTTTCACTCCTTTTGAGCTCATGAGAGGGCAACAATTCCCAGGACCGGGAGCAGGAGGAATACAGACTGATGTAAAAGATGTGTTGGGTTACAAACCCTACTTTGAACAACTAACGGCTCTCATTTCAGCTTTTTCCACTCAGGTTCAGGACAAAGGAGACGTCACCACCAAGGGCACGCCCCACACGACCGGTTGGGTGTTGCTAAAAGTCTTCAAAAGAAAGTGATCTGAACCGAGGTGGAACGGACCATATGAGGTGGTTGAGCGCACCTCATGTGCAGTAAGGCTGAAAGGTAAAGGTGATACATGGTATCATTGGAGCAGGTGCACTCCAGCTGAAGCACCTTCACACTCATTACAGGAGGTTTGAGAGGCATTGTCAGAAACATAGTGGAAGCCAACAGTAGGGCTTGGAGTTTTGCTCAGATAAGTTAGCATTTCATATATTGCTTTTTGAAGAAAAGTTCCCAGTGAAATAGGATAGTAGGTTGCAAGTGCTCTCTAAGTGAAGGTTTTGCTTAGATACAAGGAACAGATAAGTCCTGGGCAGAAGGTTTTTTATTATTGCTGCAAATTTTTACATGCATTTTTACTAAGCATTAAGTATCTATTTTTTGAAGTTTTAATAAAGTGTGAAGTGAAAGTTTGCAATCATGAAATTTGTGCCTGCCTCAGCACCTACAGCGGGAGGCTGGAGGATGCTGGGGGTAATGTGTTTAATATCTCTCATGATTGTTTTACCAGTTTTAATTTGGGAAACGCTGCAGCGGTCGAGAGGAGACCACGGAGACCAGAGACAGGTGAAACTGACGTAACTCAATCGCACTAGAAGACAGATGCAGCACACTTCATCTTCTGACAGTGCCCTACGTAGGTATGGTATGAACTCTCGTCCAGGCGGATGGACCTACATGCCAGATAGGACGTCGAGGTGGTATAAAGACTATAGGGCCCTTAAAACAAAAATAGATATAACCAGAACATCCCATGGCGTAGGAGATGGTGTGAACCCCATAATGTTGACTGCAGACGCAATCAGCAGAAATCCCTTTTCCACATGGACCGGTAGGGCCTCCAAGAAAAATCCAGCAGAATATTTTGTCTTAGGTGTTGAACAGCCAGGGACAGACACCATGGGTTTAATTAAAGTTAATTTTCTTGATCCAATTCCTAATGTTGCCACTACAACAGCCCCATCCAAAACTGAAGAGCAGAGTGGTGAGTACTGAAGTGGTTAAGATAGATTTAGGCAAACTAACAGGTAAGGACATGATTAAATTGTCAACAGGATACACGGAGAAGAGCATGTGGTTGGACTGGGTGACGTCCACAGAAGGTGAGAAAGGTTTGTCTGATTGTTTAGTTTGTGCCTCAGCAAGACCAACACTGATTCTCACACCAGCCCCTCTGTATCCTAGAACTGACCCCAAAGGGTTCAGATGTATGCTTGCAATGCACATGACACCCACTCCCTCTAACTATTCAACTCTTGTGAGTCTGTTCCCAGTAGTCAAGAACACCACTGTTCCTCCTGTCTTCACGCCTAGGGAAGGTAATTACACCTGCCTGAACAGGAAGAAGACGGGCTACATCAATGCTCCGGTTATGATGGGTAAGGTGTCCAGCGACTGGTGTAGTTTAACGGTAGATGTCACAGGCTGGGCCAACATGAGTACTCTTATGTGGGCCAGGGCTGATTTATTTTGATATTGTGGAGGAACAACATTGTATAATTTTTTGCCACCTCAGTGGATAGGAACATGCACCAGGACACGTTTGGCTGTACCTCTTAACATGATAGGACGGAAACTGAAAGCACAGATGACAGCTCGTATTAAGCGTAACACAGCTGATTTTGACTGGATGTCATCCTCCCCCACATACATTGATGCTATAGGAGTTCCTAGAGGTGTCCCTAATGAGTTCAAATTAGCCAATCAGATAGCAGCAGGCTTTGAGTCAAGTATTTGCTGGTGGTGTACAACTAATAAAAATGTTGACAGAATCAAAACGTCCGTCTCAGAAGACAAAAGGCTGACCAAGAACTAAATCAAATTGGCTGGCAGAAAGAGGGATGATGACTCACACACTCATCCAGGACATGGAGGCCATACAGGATACAATAGCTGCAGAAAGGGGGTGAGTGAGACTAAAGTGGCAATTCTAGTTGAGTCTATCCTGTAGGAAGTGTAAGGACCTCAGTTCAGCTTTTGAATACCACATATTCCATGGCAACAAGAGTGAACGCTGGCAACTTGCTGCCGCTGCTCGCCGGTAACCTAACTTTTTAACTTTTAATATATTTTTTTTCAACTTTTCAGAACTTCTGACTTATTTTATAGTTTTTATAAACCTAATCGGACCTTGTAATTGCCTTCATTTGGAATATTTCTACGATTTACTGGCACTACGTCCGTGTGAGTCTTAACTAGCCTACCGTTAGCTCACCTGTTCTGTTCCGGCTTGAGCCTCACTTGACGTTTATCTGGTGAACACTGCCTGAGACGGTAGGACATACATCTTGTCCGTATGTGTCTGGCTCTTTCTACTGCCCGTCCACCTGCCAGTGCTGGTGATGCTCCAGTACTCGGCCACTGACCTGCTCCGGCTGCGCTGTCACCTGCCTGGACCTGCGCCTGAGGCACTCCACCTTCACCCGGACATCACCTTCCAGCCCCGCCGGAGATACATTCACCGAGGGTCCCGCCGGAATTTCCACTATAACAGCTCAACAACAATAAAGTCCATCTGGTCCAGCTCTCGACGCCCTCCACGCTCCACCAGCCGGGTTGTCGACCACAGTGTGTTGACCCGCCTGGCCTCCTCGGCCAACACCACCACCAGCTGCGACAACACCTCACTCAACTTCGCTCTGCTAAACATCCGCTCACTGACAAGCAAGGGACATCTCATCCAGGACATCATCACGGACCGTATGCTAGACTTTCTTTGTTTAACTGAGACATGGCAACAGCCCAACGACTTCTCCCAGCTGATTGAATCCACTCCTAGTGGATTTGTTTACGTCTGTCAACCCCGTGGCTCCGGTCGGGGAGGAGGTCTCGCGATAATTTACCGCGACAAGTGGAAAGTCTCGCCGGTGTCTGTGCCCGTCTCCAGCTCGTTTGAATCCACTGTCTGCGAGCTGTTTGGTCCCACTCCAACCATCATTGCTACTGTCTACCGCCCCCCCAAACCGAATAGTGACTTTTTAAATGACTTCGCTGCTTTCCTCTCCCATTTATCCTCTCTCTCACCAAATATAATACTGCTGGGTGATTTCAATATCCACATGGACATAATCAATCTACCTCTCACCAAAGACTTCACATCCTGTTTAGAGAGTTTTGGATGTCAGCAGCATACCACTATTCCCACACACTCCAAAGGACACATTCTGGATCTAATCTGCTGCTCTGGTGTCACCCCCCTTGAACTTACAGCTGATGAACTCCCCATAACTGACCACTTTCTCCTCTCATTTACAGTGAAACTCACTCTTTCCATTTCTAAAACACCACGCCTCATTTCATTCCGGAATATAAAGAACATCAACCCTGCCACTCTCACATCAAGTATCCACTCCTTCTGCCTCCCTGACATCCACAACCTGTCCACCCCTGATGATCTGGTTTCTCACTACAATACTGGACTTCATAATATTCTTAATTCTCTTGCTCCGTTAAAAACCAGATCTGTGTCTTTTTCCGTCTCCGCCCCTTGGTTCACCCCTGATCTTCGTCTTATGAAAGCCAAAGGTCGGCAACTTGAACGACTCCATCGAAAAACTGGTCTAACTATCCACAAAGAAATGTACAATAACCATATTTTACATTATAAGGACTCCATTGCCACCACCAAAACCCACTACTACTCCAGTATCATCGATGCAAATAAAGGAAACTCCAAGCAACTGTTCTCCCTGCTCAACAATATCACCCAACCCCAGGACTCTCTCCCCCCTCACTTATACACAACCTCCTTCTGCAACTCCATTATGTCTTTTTTCACTGCAAAAATCAAGAATATCCACCAGCACCTAGGTCCAAATCCTAACCTCAGCATCTCAGCCAACTTTCACCCATCCACACACTCATTCTCATCCTTCCTGCTCCCCACTCTCTCAGAAATCAAAGAACTCATTCAGAAATCCAAGCCATCCACTTGTCAACTGGACCCCCTCCCCACACAACTTGTTAAAGCCTGCCTTCCCTCTCTGGTCCCCCTTATTTCTGCCATCATCCACTCCTCTCTCACCAATGGAACTGTCCCTACATCTTTCAAAACTGCTGCCATTACTCCAATTCTGAAAAAACCTGGCGCCGACCCCTCCAACTTCAACAACTTCCGTCCTATCTCCAATCTACCCTTCATCTCCAAAATCCTCGAAAAAACTGTTGCTTCCCAACTCCATTCTCACCTATCCCACAATAACCTGTATGAACAGTTCCAGTCCGGTTTCCGTCCACTCCACAGCACTGAAACAGCACTCATCAAAATCACCAACGACCTCCTGATGGCAGCTGATTCTGGGCTCCTCACCATCCTCATCCTCCTCGACCTGAGCGCAGCCTTTGATACCATCTGTCACACCACTCTCCTCAACAGGCTGTCTTCCATTGGCATCACCCACACTCCATTAGACTGGTTCACATCTTACCTCTCTGGCCGCACTCAGTTCATTCAACTCAAGTCCTTTAAATCCATCCCCTCCCCTGTCACTTCCGGTGTGCCCCAGGGCTCTGTCCTAGGGCCCCTCCTCTTCATCATCTACCTCCTTCCCCTCGGCAATATCTTCCGCAAATTTAACATTGACTTCCACTGTTACGCTGATGACACCCAGCTCTACCTCTCCACTAAACCCTCATCCACTCTCCCGCCCACCTCCCTAACTGATTGCATCACTGAAATAAAAACCTGGTTCACTCTAAACTTCCTTCAATTAAACAGTAACAAAACCGAGGTTCTCCTCATTGGCACCAAATCTACTTTATCCAAAACCAACAGTTTTTCTCTCACTATTGATAACTCCTCCGTTTCACCCTCCCCCCAGGTTAAGAGTCTGGGTGTCATCCTTGACAGCACACTATCCTTTCAATCCCACATCAGTAACATTACCCGGTCTGCCTACTTCCACCTACGAAACATTAATCGCCTCCGCCCCTCCCTTACCCCCCACACTGCCGCCATCCTTGTCCACAGCCTCGTCACTTCCCGTCTGGATTACTGTAACTCTCTCCTCTTCGGCCTCCCTCTTAAATCCCTCCATAAACTTCAATTGGTCCAGAACACAGCTGCCCGTATCATTACTCGTACCCCCTCCATCCACCACATCACTCCTGTCCTCCAACAGCTCCACTGGCTACCGGTTCACTTCCGTATTCATTTCAAAGTCCTTCTATTAACATTTAAGGCCATCCACAACCTCGCCCCCCCATATCTGTCCGACCTCCTTCATGTTCCCACTCCCTCCCGCTCCCTCAGATCATCTTCCTCCACACACCTGTCTGTCCCCTCCGCCCGTCTCACCACCATGGGGAGTAGAGCATTCAGCCGCTCTGCTCCCCGTCTCTGGAACCTACTACCACCCCAACTCAGAAATATCGATTCATTCCCCCATTGCAAATCACAACTCAAAACACATCTGTTTAAAACTGCCTTTTCCATCTGATGCCAATTGCTCTGTCACTTTTGTATTGTTTTTATTTTTATATTTCATTTTTATTGTTGTTAATTAATTCTTAATGTGTTTTAATCTCAATTTGTGTAACTGTGTACGGTGTCCTTGAGTGCCAAGAAAGGCGCCTTTAAATAA